>NC_135963.1:52357289-52684789 GCF_053455715.1 Rhinoraja longicauda
TATTCTGACCACCAGTTTCTTTGATGCCACACTTGGTAAGTGAGGGATCTATAATGAGGCAGACACAAAATGCTGGAGTGACTCTGGAGAGCAGGAATTGGTGGCATTTTGGTTTGAGACCCTTCTTCAAACCAGCATCTGCAGTTCCTTCCGACACACTCTGTAGTGAGGCAGGTCCATTTCCTTCCGCAGATGCTGCCTGACCCATTGAGTTCCTCCAGCACTTTGAGCAGCACAGTGGTGCAGTGGTAGAGCTGCTGCCTCACAGCGCCAGAAACCCAGGTTCGATCCCGACCTTGGGTGCTGCCAGTACGGAGTTTGCATGTTCTCCCTGTTATCGTGAGGGTTTTGTCTGGGTGCTCCGGTTTCCTCCAAAGAAGTACAGGTTTATAGGGTCATTTGGCTTCGGTAATTTGTAAATTACCCCATTGTCCTAGCAAATGGGGTGATCGGTGGATGGCATGGACTCGATGGGCCGAAGGGCCTGTTTTCGTGCTATTATTTCTAAAGTCTAGAGTCGAAAGTGTGCTTTGCGCAATAACTTAGAGCAATGGGTTGATAAATGGAAATGCAACCCCCTCCGACAATTTCTCATGTCTGTCCGTGGCATGTGGTGAAAGAACGGGTCGACTGGGCTTGTATTCACTGGAATTTAGAAGGATGAGAGGGGATCTTATAGAAACATATACAATTCTTAAAGGATTGGACGGGCTAGATGCAGAAAAAATGTTCCCCATGTTGGGGAGTCCAGAACCAGGGGTCACTGTTTAAGAATAAGGGGAAGGCTGTTTAGGACTGAGATGAGGAAAAACATTTTCACCCAGAGAGTTGTGAATCTCTGCCACAGAAGGCAGAGGAGGCCAATTCACTGGATGGTTTCAAGAGAGGTTTCTAGCCAATTCACTGGATGGTTTCTAGCTCTTAGGGCTAAAGGAATCAAGGGATTTGGGGAAAAAGCAGGAACGGGGTACTGATTTTGGATGATCAGCCATGATCATATCGAATGGCGGTGCTGGCCCGAAGGGCCGAATGGCCTGCTCATGCACCTATTGTCGATGTTGCTATGAATGTCGTTGTAGCTGCGTAATGGTCATCGGTGGGCTAGTGGTGAGGGAGGGTGAGGAATCATCCCAGAGCTTTATCTGTGAGCACCCCTCTGATGCCCCTGTGCTTGCAACAGAGGCATCTAAATTAATAATTAATATATATCGCGTGGCCAGTGTACAACCCAGTGGTATCAATACTGAAGATAGACACAAAATGCTGGAGTAACTCAGCGGGACAGGCAGCTTCTTTCTCGAGAGAGAGAAAAGGAATGGGTGACGTTTGAGTCGAGACCCTTCTTCAGACTGCTATTCAGACGGTATTAATATTGATTTCTCTAACTTCAAGTAACCCTTACATCCCTCCTCTCTCCATCCCTCCCCCACCCAAGTCGTACCAGCTTCAAAGTCGTCTTGTTGAGTCCGGTTCCTTTATCATCATTACTTTTTTCTCATCTCTTTCATTCATTTGTTCCATATCTCTCTACATCACCGTCTATAGCTCTCATTTCCCTTTCCCCTCACTCTCAGTCTGAAGATCTCGACCCGAAACATCACCTATTCCTTTTCCTTTTCTCCAGAGATGCTGTCTGACCTGCTGAGTTACTCCAGCTTTTTGTGTCTATCTTTGGTTTAAACCAGCGTCTGCATTTTCTTCCTAGACAAGACTAAAAATAAAACTTGATTAAACTGGCACATCCACACACAAAATTCCCAGCCAGCCAAGAGTTCCCAATGACTGTCTTTATTCAATATAATAGTTACAAAGCATCATGTTTACGTTTGTGGAAAAATGTATTTCCTCCTTTTCAAAATAAAAACTCTTTACCATTTTTCAATGCAACCATCTGCTTCTGTAAACAGATTAGACTTTCTAATCTACAGGGACAATCCTGCAGTAAATCCCTCATCCTGCAGTGACATTAAACCATCATTAAAATATTTGGTCTGCTTTTGATTTTGAAGTATTGCGACTGTTAAATTGTCACCTTCACTTAGAAAAGGAAGTGCTCTAACAAGCAAGCTGACTTTCTTCAAGAAGGTAGACCTTTGTAGTGCGGGAGCTCCTATCGAACTAAAGTTATCAGTCACCAAAGGTTAAAAGCAGAATGTTCCAATTTTACACGCTTTGTGTAAATTTTCTCGTGGCGAAAGAATCCCCTAGACATTTTGAGTTAAGGTTTGGAACACCAGCTTCCTCTGTTTTGATTTGATTACTAAAAGCACTGCTCCCCGAGATGTCAGTGTCAGTGGTCACTACGTTATTTGATGGAAAACATGTCCCTTCCTTTATTTAACCTTTGACTTTTGAAAGTAAAAGTTAATCAAAGCTAAAGTGGAAGCAGCAGTAAGGTGGAAGTTGACAGCTGGTAAATAAACTTGATCCAGCTCTGTAAATGTAACTTTGAGAGACTGCTTTTTGACTCTTTCCAGGTGGAAATCTTAATAGATTTCCCTGTGGTTTTGCTGTTCTGTTTGGGGGGGGAACCTGACTACCTTCAGTCACCAGAAACATTTTAAAAAAGATTAGTTTATTATTTAGTTGTCACGTGTACCGAGGTACAGTGAAAAGCTTTTTTTGTTGCGTGCTATCCAGTCAGTGGAGAAAAAACTATTACATGATTATAATCGAGCCGTCCACGGTTATCGGTTCAGTTGGAGTCTGTTCTGTTTAGTTTTAGCAATACAGCATGTAAACAGGCCCTTCAGCCCGCTGAGTCCATGCTTTAGACTTTAGACGTTAGAGGTACAGCGCAGAAACAGGCCCTTCGGCCCACCGGGTCCACGCCGACCATCCATTACTGTGTACACTAGCACTATCCTACAAACTAGGGAAAATTTACAATTTTATCAAAGCCAATTAACCTACTAAACCTGTACTTCTTTTGAGTGAGGGTGGAAACCGGAGCACCTGGAGAAAACCCACGTGGTCAAAGGGAGAACGTACAAACTCTGTCGAAAGAGCACCCATGGTCAGGATTGAACCCAGTCTCTGGCAATGTAAGGCAGCAACTCTATCGCTGTGCTACTGTGCCACTTCTTGAATACAATGCTTGGTTTTCCAAACGTCCTATGTGTACAGTCAGGACTTAAATGCTTCACGATTAACAGCAGCCTTCCCCCCCCTCACTGTCGTGAACTTTCAAACCTACCCCAGCAAACAATGCCATGATATCAAAGTCTGTCATTTTATTCATGATAGCAACCCCTGCAGAATTAAGAAAGGTTTAAACATACAGCGTGGAAACAGCCCCTTCGGCCCATCGAGTCCACGCCGACCATCGATCACCTTTTCTCACCTGCTCTATGTTATCCCACTTACTCATCCGCTCCCTACACACGAGGGGCAATTAACCTACAAACCTGCACGTCTTTGGGATGTGGGAGAAAACCATAGAAACCCACCCGGTCACATACAGCATCTATGCGGGGAATGGACATCTGAAATCTTGTCTGTCCATTCATGCCGCAGATGCTGGCCTGACCCGCTGAGTTTAGAATTTAGCCATGAGATCTACAGTGTGAAAATAGGCCTTCACCCCAACACTAACACTATATCCTACACACTGGGGAAATTTACAATTTACAGAAGCCAATTAACCAGCAAACCTGTACTCCTTTGGAAAGTGGGTGGAAACCAGAGCATCAGGAGAAAAACCATGCGATCACAGGGAGACTTCCTTATAGACAGCACTCACAGTCAGGATGGAACCTGACACTGTCTGGCACTGTAAGCAGCAACTCTACCGCTGCGCCACCGTGCCACCCCGTTCCTCCAGCACTTTGTGTTTTACTTAAGATTTCAGCAGAAGCGGTTTCTTGTGTCTCTCAATTCATGCATTCTGCCATAGCTTTCTGGCAGGGATCTGTGCCAAAACTCTTTACATTCTTTCACTTTATTTTATCTGTGGTGATTAAAGCAGTAAGCTGGAGAGAGTGCAGAGAAGATTTACGAGGATGTTTTGAGGATTCACGGGCCTGAGCTATGAGGAGAGGTTGGGGCAGGCTGGGACTTGATTCCTTGGAGCGCAGAAGGACGAGGGGCGATCTTACAGAGGTGTATAAAATCATAAGGAGAATAGATAGAGTGAATGCACAGAGTCTTTGACCCAGCGAAGGGGAATCGAGAACTAAAAGGCCTAGCTTTAAGGTGAGAGGAGAAAGATTTAATGGGAACCTGAGGGGCAACTTTTACACTCAGAGGGCGGTGGGTGTATGGAACCAGCTGCCAGAGGCAATACGGTAACAACCTTTAAAAGACACTTGGACAGGTACATGGATAGGAAAGAGTGAGATAGATATGGGCCAAACGTGGGCAAATGGGACTAGCGCGGATGGGATATCTTGGTCGGCGTGGACAAGATGGGCTGAAGGGCCTGTCTCTGCTGTATGACTCTGGCAATTCAATGACGCTTTAAGTCAATGATACTTTGAATGAAATTTTATTGTCACATGTACAATGTCACATGTAGGTGCAGTGAAATTCATTGTTGTTGCATGCAATGCGGTGAAATCGCCCAGCAGAAGTACGATTTTACAATGACAGTACGATCCTAGGCAGTGCACAAAGAGTCACCATGTTTCTGGCACCGACAAAATTCAATTTCAGACAATTAATGATTTCATTTATTTTTAAACTCTTGTTTTGGGATCTCTTCCACCCAGCTATTTTGATTTGTAATTTAGTTTTGAAGGTCTGTGCGAGGAGGGATATTGAGACACGAGTGGTTTATTCAGTCCCATGAGGTGACTGGGCTGCACATTTACATCGGGGAGTATCTGTGCCTTGACTCCGTGATTTAACCTTGGCCCCACAACGGCTCCTCAAACCGGGCTGATCGTCCTCTCCACAGGTGACCAGTCTAATCAAACCCAAGCCTCGGCACTTACTCTGGCAGCCAGTTATTGGAGGAGACGTGGCCGGCTGATGCAAGAGGAAATCATTGAAGATTCTGGAAGTTTCTGGTCACCTTTCATTAGAGCAGGGCAAGGCTGACGGGTCTAATGTGGCTGCACTGTGGACACGTTCCACTTGCTGGCACGGGTGAGTTGTGCGATCGCTTAGTGTTCAGGGGGATGCCCTCTCTCTGTCAAGAAAGGCAGCAGGTTTGGCGGTGAAATGGAGTTCCCTGAGGGTCCGTGGGACATCAGTCTTCACCTGTATCCACCCGTCACTTGCCAGGCTTTGTCCCACTCCCACCCCTCTCTGCCAGCTTTCTACCCCCCCCCATCCCCCCATTAGTCTGAAGGGTCCAGACATGAAACGTCATCTCCCCCACCGGATGGTTCCGGACCCACTGAGCTCCTCCAGCAGTTTGTGTTTTACTCAAGATTCCAGCACTTGCAGTTCCTGGTGTTTTCGTTTGCATCAATTTGTTTAAACATTTAGTCTCCAATGAGAGATTAAGTGATAAATAGTATTGGCTTATTATTGAAGGTAGACACAAAATGCTGGAGTAACTCAGCGGGTCAGGCAGCATCTCTGGAGAGAAGGAATGGGTGACGTTTCGGGTCGAGACCCTTCTTCAGACTGATGTCAGGGGAGGGGGCGGGACAAAGATAGAATGTAGTCGGAGACAGCAAGACTGGTGGGAGAACTGGGAAGGGGAGGGGATGGGCAGAGAGGAGGAAAGCAAGGGCAATTTGAAGTTAGATAAGTCAATGTTCATACCGCTGGGCTATAAGATGCCCAAGCGAAATATGAGGAGCTGTTTCTCCAATTTGCGCTGGGCCTCACTCTGACAATGGAGGAGGCCCAGGACAGAAAGGTCAGATTGGGAATGGGAGGGGGAGTTAAAGTGCTGAGTAACCCGGCTTGCACCGACTCCCTGGCCACTTCCAGACCTTGCCTGCCGCATCCACCACCGCCACCGCCGACCCTTACCTGCACTCCAGCCGCCCGTGGGCTGCGACTATTGACCGCCAGTCCTCACCCTTGCCCCGGCCACCAGCAGGCCAGAGCCATCAACTCAGCATGATTGCGTGGCGTGCACGGTGACGCAGCGGTAGAGTTGCTGCCTTACAGCGAATGCAGCGCCGGAGACCCGGGTTCGATCCCGACTAAGGGTGCTGCCTGTACGGAGCTTGTACGTTCTCCCCATGACCTGCGTGGGTTATCTCCAAGATCTTCGGTTTCCTCCCACACTCCAAAGACGTGGGTTAATTGGCTTGGTAAATGTAAAAACTGTCCCTAGTGGGTGTAGGATAGTGTTAATGTGTGGGAATCGCTGGTCGGCGCGGACCCGGTGGGCCGAAAGGGCCTGTTTCCGCGCTGTATCTCTAAACTAAAAATTCCAGGCCCAGTTCCAGACCGAGAGTCTGGCCTCAACCCGAAACCTCACCTATCCATGTTCTCCAGAGATGCTGCCTGACCCGCTGAGTTCCTCCAGCATTTTGTGTCCTTTTGTCTATTAACCAGCGACTACAGTTGTTTGTCTGTACTACTTATACAGTGATAATCCCTTACTTGGTTATAGCAGACAATCGCCAATAACGGATTCAATGCCCCCCCACCCCCCTCCCCGCCCAACGATGGTCCATTGTTACTCACTGAAAAATTGCTCTATCCAAGACTTCTACCACTTATGAGTGTAAGATTGTTGGTGTCTTTCGACTTTAGTGATACAGGCCCTTCGGCCCACCAAGCCCACATTATCATGCACACTTGGGACAATTTTAACGAAGCCAATTAACCTACAAACCTGTGTATCTTTGGAGTATGGTACATCTTTAGAACGTGGGAGGAAACCGGAGCACCCGGAGAAAACATACGCAGCTCACAGGGAGAGCGTGCAAACTCCACACAGACAGCACCCATTATCAGGATCGAACCCGGGTCTCTGGCGCTATAAGGCAGCAACTCTACCGCCGCCCCTGTATAGTTCCAGTAGAAAACAGTTTAGGTAGAGTTTAAAATGTTACTCTAGCTACCATAATTAAACATTTCCTGCCAAATAAAGGAACTTGGGTGAATCACTGTGAATAAACATTAACTTTTGCTCCCTTAAGAATTCAAACAATAGTTTGGATTCTGGGCTATTTTACCATCAGATTTAATCCTTGATTTTAAGGAGATTTATTTCTTTTCAGTCCTTGCTT
Source organism: Rhinoraja longicauda (assembly GCF_053455715.1). Lineage (NCBI taxonomy): Eukaryota > Metazoa > Chordata > Chondrichthyes > Rajiformes > Arhynchobatidae > Rhinoraja > Rhinoraja longicauda. Next base: position 52,364,432 of record NC_135963.1, read on the forward strand.
AAAGTGTGAGTGTAGATGCCAAATGTTGGAGGATTCCAGCCACAGGCTTCACCAGCTGAATCTGATCTTGCTCGTGTACCTGGGACCTGCCAGTCCATTTCCATCTGTTGTGTATTGCCTTTAGAAACAGGAAAATTCGGAGATTCCTTTATATTTGTTTTAATTTGAGAGACCAAGTTCAAAGTGCAAAGACATCAAAGCTGTAATGTGTGCATTAGAGGACAAGACAAATGAATAAGCAGTGATCAAGGTTTAAAATCCCCGTCACAAGTCGGAAATACTGAAGCATGCTTTCGGTTCCTTGTCTATCAGGATGTCATGTTTGCAGTGAGGAGTGCAGGAAGTTTAACATTTTCCATGCTTAAATTCCCAGAGTATGTCCCAAAGGCAGATTATTTAACAGGACATCAAAGGTTTAAGTAAATATCAGAGAAGGGGCTTCAATGAAGATACAAACATCAGTTCACCAGTTTTTAGTGTGCATGTTTTCATAAGCATCGCACAATCATGGAGAGGTTGCTCCACTTATTTGCTTGCTGAAACATTTTTCAGGCAGCACGTCATTAAGCTGGAAAGAGTGCAGAGAAGATTTATGAGAATGCTGCCAGGACTCGAGGTGCCTGAGCTATCGGGAGAGGTTGGGCAGATAGGACTTTTTTTCCTTTGGCCCAGGAGGCTGAGGGGGTGATCTTATAGAGATGTATAAAATCATGAGGGGAATCCTTTAGAAATCCTTTAGAAGGATGAGAGGAGATTTTATCGAAACGTATAAGATTATTAAGGGGTTGGACACGTTAGAGGCAGGAAACATGTTCCCAATGTTGGGGGAGTCCAGAACAAGGGGCCACAGTTTAAGAATAAGGGGTAGGCCATTTAGAACTGAGATGAAGAAAAACTTTTTCAGTCAGAGAGTTGTGAATCTGTGGAATTCTCTGCCTCAGAAGGCAGTGGAGGCCAATTCTCTGAATGCATTCAAGAGAGAGCTGGATAGAGCTCTTAAGGATAGCGGAGTCAGGGGGAATTCTCTGCCTCAGAAGGCAGGAACGGGGTACTGATTGAGAATGATCAGCCATGATCACATTGAATGGCGGTGCTGGCTCGAAGGGCCGAATGGCCTCCTCCTGCACCTATTGTCTATTGTCTATTGAATTGATAGGTCTTTTACTCAGGAATCACAAACCAGAGGGCATAAGGTTAACAGTGAGAGGGTTGAAAGATTGAATAGGAACCCGAAGGGAAACTTTTTCCACACAGAGGATGGAAGGTATATGTTCTGAGCTGCCAGAGGAGGTAGCTGAGGCAGGTACTATAACAACATTTGAAAGATATTTGGGCAATTACATGGCAATGAAAGGTTGAGAGGAATATGGGCCAAACGTGGATAAATGGTACCGGCTTAGATGGGGCATCTTGGTCAACTTGGACAAGTTGGGCTGAAGGGCCTGTTTTGGTGCTGTATGACTCTGACTCAATTCATTGGCTGGTCAATGTGGCACAGGATCTTCAGCATTTTGGAGCAGTATCTATGTGCAGTCAAAAAGTATTTTTCTGAATTTTATTCTGGGATCATAGAGCTGACCTCCCAACCCTCCCAAATATGGCAGAAAGTTTCCGCTTTCTTATTTCATTTCTGCCATTCCAATTTTGCCTCACATTTCTCTGCAAAACACATACCTCGCCGCACGCCTGGTTTCGCCCCAACGCTCGCCTGGCCTGGCCTCGAACAAACTGCTCACCTGGCCTCGCCCCGTGACTTTTTTAAGTCCTTATTTTTTGAGCACTTATGAAGTTCTGAAAATTTAAAAGATTGAAATGTGGCTTTCACCTTTACCCCATTGCGGACATTGGACTTTGTCTGTGGAACTGATGCGCTACAATGCTGAGAACTATATTCTGCACTCCATGTCTTCCCCTTTGCTTAGCTAAGCGATACAGTGTGGAAATAGACCCTTTGGCCCACTGAATCCACGACAACCATCGATCGCCCGTACACAATTTCAATGTCCTATTCACTAGGGGCAATTTACAGACACCTACATATATTGGACTTGGGTTTGGACACAAAATGCCGGAGTAACTCAGCAGGACAGACAGTATCTCTGGAGAGAAGGAATGGGTGACGTTTCGCGTCTGAAGAAGGGTCTCGACCTGAAACGTCACCCATTTCTTCTTTCCAGAGATGCTGCATGTCCCGCTGAGTTACTCTAGCATTTAGTGTCTATCTTCGGTTTAAACCAGCATCTGCAGTTCCTTCCTGCACGTTTCTATTGCACTTGAGTTTGGCTTGATTGTATTTAGGTACAGTATTATCGTACAGATAAAGTACCGATTTGATTCGATAGCATGTAGATAAGCACATGAAGGTACAGGGAGTAGAGGGATCTGGATCATGAACAAGCAGATGAGATCAGTTTAACTTGGCATTTTGTTCGGCACAAACATTGTGGGCCAAAGGGCCAGTTGCTGTGCTGTAACATTCCATCGGTAGACACAAAATGCTGGAGTAACTCAGCGGGTCAGGCAGCATCCCGGGAGAGAAGGAATGGGTGACGTTTTGGGTCTCGACGTCACCCATTCCTTCTCTCCCGAGATGCTGTCTGACCCACTGAGTTACTCCAGCATTTTGTGTCTACCTTCGATTTTAACCAGCATCAGCAGTTTTTTTCCTACCCATACTGTAACATTCTATGTTCTATGTTTAAAACAAAGCTTTTCACTGTACCTCGGTACACATGACGACAATAATCCAAACCTAAATGTAAGCATTCTCTCAGACTTTCTTTCCCCAGTTCTATGGGCGAGGAAAGTTCTGATCAAAGATACTAGAGGAGCAAGATAGAAACATAGAAACATAGAAAAATAGGTGCAGGAGTAGGCCCTTCGAGCCTGCACCGCCATTCAATATGAAGATGGACCTCTCCGTCAAAATCGCCTACACTAAAGTGTAGTACGCAAAGGAGCGTAACGTCCGCCATTTTAGTAGGCAAAACCCGCTGTTCGCTATGCCTCTCGCAGTGTAATCAGTGTTTTGGGGGAACAGTATGTGTGATGATACCATAAAAATGCAGAATATATCTCATCTATCAATTCACAGACTTTTGTTATTTTTCTTTTAAAATGTTTCTGCAAGTTTCTGCCTACTAAAATGGCGCCATGACATACTACGGTTTTTAGGGTCGAGTGGTCTCTCTTGCTTTGCTCTATTATCTTTGGTTCTGATTTCCTCCTCCCCCCCCCCCCCCCACTTGCCCTTTGAGTGCTCTCTGGAGAGCACAGTGAAAAAACCTTCCACAGTTTTTTTTTGTATCTAAATGTCATAAGCGGGCCCTGATGTCTTGAGCCCAACAGCAAAACGAGGGTCTGTACAAAACCTCGATAAATCACTGTCAGGGGTCAGCTGCCGCGCTCTCTGATTCCGGGCACCGCGTTTCCGGAAAATGGCAAGTCCTTAAAGACGGTGCAGAGGAGATTAATTAGTGCAGCATCAGGGTGAAGGGGCTGATTTATCCGAAAAGATTAGAGCAATTGGTTTGCTCCTGGAGGGGGAGAGGTTAGGGGGAGATTTAATAATGGGTGTCCGAGCTGCGTTGAGCAAAGTAACTAATGAGGAAGGGCCAGCACAGTCGGTGATGTGCCAGCACACACTCGAGGTGATTGCCAAAGGAAGGAGTGGGAATGTGGGCGAATGTTTCTGTTGCTCCGACGTTGTTGCAACCCAGAACGCCACCCGAGCCGCTGCCGACATAGAGCGGTAACTTTCTCAAGATAGGCTCGCCCTCTCCCGACTCCATGGTGGCGTTCCACCGGCTTTACGAAGACCGCTGTCATCCCGGCGCCGAAGAAGAACAAAGTCTGAAGAAGCACGACGCGGTGGCTCAGCGGTAGAGTCGCTGCCTTGCCGCGCCAGAGACCCGGATTCGATCCCGACTACGGGTGCTGTCTGTACGGAGTTTGCACGTTCTCCCTGTGACCTCGTGGGTTTTCTCCGGGTGCTCCGGTTTCCTCCCACGTTCTAAAGATGTACCGGTTTGTAGGTTAATTGGCTTCGGTAAAAATTGGAAAATTGTCCCTCGTGTGTAGGATAGTGCAAGTGTACAGGGTGATCGCTGGTCTGCGGGGACTCGGTGGGCTGAAGGGCCTGTTTCCATGCTCTACCTCTTGAACTAAACTAAAGTGTCCCACCCAGAAACGTCACCTATCCACGTTCTCCTGAGATGCTGCCTGACCCGCTGAGTTACTCCAGCACTTTGTGTCTTCATGACCATCGTCAGCAGAGATTTGAGACCTTTCGTACATCCACCATGGTGAAGTACTTGAAGAGAATGGTTGTGGCACCCAGCAGCTTCCCAGACAGCCACTGAAGTTCACCAATATCACAACAGGTCTATGGGAGAGACCATCTCTCTGCTCTACAATAATCTAGGGAACATCCATGGGATCGACGCTCCAACCACAACCACGAGCTTTAACATCAAGGAGCTCGCCGTCTAAGGTTGAGAGCAGTCGGGAGCTCCAAGCCGCATGACACTCAACATCCCCCGACCCGGGGTAGGTAGATCGCCCGGTGTGGGGGGGCTGAAATCTCCCCCCCCCCCCCCCCCCGATGCAGGAGCTTAATCGCCCCAACGAGGAAGGCTAGCCGCCGGCTACGGGAGTCAAGATCGTCCCGTCAACAGAAGGTCAGAGGCCCCCGACCGCTGGAGGACAAAGAAGGGAGAGATTGAACTTTTATTTGCCTGCCATCACAGTGAGGAATGTGGAGGAGTCACTGTGGTGGATGTTCATGTTAAAATGGATTTTGTGTGTCCTGTTGCTTTTTATTGTTATGACTGTATGGCAAATGACATTCCTCATACGTTGCAAAACATACTTGGCTAATAAAGTATGATTGAGATTGTGATTGTGATCTGAACTGTCCTCTCACCAACTAGAGACCTACCTCATTGGAGACCCTCGGACTATCATTAAGCGGATTTTACTGGACTTTATTTTACACTAAACATTATACCCGTTATCCTGTACCTGTACGCTGTGAATGGTTTGATTGTAATCATGTACAGGTCCACCACTGATTCCCCACCAGGCAACTGTTGGTCCGGCACCTCCTTTAATCCGGACAAAATCACATCCGCAGTTGAAATCCTCCCTGGAAGTGCCCTCGCATCGAGGCCGGGTGAAGCAGCCGATCTCAACACCGTTGGGACTTCCGCTGCCGATCGGCGGGTCGGATTCACCTCCGTGGCCAGGGCCCTGGAACTCCAGCCCGGCCGGAGCCGGCAGATCCGTTCCCATAGCCGCCTTCCGATGCCATCTTTGCCGGCCGGTACCTTGGCCCTCCGACGGCCTAGGCAGAACGTTCCGGTACCATTGGACTCCCCTCGGAGGTTGTGACCTCTGTTCGTCTGGCAAAACGGATAATCCAGAAAGGCTCTGGAACCAAGGGTGTATAGACGTTTCGCTGGCTGGCTGGAAAGCACATGGCAAAAAAAGCTTTTCATTGTACCTTGGCACTGTTTAACGTGACAATAATAAACTCAACTAAATCAAGCTTACATCTGGATAACAAGGACACCCATGACAAGTTTTATTTATTGACAGCAGCTCTTCCTTCAACATCCTAATCCCATCCAAACTCTTGGATCTCAAAGTCAGCACCCACCTCTGCCACTGGATCCTCGATTTTCTGACCCACAGACCACAATCAGTGAGCAAGTCATGCTTCTGATGTAAAATAGTTTAGAGATACAGCATGGAAATTGGCCCCTTTGGCCCAATGAGTCCACACTGACCATCGGTCACCCATTTTGCACACTTTCTACGTTATCCTACTACACACTCGGGGGTGGGGGGGGGGGGGGGTTTACAGAGGGCCAATTAACGTACAAACCCGTTGGACTTTGGAATTTAGGAGGAAACCGGAGCATCTGGAGGAATCCCACGCAGTCACAGGGAGAACGTACAAACTCCACACAAACAGTACCTGAGGTTAGGATTGAACCCAGTTTTCTGGTGCTGTGAGGCAGCAGCTCTTCCCGCTGCACCAGTGTGCAGCTTCGTATCAAATTATTTGAGAAAAATTGTTAATGGTATCTGAATACAGACATTTATGTGCGTGAAATGTTAGGTCTCAGCAGACATCCATTATCTCTGATCATTTTATCAAAGACTTGCTTGATTGGTGAACTCAAAGTCAAAACCGTGCCATTAAATTCTTCAGAATAACCACATAACAGCTGCATCCATTGTGTGCATCACCGTGAAGCAGTAAGATTCCGAGGAACAAAATATCTTTATGCTGATTCTTAACAAATTCTTAACTTTCCAAGGGTAATTGGATATATTTGTACCTGTCTTCGATTCAAAAGCAGTCTGCATTCCTTAATAGACACAAAATGCTGGAATAACTCAACGTGTCAGGCAACATCTCTGGAGAGAAAGGATGGGTGACGTTTTGGGTTGGAACCCTTTTCAGATTGAAAGTAGAGGTGAGGGATCTGTCTGACTTTCAGTCTGAAGAAGGGTCGGCCCAAAATGTCACCTATTTCTTTCATCCGGAAATGCTGCTTAACCCACTGAGTTACTCCAGCATTTTGTGTCTATCTTCAATGTAAATCAGTACCTGCATCTCCTTCCTACAACAGACTGTATTCCTTGTTGCTTACAGATTCAAAGTCCTATTGTGGCCTGACTCTAGGACACTTAGCAACCCAAACATCTCACGCCAAGATAGGTTTTGGTTGCAGTGATTACGTTTAGTTTATTGTTTATTGTCACGTGTACCGAGGTACAGTGAAAAGCTTTTTGTTGTGTGCTATCCAGTCAGCAGAAAGACTGAAGAAGGTCTTTTATGAAATATGAAGACTCAGTCTGAAGAAGTGTCTCTTCCGACTGGTGGGTGGTTGGCAAGAACAGGAAAGCAGAGTATTACCTGAATGGTGACCGATTGGGAGAAGGGGAGATGCAACGTGACCTGGGTGTCATGGTGCACCAGTCATTGAAAGCAAGCATGCAGGTGCAGCAGGCAGTGAAGATAGCGAATGGTATGTTGGCATTCATAGCAAGAGGATTTGAGTTTAGGAGCAGGGAGGTTCTGCTGCAGTTGTACAGGGCCTTGGTGAGACCGCACCTGGAGTATTGTGTGCAGTTTTGGTTTCCTAACCTGAGGAAAGACGTTCTTGCCTTAGAGGGAGTACAGAGAAGGTTCACCAGATTGATCCCTGGGATGGCGGGACTTACATATGAGGAAAGACTGGATAGACTGGGCTTGTACTCGCTGGAATTTAGAAGACTGAGGGGGGATCTTATAGAAACATATAAAATTCTTAAGGGGTTGGAGAGGCTAGATGCGGGAAGATTGTTCCCGATGTTGGGGGAGTCCAGAACCAGGGGTCACAGCTTAAGGATAAGGGGGAAGTCTTTTAGGACTGAGATGAGAAAACATTTCTTCACACAGAGAGTGGTAAGTCTGTGGAATTCTCTGCCACAGAAGGTAGTTGAGGCCAGTTCATTGGCTATATTTAAGAGGGAGTTAGATGTGGCCCTTTTTGCTAAAGGGATCAGGGGATATGGAGAGAAGGCAGGTACGGGCTACTGAGCTGAATGATCAGCCATGATCATATTGAAGGGCTCGAAGGGCCGAATGGCCTACTCCTGCACCTATTTTCTATGTTTCTATGTTTCTATCTGAAACGTCACCCATTCCTTCTCTCCAGAAATGCTGCCTGACCCGCTGAGTTACTCCAACATTTTGTGTCTCCCTTCGATTTTAACCAGCATCTGCAGTTTTTTTCCTAAGCAGAAAGACTATAGACGATTACAATCAAGCCGTCCATAGATTCTTGGTTCTTGGTCCTCCAAAATATTCCAAATGGAATTTAAACTGGAGGTGGCGGAGTATGGACTTAAGCAAGAAGGGCTTCTTGGAGAAGAGCTGCCTTAAATTTAGGTGCGTCTGGCTGAATAACTATAGTAGGGTGAAGACTATTCAATGCTTTAATTGTGCGAGGGAAGAATGAATTGCTGTTCACATCTGTCTTGATAGCTGGTATCTCAGATTGAATCGAATGCCCTCGTCTACTGATAGGTTTGGGTTTGGTGTAGGTGTGGTGATCTATGTCGAGCTGACCATTTAACATTTTGTAAAAACAGGTCAAACAGTGGGCTTTACGTCTGTCTTGGAGAGTGTTCGACCGCAATGAATTAAGAAGTTCGGTAACACTCGCTTCTCTCTCGTAGGTATTTGTAACAAAACCAGCTGCCTGTCTTTGGACACGTTCGATGGAAGAAATGTTTTTAATTGTGTATGGGTCCCATGCTGCAACTGCGTAGTCCAAATGTGGTCTAACAAGGGTGAAGTATAACTTCTCCTTGATAGAAGTTGAACAATGATAAAAGTTGCGTCTCAGAAAATTTAGGTCACCGTTGCACGATGAGTCTGCCCATTCCAACGTAAATCGTTCTGTAATTTGATGCCAAGAAACTTGGTCTGTTTGGATTCTTCAATGGTGGCACCAAGGATATTATATGATGTTTCGCCTGGCTTCCTCCTCCTGGTGACACGCATGGTTTCACATTTGGAAGGATTGAACTGCATCCCCCATTGTTGTGACCATGCAATCATAGTATCGAGATCTTTTTGGAGAGCATCTTTATCATCAGCTGACAATTTGACCGTACAGCAAACAATCATTAGCGAATAGTCTGGTCGTGCTTGTGACGTTTTCATGGATGTCATTAATGCAAAGCTAGACAGATGAGGGCCCAGTACTGTGCCCTGAGGTGTACCACTTAACACTGGATGTAGTGTACAGGATAACGGAAATAACGTTTACTGCAAGGTAAAGTCCGATTAAAGATAGTCCGAGAGTCTTCAATGAGGTAGATAGTAGGTGAGTACCACTCTCTAGTTGGTGATCGGAGTGGACTTGACTGATGTCGACTGGCGGTGCCAGCTCGAAGGGCTGAATGGCCTCCTCCTGCACCTACTTTTCTATGTTTCTATGAAGCAAATTGTCTTGATATGTTGTTGATGCTTGATGCCTTGGTTGGAGACCAGCACACCTAAATCCTGTTTGGTCCCACTAGGAGATGATTATAAAGCCTCAACCTAAGTCCACCTGAGGTTTTTAGTAAGGTGTGTTTTAGAACAATAAAGGTGTAGAATTAGAAGTGCATAAAACCATGAGAAGCATAGATAAGATAGATGATCAAACCCTTTATTTCCCCAGGGTGGAAATGTCAAAGACTCAAGGGCATGGCCGTTTTAACACCCCTTCCCATTCCCACGCTAACCTTTCTGTCCTGGGCCTCCTCCACTGCCAGAGTGAGGCCACATGCAAACTGGAGGAACAGCACCTCATATTCTGCTTGGGTAGCTTACAACCCAGTGGTATGAATGTGGAATTCTCCACTTTTAAGTAATTAACCTAACATCCTCCCCCTCTTTCACCCCCAACCTGCCCCCCACCCCACTCTCTTCCCTGCGCCCCACCTGCAAGCGCACACATTGCTATCTTTCCCCTTCCCCTATTCTCTTCCACCTATATTCCTTCCTCTGGCTTCACTTTTCCAGCCTCTTCTACCCTTATTTCACACTTTTAGTCTTTTCTTCTCTTTCTTTTGCCCTCCCATCTGCCAGTCAACCCCACCCCCACCTCTATCCACCCATCATTTGCTGGGCTTTGTCCGAATTCCCCACTTCCCTTCCAGCTCTCTCCCTACCTACTATAATTAGCCTGAAACTTAGAAACATAGAAAATAGGTGCAGGAATAGGCCCTTCGAGCCAGCATCGCCATTCAATATGATCTCGGCTGATCATACAAAATCAGTACCCCGTTCCTGCTTTTTCCCCATATCCCTTGATTCCTTTAGCCCTAAGAGCTAAATCTAATTCTCTCTTGACCACATCCAGAGAATTGGCTTCCACTGCCTTCTGTGGTAGAGAATTCCACAGATTCACAACTAACACTCTGGGTGAATTTTTTTTCCTCATCTCAGTCCTAAATGGGCTACCCTTTATTCTTAAACTGTGACCCCTGATTCTGGACCCCCCCCCCCCCCCCAACATGGGGAACATTTTTCCTGCATAGAGCCTGTCCAATCCCTTAAGAATTTCACATGTTTCTTTCAGATCCTCTCTCATCCATCCAAATTCCAGTGACTATTAAGTCCAGTCGATCCATTCTTCTGTCGATCTGAAGAAGATTCCCGTCCTGAAACATTGCCTGTCCATGTTCTCTGGAGATGCTGCCTGACCCGCTGAGTTATTCCAGCACCTTCTGGGTTTTTTTTGTCCTCCCACCGTAAAATGGAAATGATTTGTTCATGAGTGTAAAAGTAAATCAGCTCCAGGAATGCATTCCACATTAACCAAGTTTCTCAAGTGCGTCTGTTCTTACATGGGAGATGATGGAAACGGCCTACTTGTTCACATGTGCTACTCCCCTGCCTGCCTGCAGATAAGATGCTTCAGGTTGGTGCAATAAGACTCCTCTGCACTGACAAATGGCTGATGGTGGAGCAGGGTTTCTATTTGTCTTCTCAACTTTAGTATTCATGCATAAGTTGACCGTCCTGGAATAATTCCTTGGAATTATGAATTATAAAGTGAGTGTATAGAACCTTGATTTAAAAATAAACGATATAATTTTTCAAATTGTCAAAAATTAACTTCCTAGTGGAAGCACTGTCCTTTAAATGATCATTTTTTTAATGATGTGATTTAAACTTGACAGTTTCATCTAATTTAAAATATTTTACAACCATTAGGTCTCATCTTGTTTTTACAGTAGGGCGAAAACTGAGAAATAAATCGAGTGATAGATAAATTTGACAGTTTTACATGACACTGAAATGTAAAATGTTGTTGATACAGCATCTTTGCAGCAAGGTTAAAAAAAATTGAAAGATTATAAATCATGAAAAATAAATCAGATTGATTAATCTGGTGTCGAAAGAGAACTTGAAAATACCTTATTTTGAACCAATGTACATGGTGACCGAATGGAGGATTAGATAAATAATATTTATTGTTTCAGAACATTAACCAGATGAAAATATTAATTGCACTCAAAGATAACTGTTGCGGATTGTCGTATTCATCCCTGCCCTGTTGAAAACATTGAACCTTGCCCCTGGAGCTGATGCGCTACAATGCTGAGAACTATATTCTGCACTCTGCAACTTCCACTTTGCTCTACCTGTTGTACTTAGGTTTGACTTGATTGTATCTATGTATCCATCTTCTATCCAGAGATGCTGCCTGTCCCGCTGAATTGCTCCAGCATTTTGTGTTTATCTGTGGTATATCTGATCTGTTTAGATCGCATGCAAAACAGGTTTTCACCATACCTCAGATATACATGACAAAAATAAGCCTCAATCTAAACCTGGCTGCGCGAAGCTAAAAAGATAAATACCTCAATAGTAGAACATAAAAACCTAGAAAATAGGTGCAGGAGGAGGCCATTTGGCCCTTTGAGCCCGCACCGCCATTCAATGTGATCATGGCTGATCATCCACAATCAGTAACCCGTGCCTGCCTTCTCCCCATATCCCTTGATTCCGCTAGCCCATGGAGCTCTATCTAACTCTCTTTTAAATCCATCCAGTGAATTGGCCTCCACTGCCTTCTGTGGCAGAGAATTCCACAAATTCACAACTCTCTGGGTGTAAAAGTTTTTTCTCATCTCAGTTTTAAATGGCCTCCCCTTTATTCTTAAGACTGTGGCCCCTAGTTCTGGACTCCCCCAACATTGGGAAAATTCAAAATCCACCAACAAGTTACTGCTCATTCAAAATGCCGCAGCCCGACTTTTAACAAATACCAAGAAAAGGGAACATGTCACCACAGTATTATACTACCTCCATTGGCTCCCTGTTAGATCAAGGATAGACTACAAAGTCCTCCTTCTTGTCTACAATGCCCTAAATGGCTTAGGAGCAGCACATCTTACAGAGTCCCTCCTTCCGTAAGCCCCTACTCGAGCTCTCAGGTCAGCTGATGCCAGCCTGTTAGCCACTTAACGCCACAGCAATAAAAACATTGGCAAAGCAGCCTTTTTCAACTAGGCCCCCAGGCTGTGGAATACCCTACCCAACGTTATGAGAGACGTCCACTCTGTTGACATTTTTACACGGCAGTTAAAAACATATCTTTTAAATCAAACTTTTAACTGATTTTATTTTGTTTGTCTTTTTACACTCAATTTTACATTTTACATTTAAATTTTTATTTTATATAAGTGTGCTTTGTATGCTATTAACAGCCTATGTCTTTCCTGTTTTAAATTGTATTTTTATTTCGGCAATGTGTTTGTTTTTGTGAAAAGCACTTTGGGCTGCATTCAATTGCATGAAAAGTGCTATATAAATAAAGTTATTAATATTATTATTATTTTTCCTGCATCTAGCCTATCCAGTCCCTTTTATAATTTTATATGTTTCTATAAGATCCCCTCTCATCCTTCTAAATTCCAGTGAATTCCAATCTTAATATATGTTAAATTAAGATTGACACTCCACTGTTGACAAGATCCCAAGTTTTAAATTATCCACTGTATAAGTTATGGTGAGCTTATTGGCGAGGTTGCTTTGCGGATTAGTCAGAGTTCTCTCTGGTTGTACTCTTGCCCTAGCTTTAAGAAGTTCCTTCCATCACAGAGTACTGCCTAGACTATCTAAAACCCTCGGTCCCATTCTGAATGAGTGTGGGGCTATCAGAGATACTCTCAGAAGCACTGTTTCTCAGTTGACATGTTAAACCAACTACCTATTTATCAGAAGTTAAATCTGCCACGATATCTTTGTGAAAAAAAGAATGTAGAAAAAAGGAACTGCAAATGCTGGACAATACACAAAATGACCCAAAGTGCTGGAGTATCTCAGCAGGTCAGGCAGCATCTCTGGAGAACATTGACAGGTGACATTTCGGGTCGAGACCCTTCAATGGTGATTGTGCTTCCAAATATTTCAATAGTTAGAGATGACCTGAGGATGCCCAAAGTCACAAACATGCTGCTAACAGGCACGTGCCGGGACTCGGATGCATTAGGTACAGGGAGAAGTTGAGCAGATTGGGATGGTTACATCTGCACCGCCGGAGGTTGCGGGGAGACCTGATAGAAGTAAATAAAATGATGAGAGGCATGGGTAGGGTTGACAGTCGCAACCTTTTTCCCAAGGTGCATATGTTGAGGACTGGAGGGCGTAGTTTGAAGGTCAGAGGGGCAAAGTTTAAAGGGGATGAGTGGGGAAAGTTTTTGTTCTAACACAGAGGCTGGTGGGTACCTGGAACGTCCTGCTGGGGGTAGTAGGAAAAAAACCTGCAGTTGCTGGTTTAAATCGAAGGTAGACGAATGGGTGACGTTTCGGGTCGAGACCCTTCTTCAGACTGAAGAATGGTCTCGACCCGAAAAATCACCAATTCCTACTCTCCTGACCCGCTGAGTTACTCCAGCATTTTGTGTCACTATCTGCTGGGGTTAGTGGTGGAGGCAGATACAATGATTGGCTGTTGGTTAGGCACATGGATATGCAGGGAATCAAGAGATATAGATTATGTGCAGATAGATAAGAGTTTGTCTTGGCATCATGTTTGCACGGACATTGTGGGCCGAAGGGCCTGTTCCTGTGCTGTACTGTTCTATGCGCTATGACTTCATTCCTCTCAGTATAAACTATTGGGAAATGGGATGGTTCCCTTCAATTTCCGATGCTGAGCCCAAATCTGGCAATTCTGAAGAGCTGTAGAAACAAAGAACTACAGATGCTGCTTTGTGCCAAAGATAGTCGTAAAGAGGATTATCAAACGGCAACGATAGAGCCAGGATCAAGCAGGAGAAAATAATAAGGAATTTCCTTTCTGAGGAGAAAGATCAAGGAAGTGATTTAGGAATTTGTAGGAAGGAACTGCAGATGCAGGTTTACACCGAAGATAGACACAAAATGCTGGAGTATCTCAGCCAGACAGGCAGCATCTCTGGAGAGAAGGAATGGGTGAGGTTTTTGGTCGAGACTGTCTGAAGGGTCTTGATCCGAAACGCACCCATTTCTTCTCTCGAGAGATGCTGCCTGTCCCGCTGTGTTACTCTAGTAAATTGGGAAGTTAGGTTAGTCAGATAGTTCAGTGACATTTCCAAGACCAGGAGGATTCAGTTTTCCCCTTTTTAGAAACCAAGTGAAGATTCAGTCGTAGAAAATTAATGTTCCAGAATGAGGCCATTCGGCCTCTTGTGACCATGCGTGTCTAATAAGAACAATGGCGGGCAGTGCAGAGACATTGTGTGGCCAACCACGCTGCTCAGAGGAGGAAGAAAGCAGAATGTTATGTCAATGGTGCGAGAATATTGAATGCAAGTTAGACAGATCTGGGTGACCCTGTACAAAAATAAATAAGAAGGTGGACACAAAGTGCTTTAGTAACTCAGCGTGTCAGGCAACATCTCTGGTGAAAAGGACTGGGTGACGTTTCTGTTGTGATCCTCCCCCCTGCTCTCACTACCCTCACAAACATAAGCATTTGGTTTCTTAAGTTTATAAGTTATAGGAGAAGAATTAGGCCATTCGGCCCATCAAGTCTACTTCGCCATTACCATCAAGCTAGGATAAAGGGAATGACGTTTAGAGCAAGATAAAGTCTGATTAAAGATAGTCCAAAGGTCACCAATAAAGGTGATGGGAGGTCAGGACCGCATTCAAGTTGATGATAGGACGGTTCAGTTGCCTGATAATAGCTGGGAAGAAACTGTCCCTGAATCTGGAGGTGTGCGTTTTCACACTTCTGTACCTCTTGCCTGATGGGAGAGGGGAGAAGAGGGAGTGGCCGGGGTGGGACTCATCCTTGATTACACTGCTGGCCTTGCCGAGGAAACGTTAAATGTAGACGGAGATGCTGACCAAACCGCACCGTTCAGGAATTGGGATACGGCGGCGATTGTGACATGAATAGTGCATTTTTCATAAAAGGGAACAGGGCAGTATTGTTTTGATGTGACTTGTGGAAGAAAACAGAACGTAACAGTGCTTAGTTCAGGTTGAACCAGGCTCCTGAGGTGGAATAGACCTGGGAACAATATACCATGGAGCTTCTGGCAAGGTTTGGAGATGCAGAAAGGGTGTGGTGCTTTGAGGGGAAAAAAGCACCAAGTATAGATTTGCCATCTGAAACACAAAGATCAATGTATGGAAATGTAAATTAACATAAAAGTGTATTTGGAAGTGATTCTACTCAGTTCCGAATTTAGTTGTTTTACATAGGAAGTTACAAGGTTCAGTTTTAATCATTAAACTGGGTGTTTTAAGATCAGGATTCTAATTGGTAGCAAATACATTATATTAAATATTTTCAATAGTTCATCAAATAAGTTTACATCAAATACAGTTTTCGGTGCATTATATTTGGTGTGGCATGTTTAATTTTGACCTTTAATATGTCAGGAAACTTTGCATCTTTTATATATTAAAAATAACGTGTACTTTTTCCAAGTACATTTTTATTGGGGAAAAGGTATTTTAAAACCATCAGCAGTGATATCATGATTATAGAGGTTGATGGTGCAGTGGAACGATTGCAGAGGGAAAATCATACCAAGCAAAACACAAAGTGCTGGAGCAACTTAGCGGGTCAGGCAGCATCTGTGGAGGGAATGTACAGATGGTGTTTCGGGTCGGACACTTCTTCAGGCTGGTTGTAGGGGGGGGGGGGGGGATCGGAAAAGAGGTGGGAGTGGGACAAAGTCTGGTCAGTGATAATGCAGAAACAAGGAACTGCAGATGCTGGTTTACAAAAAAAGACACAAAGTTGGGATTCTGTGAGGCCCCTGTAAGTTCTTAGAAAGAACTTTCTTTCTAAATTCACTCAAGACTCGATTTACATTCAAGACTTTATTAATGATACTGGCACCAGTTACAGCCTTGGAGATGCAAGGAACTGCAGATGCTGGTTTGCAAACATAGAGACAAAAAGTGCTGGATTAACTCTGCAGATCAGGCAGCATCCCTGGAGAACATGAATAGATGATGTTTGGAGTTGGACACTTCTTCCCTATTACCTGCTGGGCTTAATACTGCCTCTCCTCTCTTCCTCCTCTCCTTCTTCCAATAATCAGTCTGAAGAAGGGTCCCTACCCATGTTCTCCTGAGATTCTCCCTGACCCATTGAGTTACTCCAGCATTTTGTATCTATTTTTATAAACCAGCACCTGCAGTTCCTTGTACCTGTGCAAAATCTGACATCAGCTTGGAGCATTAACTGAATCCATTGTGCTTTTTCCTGACAAATAATACCCCACACGTTTTTCACTCTGTTTATATTTTTGTGTATACTTGTATTTTCAAAACACATTCCCAAGAGTATCTCTGTATCACTGTTACTCAGGGGGATTTCATGATGCCTTTATGACTTTGTGAATATCTTGTCATCTTTTCCAGTTACTTGCCTTGGTTTGAAGTTTACTATAAGCTGCTGAACACGTTGGCAGATCTGCTGGCTAAAGAGCAGGTAAAATCTTTGCCCATGCCTCTTCCTTTTCACCATTCATTAAACTTGATAAATGACATGACAACCTCATCCTATTATTTTCATTTATTATCATAATCTTGCCAATATACTCGGGTGTAAAATTCCACTTTCTATTCATTTCTATAAGCTGGGCAATGTAACTTTGGTCAAATTGGCAAATCAACCGTGCTGGGATTAGAACAGACTTGAGCGAAATTTGTAAAAATAACTGGACAAAGTGGGGCGCAAACCTCTCCTGCATTGGTGCAGCACCCTCTCTCCCTTCCCCTTCCCCCTTCCCCCTTCCTCCACCTCCCCTCCTCCTCCACCTCCCACCCCCTCCCCACCCCCCTCACTCCATTCCCCTCAACCCCCCCTTATCCTCCCTCCCTCCCCCCCTCCCTCCCTAGGAGATAGATTTAAACTTTAAAATGCGAATAACTAAAAATATAGCACCGATTTCAATTAAACTTCTTCCATTAGACAGTGAGTAAGGTGGGCCTAAAATTGTCGCGCTATCGTGTACCGTTTTGGCTTTAGTTCAGGAACAAACAAACAAACAAACAAACAAGAGTTTTAGTATAAAGATAAATATCTAATGGATGTTTAAAATGTATTTCTGAAAGCATTTAAATTATTTTTTTAATTGCCTTTTGAGTAGTGAGAAAGCAATAATAACAGATCGCATGAGAAGGTACTGTACTTTACGTTGAAGTCACAGTCATGCAATGCGGGAACATTCCCTTCAACCCAACTTACAGCCCAAGTACTCCATCTCCGCTAGTCCTATTTCTGCTTTATTCTTTCCCTCAATATTTAACCTGAGCTTCCACATCAGATGAGTTCCACAAGTCTGGCTTTTGTACAAACATTGCTCTTATTTGACTTGCAGGAAAATGACTTGAATGATATTTTGCAAACATTATACAAGCATGATGTACCGTTACCAAATACTCCCGTCAATCTCAGCCTGGTAAGTTTATTTTGCATTCGCTTGCTTTAGAGTCGAATTTGTCATTGCACATTATGGCATTTTCTGACACATATTAGTTCTGTTTTGTGTGCCTTGGGAGAAAAAATCTGGACCTCCCGATATTTTATATTTAAGTAACCTACTAAAGCCTTTCATTTCCTACTTTAGTTTTCGACTTGGCATTTCACTGTATGATGGTTCAATAGACTTTAGAGATACAGCGCGGAAACAGGCCTTTTGACGCACAGAGTCCGTGCCGACCAGCAATCACCCCATACACTAACACTATCCTATGCCTGAGGGACAATTTACAATTTTTTATCAAAACCAATTAACCTCCAAACCTGTACATCTTTAGGAAGTGTCAGGAAACCAGAGCACCTGGAGAAAATCCACACAGTCACAGGGAGAATGTACAAACTTCGTACAGACAGCACCTGTACACAGGATCGAACCTGGGTCTCCGACGTTTTAAGGCAGCAACTCTACTGCTGGGCCACTGTGCCGCCCCTAATAATACCTCCGAGTTATTTATTTTATTTCACACATAATTTACTTCTTAAAAACTGTCAATTGTATTGCAGTATGTGCAGGAAGTAACCAGATGCAAAACAAGTTGTTGTACTTCACAGAAAGTGGAATTAAATCTAGCTGCCACAATTTGCAAAACCTTCAGTTCTGTGATTGCTTTTATTAACCTCCATTCAGAACTGAATGCAACTCCCATTGATGGTCTTAGTTACCTGCTGGACTTTACTTATCTCTGTCAAATGAATTGGCTAAATATAAAAGATATCTGAGCCGATTCTGATAATACAACATTGGATGAAAAGACACAGATGGTTGTCTTTGCACTTTCATCAAGCCAGCTGACTTGTTCATTCAAAGAGCATTTGCAGAAGGACAAAAAGAACTGTAGACGCTACAAAAAAGACGCTAAGCACTGGAGTAACTCAGCGGGTCAGGCAGCATCTCCGGAGAACATGGATAGGTGACGTTTCTGATTGGGACCCATCTTCGGAAGCCAACTTACCTGCCAACATCTTTGGGATATGGGAGTGAAGAAGGACCTTGACCCAAACCTTGTCAATCCATGTTCTCCAGAGATGCTGCCTGACCTGCTGAGTTACTCCTGCACTTTGAGAAAAGTCCCCTATCCATGTTCTCCAGAGATGTTGCCTGATCCGCTGAGTTACTCCAGCATTTGCAGAGTGTTGCTATTGTTTCTAGGAAGGTCCTGAGTTGCTGACATCAGTGTTCTCTCGTGAGTTGGTTAATGTTCATCGTACTTTGAAAGAATGCTATCTTCAAATTAGCTCATCTAATAATGAGCAGCAAATTCTTATCCAGCGAAATGGTGATAAACAGAAAACCCAGGAAAGAAAATCAAAATGCAAACCTAAAATGAACTGTTTTATAACAAAAAAGTACGGGTGAAATGTTGGCACCAATCTCCATCTTAGATCAGTTTGAGCTGGATTGTGAAGAACATTATAGTGATGAAGAGAAGTTGACAGGCATGTGAATTTTCCGCGTCTCAGTGGATTTCCACGTTTTTAAAATCAATTTTCCGCGCTTTTTGCATGATTTCTGCGTTTTTCACTTTGCTAAATACACGGAGAAATCGGATCGAAAAAACCCCAATGTATAGGCTCGTAATGAACACTAGGGATCCGCTAGATGTCGCTAGGGGTTCCGCGAGAATTCCCCCGCGCCCTGGATGCAGGATAAAGGGAATTACATTTAGTGCAAGAAAAAGTCAGATTAACGATAGTTCGAGGGTCTCCCATGAAGTAGACGTGAGGTCAGGACCGCTCTCTGCTTGTTAGTGAGAGGATGGTTCAGTTGCCTGATAACAGCCGGGAAGAAACTGTCCCTGAATCTGGAGGTGTGCGTTTTCAAACTTGTGTACCTCTTGCCTGATGGGAAAGAAGTTCAGGGGAGACACGTGGGTTTCATCCGGGTGCTCCGGTTTCTGAGAAAGGACTTCTGGCGCCCTGCGAAATATTTCGCAGAATCAATGTGATGCCGATCTTGTGAGAGAGAGCCTTCAGCATTATGAGATGCTGTTGGCCAGGCAGCGCCCCACTTCCAGGTTCCTGTCCCTGGGTACACGAAGTGAGCACTTTCACTATGTTTAAAGAAGAGGAAACTGGAAATAAGAACTAAACTCAGGAGTTCCTATAACTGTCTGCTTCGTCCTTTTCTTCTTTGTTGTTTTATAGTATGTGTTAAATGTATGTTTTAGTGTCGTTTAGCTTTGTTTTATGTAGGGGGGGGGGGGGGGGGTTGGGGAGACTTTTTAAGATCTCTTGCCTCGACGGAGATGCGGATTTTTCCGGTATCGTATCTCTGTATCGATGTGGCCTAACATCGAGGAGCTGGCAGCCTCTGCTGGGGATTGACTTCGGGAGCTCCAACCGCGGGAGCCTGCGGACTTTATCAAGGTGGAGCACGCGGTCCTTTGGTTAGGGACCGACTTCGGGAGCTCCAGGCCACGGGGGCTTCGACCGTCCCGACTCAGGAGTTTCGACCGCCCCGATGCAAGAGCTTCGACCGCCCCGACGCGGGAGCTTCGACCGCCCCGACGCGGGAGCTTCGACCGCCCCGACGCGGGAGCTTCGACCGCCGACTGTGGAGGATTGCCTCCCCCGACCGCGGGAGAATAAAGATGAAAGAAGATTAGACTCTATTGCCGTCCATCACAGTGAGGAATGCAGGGAAGCCACTGTGGTGGATGTTTATGTTAACTTTTATGTAGTTGTGTGCCTTGTTGCTTCTTTTAGTATGACTATGGTAGATAGAGTCTCACTGTACCTTAATTGGTACTTGTGACAATAAAATACTCGTTAAACCTTAATTGTAGAGAACCATTACATTCCTCTGGCATTGTTCCGAGGAAGGGTCCCAACCTGAATACATCACCTATCCATGTTCTCCATAGATGCTGCCTGACTCGCTGAGTTACTCCAGCACTCTGTGAAATGTCGCCTATCCTTGATCTCCAGAGATGCTGCCTGACCCGCTGAGTTACTCCAGCACTCTGTGAAACGTCACCTATCCATGTTCTCCAGAGATGTTGGCTGACCCGCTGAGTTACTCCAGCACTCTGTGAAACGTCGCCTATCCATGTTCTCCAGAGATGCTGGCTGACCCGCTGAGTTACTCCAGCACTTTGTGTCCTTTATTTTTATTACATTCCTTCAATTGGACAGTTCCCTGTGCACTTGGTGGCAGCATGGTGGCGCAGCGGTATTGATGCCTTGCAGCACCAGAGACCCGGGATCGATCCTGACTGCGGGTGCTGTCTGTATTGAATTTGCACATTCTCCTTGTGACCGCGTGGGTTTTCTCCAGGTGTTCCAGTTTCCCCCCACGCTCCAAAGACGTGCGGGGTTGTGGGTTCATATTGTCCCGAGTGTGTGTAGGACAGCACTGGATGATCGCTGGTCGACCAAACTAAACAGCCAGTTTGATCTTTGATGTAACCCACCCTTGCTCCGTGCACTCGTGCTTTCAATGGTTCACCAATGAACTTGGCTCTGAGGCTTAAGGTTGGTGGCTCAAAGACTGCCCCAGAGGATTGAGTTGAAATACGTAGGTTGACACCTCTGGTCTGTGATGAAGAAGCACCACACAGTGTGAGTTGACATTTCTTGAATGGCATGTTAAGGACAAGCCTCATCTGCAATCTCAGGTGGGGGCGGCAGATCTCACGCTACCATTTCAAAGCAGAGCTGAGAAAAGACCTCTGGTGCCCTGCTAAATATTTATCCCCACGTCAGCATCATTAAAACAGATGAATGGGTCATTACTGCATTAAAAATGTATGGTTGCTTTAATTATTCCCAACTGTTGGAAACGGTGAAAAGACCTTCTCACAGCAAGAGGTGTTGGAAGTCTATCGTGGCAATCTGCAGCCAAGCATTGGATCCACTGCGCCTTGCAGCAGTTCCCAGGCAGTGCATTGGGTATTGCCAACAATTAATGCAGCCGCATGAGAGGCTGCAATACTCTGACCCAGGCCTGACGCAGTTCCCCCTCCCCCAAAGAGAAGTTTCAAATCTGATTTTTAAAAGCTTTGATTTGCTTATTTAATTTTGAGATACAGTGTGGAAACAGGCCCTTCGGCCCATCAGGTCTGCTCCAACCAACCTGTGCACTAGGTCTATCCTACACACTAGGGACAATTCAACAAAGCCAATTAACCTACAAAACCTGGGATGTGGGAGGCAACTGGAGCACTCGGGGGAAACCCACGCCGTCACAAGGAGAGCGTGCAAACTCCTTACAGACAGCAGCTGTAGTCAGGATCGAACCCAGGGCTCTGGTGCTGTGCTGGCAGAAACTCCACCACTATGCCACTGTGTCGCCCATGGTGAGGAAACTGAAATAATAGTAGAATTCGGAAACTATATAAACTCTACAAAGTCTGGGGTCTAAAGCTTGCAGTTTTCATGGAAAACTATCCATTTAAAGGATGTTACAGTTCGTTAAGCATTGGAATCTTTGACTAAAGGTGTCCTTGCTGATTTCTACTTTAACTGCAGGTTTCCTCGTCACTTTCATAGACATAAGGGGAAAGTCCCCGCTCGTGTACACCCGACCAGATTGCAGGAAGCGGCTTCATGTCTGGGCTCTTACATCTCAAAATTCAGACCCTGCTCCCACACACACATTTGCCATTGCCATGGTATCATTAGGTAGCATTCTTGAGAACTTGGCAGGGCCGCAGCAACACAGCGTCAGAGACCCGGGTTCAATTCCAACCTTGGGTGCTGTCTGTGTGGAGTTTGCACGTTATCCCTGTGACCGCATCGGTTTCGTCCGGGTGCTCCGGTTATCTCCCATGTGTCAAAGATGTGCAGGTTTGTAGATTAAGAAAATAACTGCAGATGCTGGTACAAATCGATTTATTCACAAAATGCTGGAGTAACTCAGCAGGTCAGGCAGCATCTCGGGAGAGAAGGAATGGGTGACGTTTCGGGGGTCGACCCGAAACGTCACCCATTCCTTCTCTCCCGAGATGCTGCCTGACCTGCTGAGTTACTCCAGCATTTTGTGAATAAACAGGTTTGTAGATTGATTGGCTTCTGTAAATTGCCCCTAGTGTTTAGGGTTAGAACTAGTGTGATCGATGGTTAAAGTGAACTTGGTGGGCTGAAGGGCCTGTTTCTTTATCTATATACTAAAACTCTCGTTTGTTTGTTTGTTCGTTCCTGAACTACAGCCAAAACGGTTCACGATAGCGCGACAACTTTAGGCCCACCTTACTCACCGTCGTCCCTTTGGTGCTAATGGAAGAAGTTTCATTAAATCGGTGTTATATTTTAAAAGTTATTCACATTTTAAAGTTTAAATCTATCTCCTAGGAAGAGGGAGGGAGGGAGGGGGGTAGGGACAGAGGGAGGGGAGGGGGAGGGGGTGGAGGGGGAAGGAGGGAGGAGTGGAGGGGCGGGGGATTGAGTTGGGGGGAGGGGAGTGGAGGGAAGTGGGAGGGGAAGGGGGTGGAGGGAGGAGGGGAGGGGAGGGGTGGAAGGGGGGAGGAGGGGGGAGGGGCGGGGGGGGAGGGGAGGGGGGTGGAGGGAAGTGGGAGGGGAAGGGGTGGAAGGAGGAGGGGAGGGTGGTGGAGGGAGGGGGAGGGGAGGGGTGGAGGGAGGGGAGGAGGGGAGGGGGTGGAAGGAGGGGGGAAGGGGAGGGGTGGAGGGAAGTGGGAGGGGAGGGAGTGGAGGGAAGGGGGAAGGGGAGGGGTGGAGGGAAGGGGGAGTGGAGGGAGGGAGGGGGAGAGGGGAAGGGGAGGGGGGAAGGAGAGGGTGCTGCACCAACGCAGGAGAGGTTTGGACCCAACGGATCCACTTGGTCTAATATAAAACTAAAAGTAAATAATCTAAACTTTTTGCTCCACCTCACCTTTCAATACATCGAGCGAAATGCCTGCTCTGACTTACACCTACAGCTCAATTACTTTTGAAAGAGCACCGTATTCCCAGCTTCCTTTATCCTTTTCCTTAATGATCAACTTTTCAGACTGGAAACCTCCACCTTTGCAGACACACGGAACTTCCGATGAGTTTGGTGTAGTTTAGTTTACAGACACAGCATGGATCTTCGGGGCTCTGAGTCTGCGCCGACCACCGATCAGCCATGCAGTCGTTCTACCCCACACACTAGTGGCAATTAACCTATCGACTTCTATGTCTTTGGAGTGTGGGAGGAAACTGGAGCACCTGGAGAAAACCCACGCAGTCATAGGGAGAAAGTACAAACTCCACAAATTCAGCACCCATAGTCAGGATCAAACCCTGGTCTTTGGCACTGTAAGGGGGCAGTTAATCTGTGGCACTCATTGCCACAGAGGGCTGTGGAGGCCGTCAGTGGATATTTTTAAGGCAGAGATAGACAAATTCTTGATTAGAACGGGTGTCAAGGATCATGGGGAGAAAGCAGGAAAATGGGATCAGCCATGATTGAATGGTGGAGGACTCGATGGGCCGAATGGCCTAATTCTACTCCTATAACTTGTGAACTTGGAAGGCAGTAGCTCCACTGCTAAGCCACTGTGCCACCCCATAATTGCTGGAACCTTGAGCAAAACACAAAGTGCTGGAGGAACTCAGCAGGCCGAGCAGCTTCAATGGAGGAAATGGACACTTGACGTTTAGGGTCTGAAGAAGGGACCCGACCCAAAACATTGTCCATTCCCTCCACGGATGCTGCCTGACCCACTAAGTTATTTGTGCTTTTTCACGATTCCAGTGCATCCGGCAGCCCGTTGTGTTCACCACTTTTACAAGACGGTTAGTTAGAAAAGTAAATGGTGGCTTTAGTGTTAATGGCCAGATTGTAGAAAATGAATGATAAAGCAATATCAACAGCAAAGAATGAGAATGGACACTTAGTGATATGACATTTTTGACAAATATTAATGCAAACAAAAATGAATGTTTAAGTTGAGATGCCAGGAACTGCAGATGTTGGAATCTTGAGTATAAGATCTGGAGTACATCAGTGGGTTTCGCAACATCTGTGGAGGACATTGATAGATGACGTCTTGGGTTGGAACCCTTCTTCAGGCTTAAGTGCTGTGTATCTTTACTTGACTCCTCCATGTAAATAATAGATAGCCATTTCCAGTTTCAAAATCTAGTTCTTGCCAAGTAAGAATATGAAATCATTCATAAAGAGAATTTAAAAGTAGCCTTCCATCTGTCTGAAGGTCTGGAGTAACTCAGCGGGTCAGGCAGCATCTCGGGAGAGAAGGAATAGGTGACGTTTTGGGTCGAGACCCTTCTTCAGACTGATGTCAGAGTGCGGCCCAGCGCAAATTGGAGGAACAGCACCTCCTATTTCGCTTGGGCAGTTTACACCCCAGCGGTATGAACATTGACTTCCCTAACTTCAGGTAGTCCCTGCTTTCCCTCTCTATCCCCTCCCCCTTCCCAGTTCTCCCACTAGTCTTCCTGTCTCCGACTACATCCTATCTTTCTCCCGCCCCCTCCCCTGACATCAGTCTGAAGAAGGGTCTCGACCCGAAACGTCACCCATTCCTTCTCTCCCGAGATGCTGCCTGAGCCGCTGAGTTACTCCAGCATTGTGTGTCTACCTTCGATTTAAACCGGCATCTGCAGGTTTTTTTTCCCTTCCATCCGTCTGAAGTATAGAAATAAATAAAATCTTTTGCCGTGAATGAAACCAACATGATCAGCACATTTGTAACGATCGAGGGAATATCAGCAAAGTGTATCCAGGAAATTAAATCTGGAAACAATTCCATGTATTTCTTGAGAGAATACATTGAGAGATTTGGTGGGTAAAATTACTGCACAAAAATGAGGAATCCAGAATAGCAAACTGTGGCCAATGTTCCAAAGAGTTGGAGCAAGGATTAAATCCCATCTGCTTAATGGATTCAGAAGAAAATTGGAAGTTTAAAGTATTTATAACTTCATTTCCACGAGTGGGGGAAGAATCAAACGAGAGAACTTAGTTAAAAGATAGGGGTGTGGACACTTAAAACTCCAGCAGTTTGGTTTTTGTTGCTCCAGATTCCAGCATCTGCAGTCTCTTGAGTCTCCTAATTGTTGCGATTGTTTAACCATCCTGGATTATCACTAACCAATATAATCATAGTCTGCCTTACCAAGGCAGGAGGAGGTCATGGCAGTCACAAATAGTCCAGATTAGGGTAAATTTTGGTTGTTAATATTCTGTTATTAATTGTGCAGCTCTGACCTTGTACGCTGGCTATTTTTTTTGTGCTCTTCAATGAAACAAAACAGAGCATACATTATATGGCGAAGGTATTTATTCACAAAATGCTGGAGTAACTCAGCAGGTCAGGCAGCATCTCAGGAGAGAAGGAATGGGTGACGTTTCGGGTCGAGACCCTTCCTCAGTCTGAGGAAAGGTCTCGACCCGAAACGGCACCCATTCCTTCTCTCCTGAGATGCTGCCTGACCTGCTGAGTTACTCCAGCATTTTGTGAATAAATACCTTCGATTTGTACCAGCTTCTGCAGTTATTGTCTTATACATTATATGACACTGAACATAAAACATAGAATGGTAGAGCATAGGAACAGGCCAGCCTACAATAGCTGTGCCGAACATGGTGCCAAAGTAAATGATCTCATCTGCCTGCACATGATCCATATCCCACCAATCCCTGCGTATCCACCTGCCTGTCTAAAAGCCTATCAAACGCCACCATCGTTTCTGCCTCCACCACCACCCTTGGCAGCGCGTTCCAGACACCTACCGCCCTCTGTGTTAAAAAAAAAACATGTCCTGCACATCTCCTTTAAACTTCAGAGCCCCTTCCAGCTCTGGCCTCTAGTCTTTGCCATTTCCACCCTGGGATAAAGGTTCTGACTGTCTACCCCATCTATGCCTCTCATCATTTTATATGCTTCTGATGGGTCTCCCCTCCCTCAGGTTTTCCAGGGAAAACAATGCAAGTCTATGCAACCTCTCCCTGTAGCTAATATCCTCTAATCCAGGCATCACCCTCGTAGATCTCTTCGGCTCTTCAGGACATAGAGATTTAACAAAACAGACAAATAAATAAACAGTATAGTGCCAAGTCAAAAAAATGCCCCGTCTATATATTTTGGAGCCTATTTGGAGGTTGTAGTGTAAGGAAGATGCTGCTCCTGAACCTGGACGTTGCAGTCTTCAGACTCCTATACCTTCTTCCCGAAAGCAGGACTGAAATGAGAGTGTGGTCAGGGTGGTGTGGGTCTCTGGAGGGAAGGGGGTTTATCCTGAACACTGCATTGCTTTTCATGTGATGTGGAGCTGGTTTAATTAGACTTTGCCAGCTCATCGAATAGGAGAAATACTGAACGACAGTATTCTTTCATATCTACAAGAACGAGCTGGTTTGCATTAGAAGTGGACAACTGACCAATGTACCAAAGCAGGACTTGGTGAGTGTAAAGCTTGAGAGTCATCCTTAAAATAATCAATCTCATAAAAAATTCCAATCAAGGTATGGGCAATAATGGAAGCCTTTTGTTAATTACCATCAAATAATTTGGCATGCCTTGTGGAAAATCTCAGTGCATGGCAGATAATGGGATCATTATATTTCTGCAAAACTGCCAACGTTTCCTTCAATCAGAAGTGATTGCTTACCGGGAAATATGGGATTAAGGAAGCAATGTTTTCACAGCGGCTTTGTTTTGATTTTTGGATGTTCTTTGATCAAAGCCACCAATTGGAAATCCTTCTGTAGCTTCCCTTTAAAAGGTTTAGTTTAGTTTAGTTTAGAGATACAGCGCGAAAACAGGCCCTTCGGCCCACCGAGTCTGCACTGACCACCGATCACCCCGTACACCAGCACTATCCTATGTACTCAGGCCAATTCACAATTTTTACCAACACCAGTCAACCTACAAACCTGCACGACTTTGGAGTGTGGGATGAAACCGGAGCCCCCGGAGAAAGCCCACGCTGTCACAGGCAGAATGTACATAGTCCGTACAGACAGCATCTGTAGTCAGGATCAAACCCGGGTCTCTGGCACTGTTAGGCAGCAAGTCTACCGCTGCACCACTGTGCCGTTTTACAAACCCACTGTTTCTTTGTTGGGACAAATGGAAATTTGTTATTATAAGATCTGGAATATTTTTTTCTCATTCAATCATTCAGTACCAATTTGAAACTTGAAAATAATATTGCAAGTCTGCTTGTTGCAAGTTATTGAGTCGACCCTTTCTCCAGATTGAAATGCTCAGAAGGATGTCCATTTGGTGGGCTGACTATTGGTAGAATTGCCGTATCACTCAATGTTCTACGCTTTGGTACTGGGTCTACTAAACCTATATCCATTAATTCAATCAATTTTTGGTGATGTGCTTTATTACCCTCTTTAATTTTTCACTCCTTTCAACCTTATTTAATTGAAAACAAATAGCTGAAATAATGAGTGTGTCCATCATTACTGCAGGTGTGTGAATTGCAGAGGCTGTGAAAAATGACTGTGTTACCTTGCTTGCAGCGGCAATGGCTCGTAAAGATTTTGCATGTTAAAGTTTAATATGCGACGCCCAGCCAGATGGGAGGGCCTGCAATTCATCTTGAGTGGGAGAGGAGGGAGAAGAAAGTCATTGTATGGAGATGGCTGCTGAAAGATGCTTCCACTGAAGATGTGTCATAGAGTCCGACAAAGCCGAATGGCTTACTCCTGCTCCTATCTTCTATGTTTCTATGCCTATGTATCCAATTAGGTGGTTCTCGAATTAATGGCAATTAGATTCCATACGATCTAGATTTAGATTTAGAGATACGGCGCGAGAAACAAGCCCTTCGGCCCACCGAGTCCGCGCCGCCCAGCGATCCCCGCACATTAACACTATCCTACACACGCTCGGGACAATTTTTACGTTTACCCAGTCAATTAACCTACATACCTGCACGTCTTTGGAGTGTGGGAGGAAACCGAAGATCTCGGAGAAAACCCACGCAGGTCACGGGGAGAACGTACAAACTCCGTACAGACGGCGCCCGTAGTCAGGATCGAACCTGAGCCTCCGGCACTGCATTCGCTGTAAGGCAGCAACTCTACCACTGCGCCACCGTGCTACTTTTCCACCGGATCTACTTTTTACCCAGAGTCGGAGCATCAAAAACCACAAGACTTAGGTTTAAAGTGAGGGGGGGCAAGATTTAATAGGGACCTGAGGGGCAACCTTTTCACACAGAGGGTGGTGAGTGCATGGGACGAGCTGCCAGAGGAGGTAGTTGAGGCAGGTGCTCGAACAACATTTCGAAGACACTTGGTCATGTACATGCATAGACAGGTTTAGAGGCCAAACGTAGGCAGGTGGGACTAGTGTAGATGGGGCATTTTGGTCGGCATGGGCAAGTTGCGCCAAAGCTGTATGACTAAAAACTCCTGAGTGGTTCACACCATTAGATCAACGATGACATTTTTTTTCAATAAACTTGCGTCTCTCACTTCAATAGCTCATCAACCATTACACTCCAAGGCAAAAGGCCACAGCCTCTCCAGACCCCTCTTGTACCTCGAGCCCTCCAATCCCAGTAACATCTGGTCATTCTTTCCTCTACTCTGTTCATCTGAAGGACCACCTTCCTCCAGCTGAGTCACCCGAACCATGCACAATACCTCAAGTGTGGTCTCACCAACTGCTGGAGCAGATTATATCTCGGCTGTGCACCTCAGAAAATTATCTTGTTTTGATGATGCAAGTTGCCTTTAACAAGAGACAATGGCGTTTGGGATACAGTGCTTATTTGTAATCATGCCAGCACTATTTCCTTGTGCTCTGCTGAAGTTGAGTAATACTTTTACCTTTTTCTCAATGCAGCATTCGTACTTTATCACCCCTGATACAAGTGGACTCCCTACGATACCTGAAAGTGTAAGTACTAGAAAAACAAAAGTAAGTTATACTTCTCTGGTTTCACAGAGCCTCACAGAGTCATACAGCATTCAAACAGGCCCTTCAGCCCAATTTTCCCATTCCGACCAACATGCCCCATCTACACCAGTCGAACCTGCCTCCGTTTGGCCCATATCCCTCTAAACCTATCCTATCTAAGAACCTGTCTAAATGCTTCTTAAATGTTGCAATAGTACCTGCCTCAACTAGCTCCTCCGGCAGCTCGTTTCATACACCCACTACCCTTTGTGTAAAAAAAGGGTCACTCCTCACTTTCCTATTAAATCTTTCCCCCCTCACCTTAAACATATGTTGCCTGGCTCTCGATTCCCCTACTCATGGCAAAAGACTGCACGTTTTCCCGATCTGTTCTTCTCATGATGTTGTACACCTCTATAAGATCATAGGTAGACAAAAAAAAGCTGGAGTAACTCAGCGGGACAGGCAGCATATCTGGAGAGAAGGAATGGGTGACGTTTCAGGTCGAGACCCTTCTTCAGACTGATGCCAGGGGAGGGGGCCTGAAGAAGGGTCTCGACCCGAAACGTCACCCATTCCTTCTCTCCAGAGATGCTGCCTGAACCGCTGAGTTACTCCAGCATTTTGTGTCTATCGGGTTTGTCGGTTAATCGGCCACTGTAAATTGTCCCTCGTGAGCAGAGAATGTGGATGAGAATGTGGAATAACATAGAACGAGTGCGAACACCGATCGATGGTCGGTGGGTTGTATCTCCAAACTAAACTGCACTAAACTTTGAACACAATTCAATTGAACATTTTTTGTCTATCAAAAATGTTCCAAAAATGATAACTGAAGCAACAAGATGTTCAGATGCTGTTCTTTTCCTCTTCTATTGTAGAGTGTGCTGTTAACCGATTTTGCGTTTATATTGCAGAGGAATATGACGGAGTATTTTGTGGCTGTGAGTGTCTACAACATGTTGCAACTTTATGCCAGCATGCTGCATGAACGACGGATTATTATTACCTCCAAGAAACTTAGCACTGTGAGTACCTGTGTCACCTGACGGGAAACCTGGTTTGGATTAATTGAAGGACACTGCATGGAAACGGACTCATTGGCCCACCGAGCCCATGCCGACCATCGACCAGCCGCTCACACTCGTTATCCCACTTTTTCATCCACTCCATGCAGATTGGGGGCAATTTACAAGGACCTACAATCCTTTGGGATGTGGGGGGGGGAACCCGGAGCACCTGGAGAAAAGCCGCACGGTCACAGGGAGAACATGCCAACACAACACAAACGGCACCTGAGATCAGGATCGAACCTTGGTCTCTGGCGTTGTGAGGCAGCAGCTCTACCCGCTGCGCTGCTGAGCCACGTATGTTGAAAGACTGGAGCGACTAGGCTTGTACACACTGGAATTTAGAAGGATGAGAGGGGCTCTTATCGAAACGTATCAGATTATTAAGGGGTTGGACACGTTAGAGGCAGGAAACATGTTCCCGATGTTGGGGGAGTCCAGAAACAGGGGCCACAGTTTAAGAATAAGGGGTGGGCCATTTAGAACGGAGATGAGGAAAAACTTTTTCAGTCAGAGAGTTGTGAATCTGTGGAATTCTCTGCCTCAGAAGGCAGTGGAGGCCAATTCTCTGAATGCTTTCAAGAGAGAGCTAGATAGAGCTCTTAAAGATAGCGGAGTCAGGGGGTATGGGGAGAAGGCAGGAACGGGGTACTGATTGAGAATGATCAGCCATGATCACATTGAATGGTGGTGCTGGCCTACTCCTGCACCTATTGTCTATTGTCTATTGTCTATAACATTGCTGCGTTTAACTTTGGAGGTCGATGCACTCAAAAGATTTATCCCTTCCAGACGTTGCTGGATAATGTCAATGAGAGTTAATGCTTGGACACAAAAAGAAAGTTCAACCTACACAAGGTCTTCTGAGCCATATTCAGATAAATTAATTACCGCGAGCTAGCGGGAGATAAGAGGTTTCTCACTGATTCAGAGTTCATTTAACTGTCTTGTCAATACACGGGATTCCTGAGAGTCTTTATGTTTTTTTATTAACTCTTGGGGATTGTACTGTCAAGGCTACTTGAGAAAAAGCAAAAGGCCATGATAATGTTACCTCGAGCAGCAATAAGTAGTTCATTTCAGCTTCTGTGTAGCAGCTTGAGAAGATGTAATAATACTATTTTTGAACAAAGCTTCTGGTGGCTCGTGACTGTTGAGGAGCTATTTCTGTGACGTTTCAAGGCTTTGTGCAGAGATGATTAGTTTAGTATTTAGTTTAGTTTAGAGATACAGCGCGGGAACAGGCCCTTCGGCCCACCAAGTCCGCACCGGCCAGCGATCCCCGCACATTAACACTACCTTACACACACTAGGGACAGAGCCTCAGAATTAGAGGACGTTCTTTCAGGAAGGAGATGAGGAGGAATTTCTTTAGTCAGAGGGTGGTGAATCAGTGGAATTCTTTACCACAGAAGGCTGTGGAGGCCAAGTCAGAGGATATTTTGAAGGCAGAGATAGATAGATTCCTGATCAGTACGGGTGTCAGAACTTATGGGGAGAAGGCAGGAGAATGGGGTTAGGAGGGAGAGATAGATTAGCCATGATTGAATGGCACGATAGACTCGATGGGCCGAATGGCCTAATTCTACTCCTATCATTTATGACATGACAAGCTTACATTTACCCATTTACACCAAGCCAATCAACCTACAAACCTGTATGTCTCTGGAGTGTGGGAGGAAACCAAAGATATCGGAGAAAACCGACGCGGTCACGGGGAGAACGTGCAAACTCCGTACGGGCAAGCACCCGTAGTCAGGATTGAACCCGGGCCTCTGGCGCTGTGAGGCGGAAGCTCTACCGTGCCGCCCCTGGATGGAGATGATGGAGCCCAGTACGCTGAAGGTCTGTTTATAGTGCCTTGATCATTCAAAGGCAGCTACTGCTCACCAGCCAAAGTAATCAGGCTTTCTGCGCCAAGTTGGACAGATCGCTGATTTTGATGGTAAGATCTGAAGGTCTTAAGAAGGGTCCCGACCCGAAACATCGCCTATCTATGTCCTCCAGAAATGCTGCCTGACCCGTTGAGTTTTCCAGAACATTGTATCTTTGTTAACAGTACATCGTCAGACATAGAAAACATAGAAAAATAGGTGCAGGAGTCGCCCATTCGGCCCTTCGAGCCATCAATATGATCATGGCTGATCATCTAAAATCAGTACCCCGTTCCTGCTTTTACCCCATATCCCTTGATTCCTTTAGCCCGATGAGCTAAATCTAACTCTCCCTTGATGTAAGAAATGGTTCAGGTCTCTCGGCAAGTGAGTGAAGTTCCAGTCCGGAGACTGCAATGTCACCAACGGCACCTTGCAGAGGGTGAGAGAACCTGGAACAGCACAGGCCCTTCAGCCCACAGTGTCCATGCTGAACGTTTCAGCTTTCTCACGGCTGCAGCGTTTCGCTTTTTGTTCGCCTTTTATATAAGACCGACAAAGATGGCGGACAGGCCAGACGACTCCCTGCATGCCGGTCCTAGAAGCGGATCTGCAGTCACTCATGCCAAATGCTCCACTCTCTTTTAAACCTCTACTCCAACAGCAGCATTTCTTGCTCGCCCTTCTATCCTGTATCTGTACACTGGACGGATTGATTGTAATCATATATCATCTTTCCGCTGACTGGACCGCACACGACAAAAGCCTATCACTGTACCTCGGTACACGTGTCGATGAATTAAACTAAACTAAACTACTAGTGGAATGTTTTGCTTGAAGATAATTTCATGATAATTTGCCTGAAAATCATGTCGGGGCGGCAGAGTGGCGCAGCGGTAGAGTTGTTGCCTGACAGGATTCAATCATAACCGGATTCGATCATGGCTACCAGTGCTGTCTGTGCGGAGTTTGTCCGTTCTCCCCGTGACCGCGTGGGTTTTCTCCGGGTGTTCCAGTTTCTTCCCACACTCCAAAAACGTACAGGTTAATTGGCTTTGGTAAAGATCGTAAATTGTTCCTGATGTGTAGGACAGTGCTGGTGTACGGGGTGATTCATGGTCAGCGCAGACTCGGTGGGCCGAAGGGCCTGTTTCCTATGCAGCATCTCTGAACTAAACTACAGTAAACTAAAGGTAGACACAAAATGCTGGAGTAACTCAGCGGGTCAGGCAGCATCTCAGGAGAGAAGGAATGGGTGACGTTTCGGGTCGAGACCCTTCTTCAGACTGATGTCAGGGGAGGGGGCGGGACAAAGATAGGATGTAGTCGGAGACAGGAAGACTAGTAGGAGAACTGAGAAGGGGGAGGGGATAGAGAGGGGAAGCAGGGACTACCTGAAGTGGAAGAAGTCAATGTTCAAACCGCTGGGGTGTAAACTGCCCAAGCGAAATATGAGGTGCTGTTCCACCAATTTGCGCTGGGCCTCACTCTGACAATGGAGGAGGCCCAGGACAGAAAGGTCAGATTGGGAATTGGAGGGGGAGTTGAAGTGCTGAGCCACCAGGAGATCATGTTGGTTGAGGCGGACTGAGCAGAGGTGTTCAGCGAAACGATCGCCGAGCCTGAGCTTGGTCTCGCCGATGTAGAGAAGTTGACATCGTGTGCGGCACGGTGGCGCAGCGGTAGAGTTGCTGCCTTACAGCGAATGCAGTGACGGAGACTCAGGTTCGATCCTGGCTACGGGCGCCGTCTGTACGGAGTTTGTATGTTCTCCCCGTGACCTGCGTGGGTTTTCTCCGAGATCTTCGGTTTCCTCCCACACTCCAAAGACGTACAGGTATGTAGGTTAATTGACTGGGTAAATGTAAAAAATAAAAATAAAAAAAATTGTCCCCAGTGTCGCTGGGCGGCGTGGACTCAGTGGGCCGAAGGGCCTGTTTCTGCACTGTATCTCTAAATCTAAAATCTAAATCTAAAAAAAAATCTGGAACAGCGGTTGCAGTAGATGAGGTTGGAGGACGTGGAGGTGATTTTAAACCAGCATCTGCATTTATTTTCCTACATTAAGCTAAACTTCTGTGTTCTTACAATTATTTTCCTTCCCTTTCCATCCCACTCTTCACTATACAATTTTTTTTACAAGGGAGTTTCGCTCCAATAAAGTTGTCTTTTAAGGTAGCCGTGTGTGACATGTTTACAGCCTTTCAGGCAGTCCTAGGTGTAATGTCAACTTACTCTCGATGCCATAAGGGTAAGATGACTGATGGGTGAATGCAAGGTTCAAGGCATCCCTTGTGGGACCTTGAATCCATCCCATAGAATTCAAAATTTATGGGTCTACAGATTCTGGAATAGCACATTAAATAAAATGAGATTTGTTCTTTTTTTTTTGAGAGTTGAGATTAGCTGTGTTGAATTTAAATATTTCCAATATTAAGACATTTGACCCTTTACACTAAATGTTGAAGGCTGTTTGTCCTTATGAACCTAGAAAATAAAATTATTTAAAATTTGTTATGGGAAAGAAAGGTTAACATTAAGCACGACTTTAGATGTGTGGTTTACTTTAGTTTAGAGACCCAGCATGGAAACGGGCTCTTCAGCCCACCGGCTCCGTGCCGACCATCGATTATCCTTTCACACTTGCTCAATGTTATCCCGCTTTCTCGTCCACTCCCTGCACATTAAAAGAAATTTACAGAGGGCCAATCAGTTTACAAACCTACACATTTTTGGAAGCACCCAGAGGAAAATGGCTACCTAATGACGGTCAGCTCAATGGCGCAGCGGTAGAGTTGCTGCCTCTCAACTCCGGAGACCTGGCGTCGGCTGCTGTCTGTGTGGAGTTAGCACGTTCTCCATGTGACCATGTGGGTTCCCTCCAGCGGCTCCGCTTTCCTTCCACATCCCAAAACCGTGAGGTTTGTAGGTTAATTGGCCCTCTGTAAATTGCCCCTCGTGTGTA
This sequence comes from Rhinoraja longicauda, assembly GCF_053455715.1. Classification (NCBI taxonomy): domain Eukaryota; kingdom Metazoa; phylum Chordata; class Chondrichthyes; order Rajiformes; family Arhynchobatidae; genus Rhinoraja; species Rhinoraja longicauda. The sequence continues at coordinate 52,399,700 of NC_135963.1, forward strand.
GGGAGTGGATGAGAAAGTGGGACAACATAGAACTGGTGTGAACGTGTAATCGATGGTCAGTGAGAACATGTTGCACCAAAGGACCTGTTTCCATGTTGTATCTTTCAATCACTTGAATCCCGCCACAGATGCTGTCTGGCGCACCGACTATAGGACATATGGTATATTGGACATTGGAGCAAATTTAGACTGTTTGGCCCATCAAAGTCTACTCCAGCATTTGATTATGGCCAATCTACTTTGACCTCTCAAATCCATTCTCCTGCCTTCTCCCCGTAACCTTTGACACCCTTATTAATCACGAACCTATCAATCTCCGCTTTAACAATACCCAATGACTTGGCCTCCACATCCTCTCCACATCCACTCCATCCAGGTCTTTCACTATTCTGTAGATTTCAATGAGATCCCTCTAAACCGAGGGACCGAGATGAGAAAGTTTTTTTTCACACAGAGAGTGGTGAATCTGTGGAATTCTCTGCCACAGAAGGTAGTTGAGGCCAGTTCATTGGCTATATTTAAGAGGGAGTTAGATGTGGCCCTTGTAGCTAAAGGGATCAGGGGGTATGGAGAGAAGGCAGGTACAGGATACTGAGTTGGATGATCAGCCATGATCATATTGAATGGCGGTGCAGGCTCGAAGGGCCGAATGGTCTACTCCTGCACCTATTTTCTATGTTTCTATGTTTCTAAACTCCAGCGAGTACAGGCCCAGTGTCGTCAAACGCTCCTCTTGCGTGCTGGACATGGGGAGAGAACTAATGTTGAATCAAGGATGGAAGCTGGCCCCAATTAATATAAGCAAAGTAACAGTAATTTATAAAATACTAAAGTTTTTGAAGCCAAGATTGTTTCTGTCACTGGCTTTTGCTGCTGTTCTTTGTGCTATCTTCCGGCACTCATTAATTTATTGGCCAGCAGTAAACTGTGTTGAATAATTGAACATATTATCCTCCAGTAAACACTTGCAATAGATATGTCCTGTTGTGCCTATAGCGGTATTAAGGCCATCTGTATTGGTGAGTATTTTTATTGTTGCTCTTTTAAGATCAAGATTCTAACTTCAAAGTGAAGGCTGACAGTCTTTTACCCAGGAGAGGGGATTCTAAAACTAGAGGGCACAGGCTTTAAGGTGAGAGGGGGGAGATTTAAGAGGGATCTCAGGGATGACTTTTTGACTCAGAGGATAGTCATGTGGTCTCAGTAGGCTATTGCTGTACACTTTGCTAATCGGGGCTTGTGCTTAGGTATGACAATACTTTACTGAACTGTATGCAAAAAAATAATTTCACTGTAGATTGCTACATGTGATGATGAGCTGCCAGAGGAAGCTATAGACGTGGATATATTGATGACATTTTAAAGACATTTGGACTGATATATGGATAGGAAGGGTTTAGAGGGCTAGGGGCCAAATGCAGTCTGTATGCCATCTTGGTTGAAGGGCCGAAGGGCCTATTGCTGTGCTGAACGGCTTTGTGACTTTTTCATCGTAATAATTACGTACCTCAGTGATAACACGAGCCTTCACATAGAATGCAGAGCAAGCTACCGGACCATTTGGCCTGGCTTAATCATAACACCAACTAGCTGAATTTAGTTGGTATTGAGCACAAACACTGACTAAACTGGACTGTAAACTGTCCTGATTGCCCTTGGGATTTGGGCTTTTTACATTAATATTAGGATTTCTTAATTTACTGAATTTGTTTTCCTTTATTACATTACCTGTTAGCTCTGTGTTTATAGACCCGCTGTGCTGCTGCAAGTAAGAATTCCATTGTTCCGTTTTCGGTACATATGACAATTAAACACCACCAAAGTTTCCCCCACTGATGTTTTGCCCAACGCTCTTCAACCTCCACATCTAATCACTGTCTGTGCAAAGGGGTTTCTCCTGAATTTGAAACGTTAAAAGGCTTTAGGGTAGGCATATGGATATTGTGCGGGGAACAGCGGGTTAGGGGTTTTGTGCAGGTAGAAAATTGATGGTCTTGGCATTGTGTTCAACACAGACATCGTGGGCCGAAGGGTGTGTTCTTGTGCTGTACTGTTCTGTGTTCATTGAATTCCTTATTGAATTCATTAGTGACTCCGTTTGATTTACTGTTTGTATCGTACTGTATACCCTCGAAGGTATTTGTTCACAAAATGCTGGAGTAACTCAGCAGGTCAGGCAGCATCTCAGGAGAGAAGGAATGGGCGACGTTTCGGGTCGAGACCCTTCTTCAGACTGAAGTCTGTGTTTATAGACTGTAGTCTGAAGAAGGGTCTCGACCCGAAACGTTGCCCATTCCTTCTCTCCTGAGATGCTGCCTGACCTGCTGAGTTACTCCAGCATTTTGTGAATAAATACCTTTGATTTGTACCAGCATCTGCAGTTATTTTCTTACACGTACTGTATACCCTGACATTTTCTTAAAAACCTGGTATTAGGTCACCATTCGGCCTTCTCTTTCTTTTTAAAGGACGTTTAGTTAAATAGTCATCAACTGATATGGATTGAGGGATGATAAATTAAGGAGAATCCTTGAGCCGCAAGAGACTGCAGACGTTGGAATCCTGAGCAAAACACAAAGTGCTGGAGGAACTCAGCGGGTCAGGCAGCATCTGTGGAGGGAATGTGGGCAGACGGTGTTTTGGATCTGGACCCATCTTCAGACTCTTAAAGAAATGTGGAGACACAAGCAACTGCAGATGCTTAAATCTTGAACAAACACAAAGTGCTGGAGGAACTCAGTGGGTCAGGCAGTCGGACTGTGTAGGGAGTGGACAGGATTGGGTCTCTTCTTCAAGTTGTTGCCTGATCCGCTGAGTTCCTCCAGCACTTTGTGTTTTGCTCAAGCTTCCAGCATCTGCAGTTCCTTGTGTCTCCATGCTGGAGGAACTCAGTGGGTCAGGCAGCATCTTAAAGTAGGGTATCGACCCAAAACGCCTCTGTATTTCTCTCTACGAATGCTGTCTGATCTGCTAAGTTACTCCAGCAGCTAGTCTTTTGTTGGGGAAAAGGCTGAAATGGCCTGGAATAGCAGAATGAAGAGGTGGCCACACACAGGTTAAAATATTTATGGTGGATGAATTCAATAACATTAAACTAAAGTGTCAATGGGGGTCATAAAGTCAGCTTCAAGTTATTCCCCTGACATTGAATTTTTTTTGCGCCTGTTTTGTTAAAGACAACTGGAGATGTGTGTTAAAGAAAACTAAGCTCAGTCAAACGCCGGCAGTGAAGCTACCTCAGAGTGTCAGCGACCCGGGTTCGATCCCCACCTCGGATGCTGTCCGTGTGGAGTTTGCACGTTCTTAATGTGACCACTTGGGTTTCCTCTCACATCCTAAAGACGTGCGGGTTTGTAGATTAATCGACCCTCTGTAAATTGCCCTTGGTGTGGAGGGAGCGGACGAGAAAGTGGCATTAAATAGAACTGGTGTGAACGGGTGATCGATGGTCGGCACGGACTTATTGGGCCGAAGGGGCTGTTTCTGTGCTGTATCTCTAAACCTTTTTTTAATTTTGAAGGGTTCAACAGTTCTTGATTGTCATCTTTGCACAGCACAGTGAAATTCATTTGCACAACCACAAACGCACAGTCGCCACACGTTTAAAATGAACAAAATTAAAGATAAAAACAATGGGGAATAAAATGACAGTCTTTGAAATCAGGGCAGTGTTTGCTGGGGTAGGTTTGAAAGTTCACTACAGTAAGGGAGGGGGGAACGCTGATGTTATACGTGAAGCATTTAAGTCCTGACTGTACTCACATGCTGCAGAGGATGTTTGGAAAACCAAGCATTCAAAGCCAAGAAATAAATCATGATTTTACAGCGGGGCATGAGCTGACTTATTGCTGTTTTGTGCCAATAGGTAAGTGGTATTGCAGTTTAAAGCCGTGTCATCGGTTCTCAAGTCAGTCGAGCGTGCAGGCTTGTCATATGCCTGTGTAATTGTTCCACACCACACTTCCTTTAACTAGTCAGCTGGGGCTGTGCATTTTGTCTTGGAGACTTTGGCCGGACTGCAGCTGACAAAAGGCTTCTCATCATCCTGTCAGATGAATGCTAACCAGGGTATATCATTTGCAACATTCAGTGGCTCACAAGCAGGTTGTTTCTACATGGACCTGCTGTCAGAGTGTGTATGTGTGTGTGAGACTGTGTGTGTGCGCGTGTGTTTGTGTGTGGGTGCGTGTCTTTGTGAGTGATTCTGTGTGTGAGTGGCTGTGTGTGTGTGTGTGTGTGTGTGAGAGAGTGACTGTGTGTGTGTATGACAGTGTGTGTGGGCGTGTGTATGTACATGTGAGACTGGGTGTCTACGTGTTAGACTACGTGTGTGTATATACACACATTTTATATGTGTATATATACAAACACGCACACATGTATATATATATGTATACACACACACGTGTATATGTGTATGTATGTGTGTATATATGTGAGTGTGTTTTTATGTGTGTGTGCATTTTGTATATGTATATATATGTGTGTGCGTATGTGCGTATATATATATATGTGTGTGTGTGCGTATATGTATATGCATACATGTATATGTATGGTCAGGGTCAGGCCCATACCCTCTCTGGCATATTTCATATACCCAGCAACCTTTCTGTGAAAATATGACCCATCAGGTTCCTATTAAATCTTTCCCTTTCACCTTAAACTTATGTCCTCCGGTTCTTGATTCCCCTACCCCAGATAGAAGACTTTGTGCGTCTATCCTATCTATTCCCCTCGTGATCTCGTGTGTGTATTTTGTTTTTCCAGTCAAAAGCCCTGCCATTTTATGTTTTTGCGGTGGATTCTCGAGACTTCCGCCTTGTTTATAAATAAACCATGACCGTTCCCTTGGCCCGTGGGCCTTGCTGAAATAATTGGAGTCAGTTGCCTGAGTTTTCTGAGCCATTACTTCATGGCATTGGCTGTTGAAAGGTTGTTTCCTCAGGGGCCAAGCAGCAGCTTGTTTGCTGTGTCCATGTGGCCTCTGAAAGTGGTGGGTTATGTCAGGGTTCTGCAAAGAGTTTTGCCGGGTCAGAACTAGCTGCGTGCTCGTGTTCTAATGATTTCTAGTCGCAAGTAATAAGAATGACTAACTCTTGCATGACCAAGCTGGAACTGCCTTGTCGCCTACTGTGCTGTTCCTTTAGTTTTAGTGTTTAGTTTTTTAGATTTAGAGATACAGCGCGGAAACAGGCCCTTCGGCCCACCGAGTCTGCGCCGCCCAGCGATCCCCACACATTAACACTATCCTACACGCACTAGGGACAATTTTTACATTTACCCGGTCAATTAACCTACATACCTGTACGTCTTTGGAGTGTGGGAGGAAACCGAAGATCTCGGAGAAAACCCACGCAGGTCACGGGGAGAACATACAAACTCCGTACAGACGGCGCCCCTAGTCAGGATCGAACCTGAGTCTCCGGCACTGCATTCGCTGTAAGGCAGCAACTCTACCGCTACGCCACCGTGCCGTATAGTTCAGTGAAGCAGCATGAAAACAGCCCCTCTGCCTGCGCCAACCATCGATCACTCATTCACACTGCTTCCATGTTATCCCACTTTCTCGCCCACTCCCTCTACACGCCCTTTATATTTTTGTTAAAGGCAGTTGGAGTGGAACTGAGCTCCATCAAAGACCTGTGGAGCTGCTGCCTCACAGCGCCAGAGACCTGAGTTTGATCCTGGCAACGGGTGCTGTCCGTGTGGAGCTTGCACGTTCTCTCCGTGGGTTTCCGCATGGGTTTCCTCCAGGTGCTCTAGTTCCATCCCACATCCCAAAGGCAATGCGGATTTGGGCCGATTAGAATTGGCGTCTGTAAATTTCACTAGTGTGTAGGGAATGGAGGAGAAAGTGGGATAACGTAGAGCTAGTGTCATGGAATTATTGCTGGTCGGTGTGGACTCGATGGGCTGAAGGCCCTGTTTCCACACTGTATCTTTAAGCTAAACTAAAACACTTTTGCATCCTCTTTGTACATACATGAGTTAACTGGGACACTGGTGCATAGGTATAATTCTGAAGAAGTGCTTAAGCCGCAGAACTGATTCAGGCTGGGAAATGCAAAGCAGTTTAGTTTTCACCAGCACTCCAGCTGTTTTCCAGACTCACTCTAAATCTCCTGTCAGAGTCGAGTTTCAGTCCACAGCACACCCAGCTAAATCTCTGGGCTGCTCTGTTTTGAAATTGGGTTGGGCCCTTTCTGCATTTAATGCAATGTCATAAAAAGGAACTGCAGATGCTGGTTTATACCAAAGATAGCCATAAAATGCAGGAGCAACTCAGCGGGTCAGGCAGCGTCTCTGGAGAACATGGACAGGTGACACTTTGGGTCGAGACCCTTCTTCAGACTAACTGCATTTAATACATGAAAGCAGTGTGGACCACAAACATAAATACAACTTTTGTTGTTGTGAGGGCAAATCATTTAAGTGTTTGTAGAGACCACGCATTCTCTGGTGGGAAGGGAAATGTTTAATCAGAAGCTGAGAAGCAACTTTTTACACAGAGGGCGGTGGGTAGTGGAATAACATAGAACTAGTGTGGAACAAGCTGCCAGTTGAGGCTGGTGCAATAACAATAATTAAAAGACTGAAGAAGGGTCCCGACCTGAAACATTGCCTGTCCGTTTCCTCTACAGATGCTGGCTGACCTACTGAGTTACTCCAGCACATTGTGCTTTCTTCAAAATTCCAGCATCTGCAACTTCTTGGGTCAACATTTAAGAGACATTTGGACAGGGCCGTGGGTAGGGAAGGTTGAGTGATATATGGACCGAACATGGGTAGGTGGGACGAGTGTGGATGGGGCATGTTGGTCGGCGTGGATAAGTTGGGCTGAAGGGCCTGTTTCCATGCTGTATGACTCTATGGTTGGTGCAAACTGTGCTTCTGTGCCTTGTTCTCCCACAGTAGTTGTGCCAATTCTCCCACGATGGGGCTTGGACAGTTTAGTTGAGTTTAATTTATTGTCACGTGCACCGATGTACAGTGAACAGCTTTTGTTGCGAATCAGCGGAAAGACTACACATGATTCAATCGACCCATCCACAGTGTATGAGAAACATGATAAAGAGAACAACATGTGGTGCAAGATGTAAAGTCCGGTTAAAGATAGCCCAAGGGTCGCCAATGAGGTGGATTGTTGGTCAGGACCGCTCTCTAGTTGGTGATGGGATGGTTTGGTTGCCTGATAACAGCTGGGAATATACTGTCCCCTGAATCTCACTATGACCTGAAAGAAAATAGTCGTGGCTTTTTAAACCAGGCATAATTTCCCTGAACTTTGGCCAATGTTTTCTTTCGTTTGGACTGACGTAACATGAAAGGAAACCGAGTCACTTTTGGTTACCACCTTCCATAGGGGTTTGCTCCCAACGGCGAGCTCGCAGAACACATTTTGTTCACTTCATTTCGGTCGGTACAAGTCCCAAAGAAGCTCGCAGTAGTCGTCATGGTGGTGACTACCCCTCGAGGTCGAGGATGATGGTCTACGTTCCGATGTCAGAACGAAGACGCCTGTGCGTGTGTTTGTTTAACGTGTACTTGATGTTGCACTCCAAGAAGCACACAGTATGGAGTGTGTGAGGTTGCAGCCCCTGTTCCAATATCTAAAGGGGCTGATCCTTGCTTTTTGGCTGCACTTCTCACCCACCATCCTCATCTTTGGACACCCTGTGCGTAGGGGAGAGGGCAGGGCCGAAGATGTCCTGGTTGGGTTGCTCCTGGGCCTGGCCAAACTGGCCATCCGTGACTCACGGCGCCAGGCGGAAGAGGGCTCTGCCCGAGCCAGCTGCCTACCCCTTTTCCGGGGTTACATCTGCGCCCGGGTGGGGTTGGAGAGGGACTACGCGCTGTCCACGGGCACCCTGGGGGATTTCCGGGACCGCTGGGCACCACGGGGGATTGGATGTATCCTGGATGGGGATTGTAATATAATTGTATAATAGTTTCAATTGGTATATTTGTTCCTATAGTATTCTGGTGGTGGGTTCTGTTTTGGTTTTATTGTATTGTATATATAATTTTAATATTTGAAACACACGGTCCTTCACAAATCAGTCAACTGATTCCAATGGCAAGGGAACCAAGAGGATTGGAGCTGATAGATCTGTTGCAGCCTTCATCCGCCTTCACAGCCGTTGAGCTCACGATAACATTGTCCGCCTGGTGGTTTTGTACGTTGGATCGTTCTTAGTCTGGACCCCCATCCTCGACCTTCCCGCCATGGGTGGCCCTACCCGAAGCTAGTGCTTCCCATGACATCGCTCTCAGAATCAAGGGGGCACGCAGGCCTCTTCACCACGACAAGGTGAACGATCCAAAGAGGTCGCAGTAGCAGGAATGATCTAATGGCGTTTAAATAGTTCTCACCTTCCAGTGACACAAATAACATTGAAGCAATCACGTGAGGAGTTTGTGAACAATTGGTGCAGGTGCTCAAAAGTATCAAGGAAGTTCAAGAGAATCTTAGGTGCGCAGAGGGGGAGTTGCAGCCTTACAGCGGCAGAGATCCGGTTCGATCCTGACTACGGGCGCTGTCTGTGTGAAGCTCATACGTTCTCCCTGTGACCGTGTGGGCTTTCTCCGGGCGCTCTGGTTTCCTCCCGCACTCCAAAGATGTACAGGTTTGTAGGTTGATTTGGCTTCAGTAAAAAAAAAATTGTAATTTGGCCCTAGTGTGTAGGATAGTGCTGGTTAGCATGGACTCGATGGGCCAAAGGGCTTGTTTCTACACTGTATTTCTAAACTAAACTAAAGACAAAAAGTGCTGGAGGAACTCAGCAGGTCAGGCAGCGCTTGAAGAGGGAACGTTTCCTGCTGTGACTCCCCTGCCTCTCTCTCCATCGGTCTGAAGAAGGGTCACGACTTGCAAGGTCGCCTGTCCATTCTCTCCACAGATGCTGCCTGACCTGCTGATTTCCTCCAGCGCTTTTGTGTTTGCTTGGAGGAAGCGAAAGACCTCAGTGGATGATATGCTTTGACAATCGATGGGAAAGCATTGGCATCTGATTCGATCTCGTGATGAGAACAACCTTTCCTTTCCTCCGCGTGTTTGAGTCAGCCAGTGACTGGAACAAAATAGAATATTTAAACTAATACTCACTGCAACCCTGTGGAGGTCGGCTCTGAAATGTTGCCTTAAAACAACAGCGGAATAAAGCTCTTGTGTGCAATAAAACATTTAGTTTTCAGCTTCAGGTTATTTATAACACTCAGTATTTCTTCACCCCTGGGATAGTTTCATAGTACCAGAACCAGAAGGTCAGTATTTGTGTTCAGTAATGTTGTGCTAATATATTCAGTTTAGTTTATGAAGGCTCAGCAAGGAGGTATAACTGAAACCGGTATTTTCGTTTGTTTTCCTTGTCAACATTGTTATTAGCCAGCTGCACACCAGATTAACAATGTGCCTCTACCTGCTTAGAAGTCACAGAACTTAGAACAACATCGCACATGGACAGGCCCTTCAGCCCACAAGGCCTGTGGCAAAACTAATCTCTCTACCGACACGTGATCTGTATCCCTCCACGTCCACCTGCCTATCCAAAAGCCTCTTAAACACCACTGTCATATTTACCTCCACCAGCACCCCTGACAGCGTGTTCTGACTGTCTGCCTTATCTCGGGCTCTCATTCCTAGAGGCAAGGCCGCAACTACTTTTAAATATCGTCACAATGTCGATCAAGGTAGTAGTTTTACTCGTGGAGGTACTTTGGTGATCAGGAAGGCTATAGAGTGGCGGTGGAGTTGCCAGTGGCAACAGGCAAGGGAATTGGCTCTTTGGCAGATGAGGTGTGTGTAAGGAAATTTTATTGAAAGAAGAACGAGACGTCAATGAAAGGTGTAGCAAGCGATATTGGAAGCAGGAACGTGAGAGGTAGGTAGTAAGGCATCAAAGCTTAATTGTGGCACAGCTGGTAGAGCTGCTGCCTCACAGCGCCAGAGACCCGGGTTCGATCCTGACCTCAGGTGCTGTCTGTGTGTGGAGTTTGCACCTCCTCACTGTGACTGTGTGGTTTTCGTCCGGTTTTCTCTCACATCCCAAAGACGTGCAGGTTTGTAGGTTAATTGGCCCTCTGTAAATTGCCCCTGGTGTGTAGGGAGTGGATGAGAAAGTGGGATAACATAACTAGTGTGAACGTGTGATCGATGGTCGCTGTGGACTCGGTGCGCTAAAGGCCCAGTTTCCATGGTGTATCTAAACCAGTGTGAACTGGTGATCGATGGTCGGCATGGATTCGGTGGGCCGAAGAGCCTGTTTCCATGCTGTATCTCTGATCTAAACTAGTGTGAGCTAGTGATCGATGGTCGGCATGGATTCGGTGGGCCGAAGGGCCTGTTTCCTTGCTGTATCTCTGAACTAAACCAGTGTGAACTGGTGATCGTTGGTCGGCGTGGACTCTGTGGGCCGAAGGGCCTGTGGCCGTGCTGTACCTCTGAACGAAATGTCAACGTGGCTCATGGCTGCCGGAGTGAGTGAACGGAATCATATTCTGTGCCACAGTGACATGCACAGGCCGGAGATTGCAGCTGCATTTAAACAGACCTAACACTGCAAGCCCCTCTGCTCTAATTGTGCCTTCATAAAACAACGGCAGGAACCGTGCAATACCATCACCAGCTACAGACATGGCAGCTCCTGCTGTTATACGTAGTCACGTTGTGAATCACTTTTCCCAAGGGACAATACGTGTGCTTATGGAGGGGGAGGAATTTAGCGTTGCCCACAGCCTGATGTTGCTATATTGGAGATAGGTCATGTTTTCCTTGCTGCTGTGGTCAAGGGTGCCACTAAAACTGGGGGTATTTATTTCACAAAATGCTGGAGTAACTCAGCGGGTCAGGCAGCATCTCAGGAGAGAAGGAATGGGTGACGTTTCGGGTCGAGACCCTTCTTCGTACCACTAAAGGGTACCACTAAAACTGCAGCACTATTGTGCAACATGGAAACGGGTCATTTGGCCCAACTCATCCATGCTAGTTTAGGTTAGTTTATTTTATTGTCACCTGTACCAAGGTGAAATGAAAAGCTTTTTTGTTGCGGAAAAACTATACATGATTACAATCAAGCCGTCCACAGTGGACAGATACAGGATAAAGGGAATAACAATTAGTGCAAGATAAAGTCAAGTCAAGTCAAGTTTATTTGTCATATACACATACACGATGTGCAGTGAAATGAAAGTGGCAATGCCTGCGGATTGTGCACAAAAAAGAGTTACAGTTACAGCATATAAATAAAGTTAATAAGTTACTATAGTGTAGACAAAAATTTAGTCTCTGGAGTTATAAAAGTGAGAGTGAGAGTGACCGACCGGGGTGAGGCTGGGCCTTGATTGTCCTGCTGGCTTTGCCGAGGCAGTGCGAAGTGTAGATGGAGATGCTGACCAAATGGTGCCGCTCAGGAATTGTATCCCAGCCGTGACCACAAAGAGAAGTGGTGTGAGACTACTAGGAACCACAGATGCAGGAATCTTGAGCACAACACAAAGTGCTGGAGGAACTCAGCGGGTCAGGCAGTTTCTGTGGAGGGAGTGGACAGATGAGATTTCGGGTCGGAAACACATCTTCAGAAATGGTGTGAGATTGGATCTCAGTTAGGTCTCTCACCATTTTACACAGTGGGGTAATTCTGACTCTTGGTTCCTGATTGAAACATCGGTGTCGTGTAGACATTTCGTGCCATGCTCTTGAAACATTTCTGTTGATGCACTGTGAGGTATATTCTGTGCAGTATCGTGAGGATGTGAGCTGTATTCTCTCCTGGTCAAGAGAAATGTATTTGCACAAATAAACAATTCTGTAGCTATACATAGAACATAGAACAGTGCAGCACATAAATTGGTCCTTCACCTACGATCTCCCTGTCAATCATGATACCAAGTTAAACTAATCTCCTCTGCCTCCACGTGATCCATATCCCTCCATTCCCTGCATATCCCTGCCTGTCCAAAAGCCTCTTAAATGCCGCTTTTGCAAGTGCTTCGACCATCAACCCTGGCAGTGCGTTCCAGGTAACCACCACCCTCTGTGTAAAAAATCTTGCCCCACTCATCTCCTTTAGACTTTCCCCCTCTCACCTTCAACCTATGCCCTCTAACATTTGACATTTCCAGTCTGGGGAGAAAGGTTCTGATTGTCTACCCTATCTCTGCCTCTCATCATTTTATGTGCTTCTGATATTGATAACAAAAAGCCACAAGTCACAACACAGTATGAATGTCTGAAAGTATTCTTTTCTTCGGGATCCTTAACCCTATGTTAAACTCTTTAATATTTTATAAGTAAAATGGTGAAAACATTCATTAATTGTGGGGGGGTTTTCTCCAAAGATGAGGCAGTCTACATGGGCGCTTGCAAATTGTATCAGTGTTTCTAAGGAATTATCGTGTTAGTAGATTCTTACAGTGGTTTGAGAGATCATTTTAAGATATATTAATCAGATAGGGTTCCTCTTCAACGCAACAGTCAAAATCCTTTAGAGTACTGATCTTAATCTATTTACAATCTCAAACTTCAAGTGCAAAATGCATTTTTATTATTATTTATACCAATTTTATGATTGTTTATGGATATACTTACTTCTGTTGAATACTCAACTCCCCTCTGAACACTAGAAATACTTGCTTAATGTCTTTGCAGCTCTTGGACCTTTGAGTAAATCTCAAAGGCGCTTTCAATACAGAGGTAAGTACCATAGTGTGTTATTGTAAAATTCTATTAAAATCCCCAAGAATAAAAAAAAAAATCTCCATAATGTTTATTTCATGATGAATAATGAATAACTTGTATTTTGGATTTAACCTGTATTTATTACCAACCGAACCCTATATGGACTTTTTATGGAGTGTGGGTTTATGTTTGTATAATAGTCCTTTGGAAATGATTTGCATGTCTTTAATTTATTTTCATTGCGAATGCAGCAGAGAAACGACAAGGTTTGCAGGAGTACGGGCGTTAGGTATCAGAGACTCAGTGACAATTGCTTCCTTTGTCTTTCTTTAAAAAGGGATCTAGCTCCACACAGTGTCAAGTCTCCTGCCTTGGAATTATTCAAATTATGTTTTATTTATACAAGATTTCATTGCAGAACTGCGGAGATTATGGAAATCACTTTCAGGGCTGCCACCGCAATTTTAAGAAGTTTATCATCATGTTCAGATAGACAATCAGATTAAGAAATTCTCTAGTCTTGATCTTTGTGTGTGTGTGTGTGTGTGTGTGTGTGTGTGTGTTCTTTGCAAGTACATTGGAACTCAGTCCAACATTGTAATCTAGGTGTGGTGTGTTGTCTGAGGCACACCATCATTTTGGGCACATTAAGTACTTTCAGCAGTCTGTAATTAGACGTTTGAACAGTTGCCAGCCCATTGGAACGTATTCACTGCTCAGAAACCCACCATGTCGCGAGCGTAGCGCAAAGTTGGAGATGTTGCAGAAATGAAACTCGCCTCGTGGCTTTGAACTTTTGCGACGGTTTTATGATGTGCATCGCGGTGTCAGTGCAAGCAGTGCGGATCTTAAAGGCTGTGAGGAAGATGCATTGCTGGAGTGATAGGAACATGATTTTGAATGATATCTACCACGCCAGCCGACGACAGCAGAGTGCTGAACAAAGTCTGGACAGTGAAATCTCTGCACCTGAAGCCCCGCGAGATGAATAATTAAGCATTTGAAGGGGGAAATTGGTGACGGAAACCGCACTGAATGGCATCCCTCATTGTGTGCAGCTCCACTTAAGTAAAGAACCTAATTCCTACCGGGATGTTCATGCATATAGAAATAAAGCACACAATACACGCCTGCTCCTTGGTTGTAGCCCAAGACAGTCTATTCCGAAGGGAATTAGACTGCCTGTAATCCAGCAATTTTAAAATCAAGTGCAGTGGTTTAGCCATTGCTTTGCACAGTGATTTAAGTGAGTATCACTTTCCCGCACTGCAATTTAATATTTCTTAAACTTCATGACAATATTAGACTGAACCCTGGCTGGTATAATAGATCGGGGATTTAAATAAGAGTATCACTGTAGCTTTAAGCTTTGCCCATTCAAGTGGAACTTAAGGGCGGCACAGTGGCGCAGCAGGTAGAGCTGCTGCCTTCACAGGCACAGAGACCCGGGTTCGATCCTGACCTCGGGTGGAGCTTGTGCTTTCCCCCAGCATTTCCCAGTGGGTTTTCTCCGGGTGCTCTGGTTTCCCAAAGACGTGGGTACCTTGTAGGTCAATTGGCTTCCACAAATTGCCCCTCGTGTGCGGGGGAATGGATGAGAAAGTGGGATAACGTAGAACTAGTGTGGACGGATGATCGATGGTCGGCGCGGACTCGAAGGACTGAGGGGCTGTACTACTATTCCAAGTTCTAAATATGGAAGGTCAATAAATCGTAGCTTCATGAGCGACACCCAGCTCCCCAAAAAATAGGCACTTTAAAAAACCCAATTACAGGTAAACGTATCAAAGAAATAAGGTGGAATGTGGTATTTATTCACAAAGTGCTGGAGTAACTCAGCAGGTCAGGCAGCATCTCGGGAGAGAAGGAATGGGTGAAATAAAAGGTGGAATGTGGTGCCAGCTTAAAAAGATTGCAGTGTTTAAATGATATTGGCTGTAATGGAAGGTTAACATGTGCAACAAGAGTGGCCTGATAGTTGTCAGTGAGATGATGACCATTTCTACTGATCATTGTAGTCCCTTTCTGTGGCCTTTCTCAGGAGCAGGAGAGAAGTCACATTAAGATGCAGTTTTACCGGGAAGCCTCCCTGGTTTTGTGCGTGGTTCCCATTGCAACACGAAAGCAAATCAGCCAGTCCCCGAGCATTGGCTGGAGATGAAAAGCCATAATATATTTATGCTTTCAACTGTACAGCTGTTTATCTCGGGCTGTTGCTGGTCAATGCTGGTATTCCATGTGTCAGTGAACAAATTCTCTTGATAACTCAAGCTGTGGTTCACACATCACTGCAGCTTCAACTGTCGAACAATGCAATCCCTCAGCGTTTTGCAGCCTCGAGAATCTCCTGGCTGGCTCTCGTTTCATTCTTGGCAATGTGCCCTAATGATATCCCTCAGGACCCTTCAGACCCTGTTCTTTTCCATATTTAATCATGTTATTTTAATCCTGGAGATGAGCAAATTATTGGCGCCGACGTGACCTTTTCACTGTTGTACATTTTTGTTTTTTGTACCTGTATCATTAAACATTTTTAGCACGCGGTCGACTTTTGTTCAGTGCTTTGCTGTAGATTTCTGGTCAATTTTGTTTGTTAAAAAGTATTGTTCTTTTTCACTTACAGTTAACGGCATGTGTTCATGCATCAGCTGCAATGATCTATCCAATGTATTGGCAGCATATTTACATCCCAGTGCTTCCATCCCACCTGCTGGACTATTGCTGGTAAGGATTGTAATCTACCTTGGAGAGACCCCTGCTTTACTTACCATTGTAGACTTTACCATTGTGACTCCCCGGCTGACAGCAGGGAGTCTGTGTATTAATGCAACGACGTCAGGAGGTGTTCAAAATCACCAATGATGCACCGACCACGGGCTTATCATTGCAGACGGGTGATGCGTAGGCTCCTTGGATATGATCTTCTCTTTAACAAGAGGAGAGAATTGCACAAGTGCATCTCATTCCTTTCAGAACCTTCATTTCACAGAAGCCTTTAAAAGCTGTGGCACAACTCAGTTTATTGTCATCCATTTCCCCGTGACATTTGCACAGATTTTTAAAAAAAAAGATGAAAGATATTTTCAACTGATTGACATGGGCTCGTTTGTTAGCTCTCGGCAATATGTTTGAAGCCGATGCCAGTTAATTTTTTACCAGCGGATTGTGGAGTATGTAGGGAGGCACAGTGGCACAGCGGTCGGGTTGCTGCCTCAACGTGCCAGGGACTCATGTTCGACCCTAACTACGAGTGCCGGCTGTACGGAGTTTGTACGTTCTCCCTGTGACCGCGTGGGTTTTCTCCGGGTGCTCTGGTTTCCTCCCGCACTCCAAAAATGTGCAGGTTTGTAGATCAATTGGCTTTTGTAAATTGTCCCTAGTGTGCAAGAGTGTGTAAGGGGTTAATCGCCGGCCAGCGTGGACTCGGTGGGCCGAGGGGCCTGTTTCCACACTGTATCTCTTAAAAAAGACTTTAAAAAAAGGAAGTCTATCGATATGTGGAATCTTGGCAGTTCAGGTTGCAGTCTAGTCCTTCACAGTGGTGCAGCCAGTGAAGCTGCCGTCTCGCAACGCCAGAGAACCGGGTCCAACCCTGACCTCAGGTGCTGTCTGTGTGTGGAGTTTGTACATTTTGTGGGTTGTGTGGGTTTTCTCCGGGTGCTCCGGTTTCCTCCCACAGAGACGTGCGGGTTTGTAGGTTAATTGGCCATCTGTAAGTTGCCCCCCATGTGTGTAGGGAGTGAATGAGAAATTGGAATAACATGGGACTAGTGTGAACGGCTGATGGATAGTTGGCGTGGACTCGAGGGGCCTAGTTCCATGCCGTATCATACACTTCAATTCAAGTCTGACCATTGTCCACTCAGTAAGTCAGTGACCACACAGGATCCCGTGCAGAAGCCTAGGTGCATCTTTGGACTTAGAGCTGATGTGGCTACAAGAGCGCAGACTATCTATTACTGGCAAGTTTCAAATGTGACTGCCTTTAATAGACAATAGACAATAGGTGCAGGAGTAGGCCATTCGGCCCTTCGAGCCAGCACCGCCATTCAATGTGATCATGGCTGATCATTGCCATTTAACACATTGCCATTTCTTGATCATCGATTAACCCTGAAGCTAAAAGCAAGACGCAAAGTGCTGGAGGAACTCAACAGGCCAGACTTCCTCTGTGGAGGGAAATGGACAGACAACACCTCGGGTCGTGACCCTTCTTTAGACTGACCTGATGCACCTGTCCTTTGCCTCCACAGATGCTGACTGACCTGTTGAGTTTCTCCAGCACTTTGTGTGTTGCTCAAGATTCCAGCATCTGCAGAGTCTTGTGTCCGAGCACGGCAGAGTTCATGGCTCTCTCTCCCCTCCTTTTGTGTGTCCTACAAAATAGTGCATTGTGTTAGTTTAGTTTAGAGATACAGCATAGATCGACAGATGATCACCCATTCATGCTAGTTCTGTTATCCCAGTTTGGCATCCTACGCACTGGTGACAATTTACAGGAGCCAATTAACCTACAAACCTGCACGTCTTTGGGCTGTGGGAGGAAACCGGAGCACCCGGAGGAAGCCCATGTTGTCACAGGGAGAACATGCAAACTCTACACAGACAGCACCCGAGGTCAGGAGCGAACCCGGGTCTCTGGCGCTCTGAGGCAGCAACTCTACCCCTGCCAAAATATGATAGCAAGGAACTGCAGATGCTGGTTTATACCAAAGATAGGCACAGAGTGCTGGAGTTACTCAGTGAGTCAGGCAGCATCTCTGGAGAAAAAGGATGGATGACGTTTACCACAGTTTAAGAAGAAAATTCCAATAAACTAAGTCCTAAAATGATTGATTACCATTTCTTTGCTGGTCTTTAACAGATTAATTTTGAGATCAACATGTTTGCAATATCCAACCATGTTTGTGTGTTGCAATTGTTGAATAGAAATCCTACCACCGAGCTTCATTCTTCAAAGAAAGTAAGGCCAGTTGTGAAACTGTAGTTAACAAAAATCAGACATCTAATATTTAATACCCTATGGAGAAATGTGTTGTGGGTAAGACTTCTGCTAGGTGCCAATTTAAAACAACTTCATTTTAAGCACTGCAGCTGCTAAATTGATTCTGTTTTAAATTCCCAGTTGACCAAAATTAAAATGTCTCATATAAATATTGTAAATTTATTGTTAATGTTACTGTGAAATTTATAGGGTGCACTTTCTAGTCAGTGTTGTATCAACTTTAGACTTTAGAGATGCAGTGCGGAAACTGGCCCTTCGGCCCACTGAGTTTGCTCCGACCAGCGATCCTACTACCCTCCACTAGCATTATCCTACACACTAGGGACAATTTACAATTTCTACAGAAGGCAATTAACCTGCAAACCTGCATGTCTTTGGAGTGTGGGAGGAAACCGAGCACCCGGAGGACACCCATGTGGTCACAGGGAGAACATGCAAACTCTGTACAGACAGAACCCGTAGTCAGGGTCGAACCTGGGTCTCTGGCGCTGTGAGGCAGCAACTCTACCGCTGCACCACTGTGTCGCCCTTAACTGTTGACCAAAGTGATTCAAGTGGCTAGAGTCTCTGCTTCCTCAGTAAAACGTGTGCACCAGGTTGTTTACTAGTGGGCAGGAGGAAGGAGGTACAATATAGTGTGCGATTGGTGACCTCTTGTTTAATGTATTTATGTATAGTATTATCTTATCTGATTGGATAGCATGCAAACAGTGCTTTTCACTGTACCTCAAATAACGTGAGAATAACAAACCTAAACATAAACTGAAGAGTGCTGGAAGAACTCAGAAGGTCAGGCAGCATCTGTGGAAGGAAACGGATAGATGACATTTCAGATTCGGGACCCTTTTGCAGTCTGAAGAAAACACTTTTGTGCCATGCTCAAGATTCCTGCAGTTTCTTTTGTCTCCATTATTCTGCAATGATCGTTTTATTTTACATGCTCATGGGGGTCGATCATAGATTTCAGGGTTTTAGGTCACTTAAAAGTTGTATTTTTAAAATTTTCTGTGCTGTTTTATTCACAAAGTTTGATTAAGGGTTACACTAAATATATTAATGGTGCAGCAAGCCTGTGAAAGATGTGGGTATTTCACGTAAAGGTTGTAAACATCAAAATCGGAACCCCAAACTATTAATTATACCTGGAATTACATAATGAAGTTATTGTATTTAAACTCCCTGCTACATATAGCACAGGATGCCAATCTTGCAGATTCATTAGGGAATGGGGAAGTGTTTTGGGATTACATTTCTGGCAGGGTTTATGTTACTGTTTACACAAATTAAGCTAATCATGACGATTTAAAAACAGAGATTAAAACGTTATTGGCTAGAGACTACATTCTCCGTACTGCAAATCGCAGAGGCGAACGTTTATAGCCATTCAGAAAAAAAATCTCTGTTTCTTTCTGCAAATTTGCTCCACTTTTAAAAACTAAATCCGGTGCAGGGTTTAATAGCAGCACGCTGCCTGAAATAGTGGGACCCCCTTGGCCCCCTTGTCCCCTCCGTAGTGTCGACCTGCAGAATTAATCGGAAGCATTTCGCAATGAAGAGTGTCCTGATATTTCTGCGTGAAATATCAAGCGCGGGCGGTTGTCAGATTTTTATTGCAGATGCCAGACTCAGTTGTTTCAGAAGCCACCTCACAAAAACAGTGAGGAGGGAGTTGTCAGTACATTCAGATGTAATATTGTGATGGGAAATGAGCCTTTGAATCCCGCGTTAAATTGATCACTTGGTGGTCCAGGTTCTGATGTTATTTTTTCAGTTCAGTTTATTGCAGGGAGGTCACTGTTTACAGGATGAATGCACACACAACGTCTGCAAGAGTGATTTCCCGAAATGGGAGCAAATGCTTATCATTTAGCTTACCTACTCTGCAGAAAGTGAGGACAGCAATTGTATGGGGAAATTACATTTTTAACAAATTAAATCCTTGCTAACAATTGCCCATCTCACTTATAATTTCCCTGCCAAAGAAGCATTACTTCATCATTTACCAATTAATTTCCATTTAATATATGTATATGTTTGTGTGCATGCAAAACCCAGAATATTGGTGTCTGCTGTTCTATGCCAAAAAAATTCAGATTTTACGCTAGAATTATTCTTGCATTGCAAGTATTTTCCCACTTAAAAGTTGTGTCCTCGAATTCTCAAATTATTATTTCATTGAGTCCAATATGTTTATAGAAAGCCTGGTATCTTTGCACTCCAATCCAGCTGTTCTGTTTGATCTTGGAACTGGCCTCATACCTCTGTTTCTCAGATTATGAATTCTCTCTCATTTCCTGTCCAGAAGAATCTCCCACTCATTTAATCATGTCAAGATATGGTGCTAACTTTGGAGAAGGTGTTGGGTGTGATTGTGTATTGTATGAGTCTGAGGAAGGGTCTCGACCCGAAACGTCACCTGTCCACATTCTACAGAGATGATGCCTGACCCGCTGAGTTATCCCAGCACTTTTTTATTCTATGAGTTCCTTGGTTGGCCACCTCTGCTGGTCTGGATATTCAGTCATGATGAGACGCTCACTAACACTTAAAATCTTCTGCTTTCTATTACAGTGCCCCAATGCCCTATCTGATTGGCGTTCATCTGAGCTTAATGGAAGTAAGTTGTATATTTTAAAATTATATTTAGTGACTTGAGCACGTGTTAAGTCGGAGAATAGCGCAAGCTTAAAGAGCAGAAGCAAATGCTGATTAAAAGTCTGTCTGATTAAAATGTAGTCACTGCCTTGTGCTAAGTACGTTGCAAGTGTGCAGTGACCTGCAGAGTGGATGCGCAAGGGCAGCACAGTGGCCCAGCGATCGAGCTGCTGCCTCACAGAGCCAGAGGCCCAGGTTCGATCCTGATCTCAGGCGCTGTCCGCTCCCTGTGACTGCCTGGGTTTTCTCCGGGTGCTCCGGTTTCCTCCAACAGGTTTGTCGGTGAATTGCCTTCGGGAAAAAAATGGTGTAATTGTCCCTCGTGTGCAGGATGGTGCTAGTGGACAGGGTGGTTGCTGGTGGGCTAGCAGACCCGGGTGGGCCGAAGGGCCTGTTTCCGCGTTTATAGTCAATAGTCAATAGTCAATAGTCGTTTATTTGTTACATACACATAAATGTGTAGTAAAATGAAACATTACCCGCAGTTGAACAATAAGACCAATAAGATTAATCAATAAAATTGAAATAACACATACAATCACAACT
Source organism: Rhinoraja longicauda (assembly GCF_053455715.1). Taxonomy (NCBI): domain Eukaryota; kingdom Metazoa; phylum Chordata; class Chondrichthyes; order Rajiformes; family Arhynchobatidae; genus Rhinoraja; species Rhinoraja longicauda. Next base: position 52,420,582 of record NC_135963.1, read on the forward strand.
AACACCAAACAAAAAGAAACATCCATCACAGTGAGTCTCCTCCAGTCCCTTCTCACTGTGATGGAAGGCCAAAAATGTCTTTTTCTCTTCCCTGCCGTCTTCTCCCGCGGTCAGGCTGTTGGAGTTGCCACGTCGGGGCGGTCGGGGCTCCCGATATTGAAGCCCCCGCCGGGCGGTGAAAGGTCCACGGCCTATTCCAGGCCGCGCCGGATGGTGAAAGGTCCGTGGCGGGCCGACCCAAGCCCCGCGATTCGGGGCGGGCGAACACGCTGCCTCTGCCGCTGCCGGAGCTCCCGATGTCGGCCCCCATCCAGGGGCCTGCGGGCTTCCGACGTCCACGCGGCCTGCGCCGGAGCCTCCGGAGATGAGTCGCAGCCGCGCCCGCAGCATCCGCAGGCAGCCAGCGCCGCAGGTGGTGAGTCTGGGCCGCGGGCTCTGCGAACCAGAGCCCCAGGTGGTCCCAGGTGCATGGCCGGTGGTAGGCCGCAACGGGAACGGAGACACGACACAGAAACAAAGGTCGCGTCTCCGTTCTGGAGAGAGAATGTTACAGTTCCCGTTCCCTCCCACCCCCCCCCCCCCCAAAAACATAACATACAACACTACATCATATTAAAACTACAATTCAGACAAAAACAACAAAAAACACAAAAGACAGACGGACTGCAGGCAAGCCACTAAAGTCTAAAAATAAAGAGCGCGTGTTAAGTCAGAGACTAGCATAAGCTGTGTTACGTCTGGTAAAGAGCCAAAGCAAATGCTGATTGAAAGTCAGAGTCACTGTGCCAACAATGTTGTCACCGCCTCGTGCTGACTACGCTGAAAGTGTGCAGTTATGGCGAGTCCGAAAACTTGTTGGTTGTAAAGGAAGTTTATTGCAGCCGCAATATTCGAATACAGAGTTAAACAACAAGGTAAAGGACAACCATCAAAAACTTACTGTCTTCTTCGAAGACTTCGCCGAACTGGCTATTTCGGGCGCCAAACGCGCACATGACATCGCTGGCCAATCAGCGATGTCGCTCCCTGGACCAATCCCCATGGTCGCGTTCACACGTGACCTCGCTGGCCAATCCGAGGGTTCGACGACCTGGACCATTCTCTATGGTCGCTACATGACCCCCCCCAGAACCCGAGGTGCGGAACCTAGCAGGGAGCCGGATTTCGCGACCATAACGAGTACGGAGAGGGACAGCCTGAACCACAGGAGCCGGGGGTTCCGGACTTGGCGGAACAGCCGGAACGGGAGGTCCTGAAGGAACTACCGGAACGGGGGGTCCTGGAGGAACTGCCGGAACGGGGGGTCCTGGAGGAACTGTCGGAACGGGGGATCCTGGACTGAGCGGAACTAACGGAGGTCGGCCTCTCCTAGGGGTTTGACCGACCAGGACTGGTTGATCCGGATCCAAATGTGCAGGTTTGAGCCGGGACACCGAGACGAGCTCACTCTTGCCGCACATGTCTAAGGTGAAGGTAGCTGTTCCCTTACGCAAAACCCGGAACGGCCCTTGATAGACCCTCTGCAACGGGGCGCGATGGGAATCTTTTCGCAGAAAAACGAACTCACAGTACCATGGGACACCTATGACGTGAAGTCGGAACTGGAGCCAGGGAGCCCACCCGTTCCCGGAGAGATGCTAACACTGATGGGACTGTAGGCAGCTGGAAGGGTCCGGAAACAGATCTCCGGGTGCTCGAAGTGTCGAGCCATATACTAGCTCTGCGGACGACGCACCGAGATCTAGCTTAGGAGCAGTCCGGATGCCCAAAAGAACCCAAGGGAGCTGGTCTACCCAGTCCGGGCCTTCAAGCCTTGCACTGAGGGACGCCTTAAGTTGGCGTTGGAACCTTTCTACGAGTCCATTTGCCTGGGGGTGATATGCAGTAGTGGGTTGTAACTTGGACCCGTACAGTTCTGCGAGCGCGGCCCAGAGGGACGAAGTGAATTGTGGGCCTCTGTCAGTGGTAATAACTGCCGGGACCCCGAAACGAGCTACCCAATGAAGGGCCAAAGTCCTAGCACAAGACGCTGACGAAATATCAGACAATGGGAAAGCCTCTGGCCACCGGGTGAACCGATCCAGACAATTTCAAAACAGCAAATGTTAATGGTTTGTGGTCCGTAAAGGCCACAAATGGGCGGCCCTCGAGGAAGTACCTGAAATGACGAACAGCTAAATAGAGAGCCAGAAGCTCTCGGTCAAATGCGCTATACTTCAGCTCGGCCGAATTTAGTTGCCGGCTGAAAAACGCTAAAGGCTGCCAACGGCCACCGACCTGCTGCTCCAGAACCCCGACCACCGCCACGTCAGAGGCGTCAGGGCCGTGGGGGCGGAGGGGCTCGGATGGACCAACATGGTGGCGTCTGCCAAGGCTGCCTTAGCTGCTGTAAAAGCCGCCTCTGCGGTCGGGGACCATATCAACTCTACCGGATTCCCTGCCAGGCATTGGAAAAGCGGGCGCATGACTCGTGCAGCTGCCGGAACGAACCTATGGTAGAAATTGACCATGCCTACGAACTCCTGTAGCCCTTTTACTGTGGTGGGCCTGGGAAATGCCCGGATAGCCTCCACCTTCTCGGGCAAAGGGGAGGCGCCGGCAGGGGTAATTCTGTGCCCTAGAAAATCAAGAGCAGGAAGGCCGAATTGACATTTGGAGGGTTGGATAATGAGCCCGTGGTCTTGGAGCCGCTGGAACATGGTCCGCAAGTGGGCCTGGTGTTCCTGCACTGAGGGGCTGGCGACCAGGATGTCGTCTAAATAAATAAACAAAAAGGGTAAACCCCGGCCCACGCGGTCCATCAGTCGTTGGAAAGCCTGTGCCGCGTTCTTTAAACCGAAAGGCATACGCAACCATTCAAACAACCCGAACGGAGTAATCGTTGCAGTTTTCTGTATGTCCTCCGGTCGCACCGGGATCTGGTGGTATCCTCGCACCAAATCGATTTTGGAAAACACCACCGCTCCTTCCAGCCCAGATGAAAAGTCCTGTAGGTGCGGTATGGGGTAGCGATCAGCCGTGGTGACAGCATTGAGACGCCGATAATCGCCACATGGTCTCCACCCCCCAGATGCCTTGGAGACCATATGTAACGGCGAGGCCCACGGGCTGTCAGACTGACGGACAATTCCCATTTCCTCCATCTTCCTGAACTCCGCCCGTGCCACCACCAGTTTGTCTGGCGGTAGTCTCCTGGCCCGAGCGAAAACGGGAGGGCCTTCGGTGCGGATGTGATGGACCACGCCGTGCTTGGCCGAAGGCGTGTCAAAACGTTGAATGAGCAGCTCTGGAAACTCTGCCAGAATCTCAGCATACGAGTCAGGGGCCGCGACGACGGCCTGGACAGTAGGGCTGGGCGAGGAGGCGATTGTCGGAGCGACGTGCTCATCTTCGGCGGAGGGTCGGAGGTCGTTACCGCGGACATCAGGAACCAGTGAAAAAGCCCAGAGAAAATCTGCGCCCAGGATCCCTTGTTTGACGTCGGCTATGATGAATGGCCATTCGTACGTGCGGAGGCCTAACACAAGGGACATCTTCCGTATACCGAAAGTGCGAATTGGGTTGCCATTAACCGCGATGAGGGTGGGACCTGTCTTACCCGATCTGGTTTCGAGGTCGGTCGGCGGCACTATGCTGACGATGGCTCCCGTGTCCACCAAAAATGCTGTGTCCGTGAATCGATCATGGACATAGAGGCGCCGGTTCTGGCCAATCGTAACTGCCCCTATGTACGATCGGCCGAGGCATTTCCCGCGAAGGTACAAGGCAAGCGGCAGTTGCGGGATTCGCTACCCCATCGTAGGTGATAATAGCACCAGCCGCGCTTGTGCGGATCTTTTTGGCGGGCTTTCGGAGAATTGGCGGGAGACGTGGCACCATCTTGCCGTCGCTGTGGCGTGGTCACTGATGTCGAGACCTTGTTGATCGAACCGCTTGCCTTGTTTTTTGCCGCTATGAGCGCGTCCGCTCTCGCTGCATATGCTTCGGGGTCCTTAAAAGAACAATCCGTGAGCAGCAGTCGTACATCCTCAGGAAGTCTCTCGCGGAATGCCTGTTCGAACATAGGGCAATCCGTATGCTCACCGGCTAGCATCTTCATTTCGGACATGAGGACGGAAGGCAGTTGGTCTCCAAGATCCGGTAGGTGCAGAAGTCTTGCCGCACCACCAAGCTTATTAAACCCGAAGATTCGCAGTAATACTTTCTTCATGGCCTCGTACTTGCTTTCCGCAGCTGGATTCACGATGAACCGCATCACGCGCTTGGTTGTGTCCGGCGATAGAGCGCTGACGAGGTAGTAGTACATCGTTGATTCGTCCGATATCTTCTTTATGTGAAATTGAGCTTCGGTGTGGATAAACCAAGCTTGCGGTGCGTGCGTCCAAAACAACGGAAGGTGAACGCTTTCCGCGCTTAACTCCGGTGTGCCCGGCGCGGTCATCGTCAACGAGGCGTCGGGTTCCTGCTTAGTCGGTGATCGTCCAGATCACGTCGGGGTCACCAATATGTCGAGTCCGAAAACTTGTTGGTTGTAAAGGAAGTTTATTGCAGCCGCAATATTCGAATACAGAGTTAAACAACAAGGCAAAGGACAACCATCAAAAACTTACTGTCTTCTTCGAAGACTTCGCCGAACTGGCTATTTCGGGCGCCAAACGCGCACATGACATCGCTGGCCAATCAGCGATGTCGCTCCCTGGACCAATCCCCATGGTCGCGTTCACACGTGACCTCGCTGGCCAATCCGAGGGTTCGACGACCTGGACCATTCTCTATGGTCGCTACACAGTGACCCGCAGAGTAGATGAGAAGGACCCTGGCCACGATAACAGATATTCCAGGAGACAGAAAAAGAGTCCTGCACTAAGTTTGCTACTCTGTGTTTAATTATTTTGCAGAATATTTCTGTGCTTAGATTTTTAGGAATGTGGTCCGCTGTGGAATTTTCAAACACATGCCCTGGTGGTTCGCTGGACGACAAGTGGTCTTGAGCTCCACTGAGCTTTGTTGCAACATTTCTGGGTAGTACTGTAGAGGTAGTGGAGATGGGTCTCTGCATATAATAGTCCACGTAGAACAGGCCCTTCAGCCCACAGGGTCCATGCCAGACATGATGTCAAGTGAAACTAATCTCCTCTGCCTGCACATGATCCATATCCCTCTATTCCCTGCATATCCACGTGCCTATCTAAAAGCCTCTTAAAACCCACCATCATACCTGCCTCCACCACCACCCCTGGCAGTGCATTCCAGGCACCCACCACTCTACATGACAAAACTTGCCCCTCGCATCTTTTGCAAACTTTCCCACGCTCACCTTAAAGCTATGCCCTATAGTCTTTGGCATTGTCTCCCTGGGAAAATGCTGGCAACAGGAGCAAGAGAGCATCAACATTTGCAAGAAGGTAGAAACAGAAAGCTGGAGTAACTCAGCGGGTCGGACAGCATCTCTGGAGAAAGGGAATAGGTGACTTTTCAGGTCCAGAACCTTGATCATTTGCAAGTTCTCTTCCAAGTTGCAAACATACTGCCTTTGGAAATATATCATTGATCGTTCAATGTCAATGGGTAGCAATCCAGGAACATCTAGAATGGGGTCCACATGGAACCCGAGGGCACAGCCTCAGAATAAAAGGACGTACCTTTAGAATGTAAATGAGGAGGAATTCCTTTAGCCAAAGGGTGGTCAATCTGTGGCATTCATTACCACAGACGGCGGTGGAGGCCAAGTCGTTGGATATTTTAAAAGCGGAGACTGATAGGCTCTTGATTTGTAAGGGCATCAAAAGTTACAAAGACAAGGCAGGAAAATAGGGTTGAGAGGGAAAATAGGTTCATGATTGAATGGTGGAGCAGACTCGATGGGCTGAATCTCTTAATTTTGCTCCTCTGTCCTATGGTCTTATCCCACCCAATAACAATGGGCTGCAGAGGTTCAAAGTAATGTCTCACCACAGATAACGTGGACCTGTGATAAATGCCGGACATACCAGCAGTTATTGTCCAGGTGTGCTTCCCTTCCTCAAGACTACTGCTGATCCCTGACCTCTAATTATTTCTTCCTCACACTCTCCCTTATTTCTACAGTTCACTAACAAAATCCTTATAGCCAACAAAAAGATATAGACAAAAGGAACTGCAGATGCTGGTTCAGAAAAAAGCTACAAAGTGCTGGAGTAACTCAGAGTCAGGTAGCATCACTGGGGAACATGGATAGGTGACGTTTCACTGAGTGCTGGAGTAACTCAGAGGGTCAGGCAGCATCTCTGGAGGACATGGATAGGTGACGTTTCAGGTCAGGACCCTTCCTCAGACTCCAACCTAACAATGTAATCATTCAGGTTACGATGCTTGTAACCTTAATCATCCATTTGTTACTTACTCAATCGCTTACTTTCCTTAGCTAATAAAATATCTGTTTATTTCAGTGTGGAAACAAATTTGACTTGTTCCTCTTCTGACTTTGCATACCAACTCATAAGGGCAGAGTTCTTGCTCAGTGAGTGGATTTTAAAATCTCAATCAATCCCACCCGGACCCATAAATGAAAATTGTCAGGGCCTGGAGCCCTTTTCTTTACCTTTGACTTCCTAAACATTTTTATTATGTGTTTCCTTCTGATAAGTGGTTTCAATCTGCTCCATTGTTTCCCCCCTTTTTAACTCAAACATGCTTTTGCTTTTGACATACCCCTGCAATTTCATTGCCACAACAGTCACTAAATAATGATTTAATAATTCTTTGCTTAATTATTTTCAGACGCAGTCTTCCTGCTTCTTCTGGTAAACAGTCTGATGTTTTTTTGCACCTTTTTTTTCTGGACCCTGCTGTATTTAAGTAAAGAGAGCTTAGTGTGAGAAGTGGCATTAGTGAGAAGTTAGTTACCACTTAAATTACATTAAAGCTCCCGATGTGGAGGTAAGAATCATTCATGTCAGGCTGCATTAGGTTTTATTTCAGCGCAAAATTATGTTCTACAGTTCTGTAATGGAATCCTTATATTTAACAAACAGAATATATTTATATTATAGAAACATAGAAACATAGAAAATAGGTGCAGGAGAAGGCCATTCGGCCCTTCGAGCCTGCACCGCCATTCAATATGATCATGGCTGATCATCCAACTCAGTATCCCGTACCTGCCTTCTCTCCATAACCCCTGATCCCTTTAGCCACAAGGGCCACATCTAACTCCCTCTTAAATATAGCCAATGAACTGGCCTCAACTACCTTCTGTGGCAGAGAATTCCACAGATTCACCACTCTCTGTGTGAAAAAAAACTTTCTCATCTCAGTCCTAAAAGACTTCCCCTTATCCTTAAACTGTGACCCCTTGTTCTGGACTTCCCCAACATCGGGAACAATCTTCCTGCATCTAGCCTGTCCAACCCCTTAAGACACAAGAAACTGCAAATGCTGACACAAGGAAATGCTCTCCAACCCCTTATAGACACAAGGAACTGCAAATGCTGGTTGAGAAAAAAGACACAGAGTGCTGGAGTAACTCAGCGGGTCAGGCAGCATCTCTGGAGAACATGAATAGGTGACCTTTCTCAGAGTGCTGGAGTAACTCAGCGGGTCAGGCAGCATCTCTGGAGAACATGGATAGGTTACGTTTCTCGGAGTGCTGGAGTAACTCAGCGGGTCAGGCAGCATCTCTGGAGAACATGGATAGGCGATGTTTCACACAGTGCTGGAGTAACTCAATGGGCCAAGCAGCATCTCTGGAGAACATGGATAGGTGACGTTTCTCAGAGTGCTGGAGTAACTCAGTGGGTCAGGCAGCATCTCTGGAGAACATGGATAGGTGACATTTCACAGAGTGCTGGAGTAACTCAATGGGCCGAGCAGCATCTCTGGAGAACATGGATAGGTGACGTTTCTCAGAGTGCTGGAGTAACTCAGTGGGTCAGACTGCAACTGGAGAACATGGATAGGCGACCTTTCTCAGAGTGCTGGAGTAACTCAGCGAGTCAGGCTGCATCTCTGGGGAAAATGGATAGGCAACGTTTCACAGAGTGCTGGAGTAACTCAGTGGGTCAGACTGTATCTCTGGAGAACATGGATAGGTGACGTTTCACAGAGTGCTGGAGTAACTCAATGGGCCAGGCAGCATCTCTGGAGAACATGGATAGGTGACGTTTCACAGAGTGCTGGAGTAACTCAGCGGGTCAGGCAGCATCTCTGGAGAACATGGATAGGTTACGTTTCTCGGAGTGCTGGAGTAACTCAGTGGGTCAGGCTGCAACTCTGGAGAACATGGATCGGTGACGTTTCAGGTCGGGGTGCCTCTTCAGACTCCAGTTTTATGGTCACTGACTTTGTGGAAGTCAGAACATCCCTTTAGCTTTGCACTGCAACCTATGAAAGCCGAGTTACTGCCCTAAAGGTTGTCAAATATGCAAGATAACTGTCGCACTCATAGCTGGTGGGATGGCTGTCTCTGGGGGCGACACTTCTGGCTGCTGTACAAGAATAATATTTCCCTTCACGACTATGGAGAGCGCAGGCCTATTTGTGACAATGGGACTATATAACTTACCGATAGAATTTTGTACCGACGTGATGCACTGTGTGCTGTGTGCTTCAATTTAAACGTGGAATAACAAGCATCCCGATGCATTATTAGCTGCGAAAACTAATATGAACAATGCAAGATCAAAGTGAGGATGCAGCTGACATCTGATTTATCAAGCTTCATTGATAAAGAGCGAGCTTTTTCTAACTACATCCTTTTAATTTCGACCAGTATCCTCTTGTAAACAGTTAAAACTGTCGTCTTCTCTCCAAAAAAAAGGAAAAATCTTACCTCTGAAAAAGAGAAGCAAAAAAAAAAGCAAACACTGAAAAAAAGAAATCTAAACCAAAGAGACAATATTCGATTTTAAACAAGTAGTATAAGAAAATAACTGCAGATGCTGGTACAAATCGAAGGTATTTATTCACAAAATGCTGGAGTAACTCAGCAGGTCAGGCAGCATCTCGGGAGCGAAGGAATGGGTGATGTTTCGGGTCGAGACCCTTCAGTCTGAAGAAGGGTCTCGACCCGAAACGTCACCCATTCCTTCGCTCCCGAGATGCTGCCTGACCTGCTGAGTTACTCCAGCATTTTGTGAATAAATACCTTCGATTTTAAACGAATAGCACACTGTGTTTCCATATGGAAACTTATCAGTGAAAATAAATTAAAATGCTCTGGGAAAATACTGACTTGTTTGCAAGTGCTGAACATGTCCTCTTTTTTTCTGTTCAACAGAAGGTGAAGAGCAAAGCTTTAGAAGATGTGATCATATTAAACGTGGACTCAAACACACTGGAAACGCCATTTGAAGACCTGCACAACCTGCCGAGTGAAGTGGTGAGTCAAAATGCAGCCGCACTCCCTTTAACTTTATCAGCTCGTTGAACACGACAAAGCTGCTCGTGTTGTCACAGATTGGTTCCGTTTGGTTTATTGTCACGTGTACTGACTGAGGTACAGTGAAAAGCTTTCTGTTGCACGCAGAAAGACAATACATGATTGCAATCATTCCATTCACAACGTACAGATACACGACACGGGAATAACGTTTAGTTCAAGGTAAAGCAGGCAAAATCTAGTCAAGGATAGGCCGAGGAACATCAAAGAGGTAGACAGTAGTTCAGCACTGCTCTCTGGTTGTGGTGGGATGGTTCGGTGGCCTGATTACAGCTGTAGGAACTGTCCCTGAATCTGGTGGACCTGAGGGTGGGGACGGAGGTGGGGGGGGGGGGGGGGGGAGGAAACAGTCTGCAACATCGCATTTGTTGCGCCTGCTTGTGAGAAGTCCGAAGCTGCAAATTGACTTCTGCGCCGGCAGAATTATCTGGGAGATTTCGTCAGTGGCGGTGCAGCCAATGGTAAATGGAGTTCTCGATCAGAAAGATATCTGCATTCATTAGTTGTGGCTTTTTTAAAATGTAAGTCTCTTCATCTTGCACTTAATCATTAAATTACAAAGTGTGCGTTTCTGTCTGCCTAGTGGCGTTTCTTGCTGAAGAACAGGTTGAGCTGTGAAGGCAAGGAGGAGATGGGAGCCAATTACCAGTGCCTGTTTCACTGCCACCTGCCAGCTCTCTTTCCCTTAATTAAAGCTCGGATGACACTGGTCAATATAACAATGAATACCTTTACAGTTGGGGTCACAAAATTGATCTTTTGATCTTCCCTATTCTGGGGCGTTGGTTTTCCTGGATGACTATTTTTCCAGTGCATTTTAATTTGCAATTCACTGATAAGTTCCCGTGGCAGTACAGTGTGCTATTTGTTTGTAAATTGGCCATTCTCTCTTTTGTTTAGATTTCTTTTTAGAGGGAAGATGACAGTATTAGCTGGTCACAAAAGGATACTGGTCTGAATTAAAAAGACGCGGTTGGGAAAATCTGCCTCTTTATCAACGAAGCCTGATAAATGAGATGTCAGCTGCATCTTTACTTTGATCTCGCCTTGTTGTTATTAGTTTTCCCAGCTAATAATGCATCCGGATGCTTGGTATTCCACGTTTAAATTTGAGCAAACGGCATGCAGTGCATCACAACATCGGTACAAAATAAAATTATTTATTTGACGCTCTCCACAAAAATTACCATGCAGATTTACAAACAGCATCAGCAGTTCGTTGATTCTGAATTTGCAAAGCACACAAGCCTTCACATACAGTATTTCAATGTTTTGTTTTTGTACATTTCTCCACCCCTCTCTTCCCAGATGAAGTAATTTAAAAAAAATTATGATTTAGACCCCTGCTGATTTGAGTCAAGCCCGTTACAAGATATGTTTCGTTACATGTGAGTTCATGTCACAAGGATTTTGGCCCATATGGAATTTATTATTAGGTCAGGTTTTGTATTGCTCTCAGTTGTCATAAAGGTCTGCAGGTCACAGTTTTCCTGAATTACTGAACCATTTTCATGTAGACTCACTGCTGTGTTTTGTACTGCCATCTTCATAATGGCCCCTTGTCAGATATTCACACATAATTTTTAAGAGTTATGGACTATTAGAAATATTGGTTTTCTTGGTAGTATTCTGCTTTTAGGAAATAATATGGATTTCCAGATGAAGAATAATAAGTGTGACGAGCCTCCTGAAAACCTGCTTATTTACCCGCTCGCTGCAAGTTGCATCTATGTAGATTGAAACGGCCCCAGACAAGTTTTGTTGCACAAAAGGTTCATTGGATTAAATGTGAGTCACAAATCTCTGGACTTGTTCGTAATGTAAGACAAGGAAACAAAGAACTACACATGCTGGTTAACACACAAAAGGACACAAAGTGCTGGAGTAACTCGGCGGGTCAGGCAGCATCTCTGGCGAACATGGATAGGTGACTGGACAAGCTAGATGCAGGAAAAATGTTCCCAATGTTGGGGGCGTCCAGAACCAGGGGCCACAGCCGAAGAATAAAGGGGAGGCCATTTAAAACTGAGGCGAGAAGAAACTTTTTCACCCAGAGAGTTGTGAATTTGTGGAATTATCTGCCACAGAAGGCAGTGGAGGCCAATTCACTGGATGAATTTAAAAGAGAGTTAGATAGAGCTCCAGGGGCGAGTGGAATCAAGGTATATGGGGTGAAGGCAGGCACGGGTTACTGATTGTGGATGATCAGCCATGATCACAATGAATGGTGGTGCTGGCTCGAAGGGCCAAATGGCCTCCTCCTGCAACTATTTTCTATGTGACAGTTCTCAGAGTGCTGGAGTAACTCAGCGGGTCAGGCAGCATCTCTGGAGAACATAGATAGGTGATGTCTTGGGCTGAGGCCCTTCTTCAGATGAAGCCATGGTTTAGGTTTATTACTGTCATGTGTGCTGAGGTACAGTGAAAAGCTTTTTTTTTGCATGCTATCCAAACAGATCGGATATACCACACCACGATACAATCATTTCGACCTCAAGAACAATAGTGAGAGAAAAGTGGTAAAATATAAAACTTAAACATTTCCCGATGGTGATGTTTTTGGGCTTCCTGTACTATATCATACATAGTACATCGTACTATACTCCTTCTTAGGTAGCCACTGCTGCAGGTTCTCCTGTAGCTCCAGTTTGCTTCTAGTGTAATTCAACCAGGGCCATGCTGGGATCCATGCCTATATGAATAAGGATTCCAACCCGAAACGTCACCTATGCATTTTTGCCAGAGATACTGCCTGACCCGCTGAATTACACCCGCACTTTGTGTCTTTTTTTTTGTAAACCAGCATCTGCTGTTCCTTGGATCTCCTTATATCCAACATCATTGTTGTTAGTTTAGTTTAGTTTAGTTTAGTTTCGAGATACAGTGCGGAAACAGACCCTTTGGCCCACCGAGTCCACATCGACCAGCGATCCCCGCACATTAGCACTATCCTACACACAGGAGCCCGTGCAGCAGAGAACAGACGCACTGCAGAGGCCCAGAGGAATAGCACTGCGCGCAAGGCCCGGGTACCTCCACTTCCACTGCAGCACCCATCCACTTGTGTCCTACGTGTGGGCGTGCCTTCCGGGCCCGGACTGGCCTCACCAGTCACTTCCGGACCCACCGTCACCAATCCTCCAACTGAAAGTGAAGTCATGGTCATCTTCCAACCCGAAGGACGAACAACAACAACAACACACACAATAGGGACAATTTTACGCATACACCAAGCTAATTAACCTACAAACCTGTACGCCTTTGGAGTGTGGGAGGAAACCGAAGATCTCGGAGAAAACCCACGCGGTCACGGGGAGAACGTACAAAATCCGTACAGACAGCACCCGTAGTCGGGATCGAACCCGGGTCTCCGGCGCTGCAAGCGCTGTAAGGCAGCGACTCTACCGCTGCGCCACCGTGCCGCCCTCCAGAATGTCGGAAGCTGAGAGTTTTTTTTACACATAGTGGTGAGTGCCTGAAGGTGGAATTGGAGGCAGACGCTGCAGTGGCATGTAAGAGGCTTTTAGATAGCCACATGGATATGCGGGAATGATGGGATGTGGATCACGTGCAGGCAGAGGGGGATAGTTAAACATGGCATTATGGTCAGCACTAACATTGTGAGCCGAAGGGCCTTTCCTGTGCTGTAATTTTTGATCTTATGTACATCGATGCCATTTGTTTGCAATTAGGACAGCATCCTCCTCTGCTTCTTATTTAAGTGCTTATCCAAATGCCTTTTAAATTGTATCTGATCCCACCACCTTCTCTGATATTGTGTTTCAGATATCAAGCACTTTCCGTTTAAGAACTCTTACCTATCATCCTTCAATTATCTTCTTTCAAACTTCTTCTCATCCGAAACCTTGCCCTCATGTTTTTGATTCCCCTATCAATGCCTCTCATAATCTTACATACCTCTCTCATGTCACCCCTCAGCCTTGTGTGCTCGAGGGACAATCCCAGCATCCTAGTGAAGGTAGACACAAAGTGCTGGAGTAACTCAGCGGGTTAGCAGGCAGCATCTCGGGAAAAAAAGGATGGGTGTGGTTTCGGGTCGAGACCCTTCTTCAATCTGAAGAAGGATCTGGACCCGAAACGTCACCCACTCCTTCTCTCCAGAGATGCTGCCTGTCCAACTGAGTTACTCCAGCTTTTTGTGTCTTTCTTTATTTGCTGATGCCTGACCCGCTGAGTTACCCCAGCACTTACTGTCTATCTTCTATATAAACCAGCATCTGCAGTTCCTTTCTAAACATCCTGGTGAATCTCCCTATTTTAGCTAATGAATGTTGAGACATTTAAAATGTAAATGTGCTTACTGCTACCACTGATGCACCACTACATGTAATAAATCAAACTCGCCCAGTTTTTGCAGTTTGCTCTGTAGTGAGGCGTAGAAAGAAATCGCCTGTCAACCATTTCAACAAAATAATCTTCTAATGCTGTTATTTCCCCCTCCTTCCAGCCATTAGATTTGATAGTGGGCACTGCTGTTACTCAATGTTCTGTCTGATTTAACTTCATAGGAATTAGTTGAGTCTACATATTCCTCCGCCTATTTTCTGTAAAGAGGTCCAGACAGCCACGTAAAACATGTTGTTAAGGGATATCTGTTAGTGAAGATATCAGCTGCATCCGAAATATTCTGGCTGCCAGTTCTTCAAAGTCTTCTAAATGTGAAGTCTCACATCGTGCATCCAACTTCCTCGCCTGGAGATTTTCAATTTAAGTGGTGCAGCTGGTGGGGCTGCTGCCTCACACTGCCAGGGATCTAGGTTCGATCCTGACCTCGGGCGTTGTTTATGTGGAGTTTGCACGTTCTCCCTGTGATCATGTGGGTTTCCTCCAGGTGCTCCGGTTTCCTCCCACTTCCCAATGACTAGCGGATTTGTAGGTTAATTGGCCTCTGTAAATTGGGTATAAAAATGGTGGGTGGGGGGGGGGGGTATATGGAAAGGTGGGTATATAACACATATAACATATAACAACTACAGCATGGAAACAGGCCTGTCCGGCCCTACCAGTCCATGCCGACCATTCTCCCTGACCTAGTCTCATCTACCTGCACTCAGACCATAACCCTCCAATCCCCTCCTATCCATATACCTATCCAATTTACTCTTAAATAATAAAATCGAGCCAGCCTCCACCACTTCCACCGGAAGCCCATTCCATACAGCCACAACCCTCTGAGTAAAGAAGTTCCCCCTCATGTTACCCCTAAACCTTTGTCCCTCAATTCTGAAGCTATGTCCCCTTGTTGGAATCTTCCCCACTCTCAAAGGGAAAAGCCTACCCACGTCAACTCTGTCCGTCCCTCTCAAAATTTTAAAAACCTCTATCAAGTCCCCCCTCAACCTTCTACGCTCCAAAGAATAAAGACCCAACCTGTTCAACCTCTCTCTGTAGCCTAAGTGCTGAAACCCAGGCAACATTCTAGTAAATCTCCTCTGTACCCTCTCCATTTTGTCGACATCCTTCCTATAATTTGGCGACCAGAACTGCACACCATACTCCAGATTTGGCCTCACCAATGCCCTGTACAATTTCAACATTACATCCCAACTTCTATACTCGATGCTCTGATTTATAAAGGCAAGCATACCAAACGCCTTCTTCACCACCCTATCCACATGAGATTCCACCTTCAGGGAACAATGCACAGTTATTCCCAGATCCCTCTGTTCCACTGCATTCCTCAATTCCCTACCATTTACCCTGTACGTCCTATTTTGATTTGTCCTACCAAAATGCAGCACCTCACACTTATCAGCATTAAACTCCATCTGCCATCTTTCAGCCCACCCTTCCAAAAGGCCCAAGTCTCTCTGTAGACTTTGAAAATCTACCTCACTATCAACTACTCCACCTATCTTAGTATCATCTGCATATTTACTAATCCAATTTGCCACACCATCATCCAGATCATTAATGTAAATGACAAACAACAGTGGACCCAACACAGATCCTTGGGGCACTCCACTAGACACTGGCCTCCAACCTGACATACAATTGTCAACCGTTACCCTCTGGTATCTCCCATTCAGCCATTGTTGAATCCATCTTGCAACCTCACTATTAATACCCAACGATTTAACCTTCTTAATCAACCTTCCATGTGGAACCTTGTCAAATGCCTTACTGAAGTCCATATAGACAACATCCACAGCCTTGCCCTTATCAATTTCCCTGGTAACCTCTTCAAAAAATTCAAGAAGATTAGTCAAACATGACCTTCCAGGCACAAATCCATGTTGACTGTTTCTAATCAGGCCTTGATTATCCAAATAATTATATATATTGTCCCTAAGTATCTTTTCCATTAATTTTCCCACCACAGACGTCAAACTAATAGGTCTATAATTGCTAGGTTTACTTTTAGAACCTTTTTTAAACAAAGGCACAACATGCGCAATGCGCCAATCTTCCGGCACCATCCCTGTTTCTAATGACGTTTGAAATATTTCCGTCATAGCCCCTGCTATTTCTGCACTAACTTCCCTCAATGTCCTAGGGAATATCCTATCAGGACCTGGAGACTTATCCACTTTTATATTCTTCAAAAGTGTCCGTACCTCCTCTTCTTTAATCCTCCTAATTTCCATCACTACTCTATTTGTTTCGCTTACCTCACATAATTCAATATCCTTCTCCTCGGTAAATACCGAAGAAAAGAAATTGTTTAATATCTCCCCCATTTCTTCCGGCTCAGCACATAGCTGTCCACTCTGACTCTCTAATGGACCAATTTTATCCCTCACTATCCTTTTGCTATTGACATATCTGTAGAACCCCTTGGGGTTTACTTTTACATTACTTGCCAAAGCAGCCTCATATCTTTTTTTCGCTTTTCTAATTTCCTTTTTAAGATTCCTTTTACATTCTTTATATTCCTCAAGAACCTCATTTACTCCCTGCCGCTTATATTTATTGTATATCTCCCTCTTTTTCCGAACCAAGTGTCCAATTTCCCTGGAAAACCATGGCTCTTTCAAATTATTATTCTTTCCTTTCCACCGAACAGGGACATAAAGACTCTGTACTCTCAAAATTTCACCTTTAAATATCCTCCATTTCTCTATTATATCCTTTTCATAAAACAACAATTTCCATTTCACTCCTTTTAAATCCTTTCTCATCTCCTCAAAATTAGCCTTTCTCCAATCCAAAATCTCAACCCTTGGTCCAGATTTGACCTTCTCCATAATGATATTGAAACTAATGGCATTATGATCACTAGACCCAAAGTGCTCCTCAACACATACCTCCGTCACCTGACCCATCTCATTTCCTAACAGGAGGTCCAACACTGCCCCTTCTCTGGTAGGCACCTCTACGTATTGCTGCAAAAAACTATCCTGCACACATTTTACAAACTCCAAACCATCCAGCCCTTTAACAGAATGTGATTCCCAGTCTATATACGGAAAATTGAAATCACCCACAATCACCACTCTGTGCTTACTACTAATATCTGCTATCTCCTTACATATTTGCTCTTCCAATTCTCGTTCCCTATTTGGCGGTCTATAATACACCCCTATAAGTGTTGCTAAACCTTTCTCATTTCTGAGTTCCACCCAAACAGCCTCCTTAATCGAGCCTTCTAGTCTGTCCTGCCAAAGCACTGCTGTGATATCCTCCCTGACAAGCAATGCAACACCCCCACCTCTTGCCCCTCCGATTCTATCACATCTGAAACAATGAAATCCTGGAATATTTAATTGCCAATCGCAACCCTCCTGCAACCATGTTTCACTGATCGCCACAACATCATACTTCCAGATGTCAATCCAGGCTCTAAGCTCATCCACCTTTCTTACAATGCTCCTAGCATTAAAATATACACATTTAAGGGACCCATCATTTCTTATTCTCAGTTTATTTCTTTTCCCTTCTTTCTCTCCTACATATTGGGTCTGAGTATTTCCCTTTTCTGCCTCCTGCCTCACACACTGCCTATTAGCTATCTGTGTTTGAGTCCCTCCCCCCAACCGTACTAGTTTAAAGTCTCCGCAGTTATTTTAGCAAATCTCCCCGCCAGGATATTGGTTCCCCTCGGGTTCAGATGCAACCCGTCCTTTTTGTACAGGTCATACTTCCCCCAGAAGAGGTCCCAATGATCCAGAAACTTGAAACCCTGCTCCCTGCACCAGTTCCTCAGCCACGTATTTATCCTCCACCTCACTCCATTCCTATTCTCACTATCGCGTGGCACAGGCAGTAAGCCTGAGATTATTACTTTGGAAGTCCTTTTTTTTAACTCTCTTCCTAGCCCCCTGAATTCTCCTTTCAGGACCTCTTCCCTTATCCTACCTATATTGTTGGTACCTATATGTACCACGACCTCTGGCTCCTCTCCCTCCCCTTTCAGGATATCCTGGACACGCTCAGACACATCCCGGACACCGGCACCAGGGAGGCAAACCACCATCCGGGTCTCCCGACTGCTTCCACAGAAACGCCTATCTGACCCCCTCACTATAGAGTCCCCTATTACTACTGCTCTCCTCTTCCTTTCCCTACCCTTCTGAGCAACAGGGCCGGACTCCTTGCCAGAGGCCCGGGCACCGTCGTTGCCCCCAGGTAGGCTGTCCCCCCCAACAGTACTTAAACAGGAGTACTTATTTCCAAGGGGTACAGCCACCGGGGTACTCCCTAGTCCCTGCCTCTGTTCCTTGCCCCCCCTAACAGTGACCCACTTGTCTACCTCCCGTGGTCTAGGAGTGACCACCTCCCTGTAACTCCTATCTATAACCTCCTCACTCTCCCTGATCAGACGGAGGTCATCAATCTGCCGCTCCAGGTTCCTAATACGGTCCCTTAGGAGCCCCATCTCGTCACACCTGGCGCAGATGTGGATGTCTGGAAGACTATCAGACTCCCAGATTCCCCACATCTGACACCCAGAACAAAAAACTGCCCTGGCAGTCATACTCTTCAAACAAAGCCCCGCGCTCGGTTACTAAACCTACCGCCCGGCCGCTACTCCAACCGCTCCAACCGCCCACCCAAAAGAACTGAGTGATCTCCTGGGAGAGGCGAAAAACCGGATAAAAAACCCAGGCCAATTTGGGAAAAAATCCGGGAAATTCCTCTCCGACCCCAAGCTAGGCGATCGAAACTAGTCCGGGAGATCACACAGGTCTTACTCCTTACTATCCCCACACAATCCCCACACAATCCCCACACAATCCCCACACACTACTTCCCAAGCAACACAGCTAGGTGCTGCTTGCTACTGCTGCTTGCTGCTGCTGCTACTGCTGATTGCCGCTGCTGCTGCTGCTACTGCTGATTGCTGCTCTTGCTGCTGCTACTGCTGAGTATGGAATGAGATGCCAGAGGAGATGGGTTGAGGTAGGTACTATAAAAGTGTTTTAAAGACACTTGGACAGGTACTGGATGGGAAAGGTTTAGACTGCATCGGCCAAGCGCAGGCAATGGGTGTAACGTAGATGGGGCATCTTGGTTGACATGGATGAGTTGGGCCGAAGGGCCTGTTACTATGCTGTATGAATCTATGGCTCTAAGTCCAGTGCAGGCTGCTGTCTGCCCGCCCTCCTGTGTCATTGAGTCCTACAGCACGGAAACAGGCCCTTCGGCCCAACTCGCCCATGCTGACCAAGATGCTGACCAACCTCAGCCAGTCTCAATGGAGGTAAACATGCTAACTTGCCAGGTACTTGTGCACTGTCAGGAGAAAAAACAGTCTGGGCAGTTTGGCCACTGTTTTTTGTACCTTATTTAATTTAACAGGGCACTTGCTGATGGTTTTGTTTTAATTAACAAACTAAGCAGACGTGGGAAATGAGTTTTGATATTACTTGGGTTTTTATGTTTAATTTGAAACGGGACCCTTGGTACTATATTGTCAATGATTGTAAGATCATTTCCTTCAGTATCTGCTTTGTCTAGGGAGTATAGGAAAGAACTGCAGAGGCTGGTTTACACCGGAGATAGACACAAAAAGCTGGAGTAACTCAGCGGGTCAGACAGCATCTCTGGAGAGAAGGAAAGGAAGAGATGTTCTCCAGAGATGCTGCCTGACCTGCTGGGTTACTCCAATTTTTTTGTGACTATCTTCTGTCTAAAGGGTCGTTGCTACAGCATAGTTCTTGGGCAGACGTTGGAATGTCCAAGATGGATCATTAATCAAGATGGTGCCCAAGCCCGGGGACTCTTTGTGTGCTGTTCACAGGAGTGGATTTGCAATCACGCATTACAATCGTTCCACTCTTATCAATCTCTTATCTAGCAACAAGTTCACATTATTCCCTTTATCCTTCTGCAGTTGTACAGGGCCCTAGTGAGACCGCACCTGGAGTACTGTGTGCAGTTTTGGTCTCCAAATTTGAGGAAGGATATTCTTGCCATTGAGGGCGTGCAGCGTAGGTTTACTAGGTTAATTCCCGGAATGGCGGGACTGTCATATGTTGAAAGACTGGAGCGACTAGGTTTGTATACACTGGAATTTAGAAGGATGAGAGGGGATCTTATCGAAACGTATAAGATTATTAAGGGGTTGGACATGTTAGAGGCAGGAAACATGTTCCCAATGTTGGGGGAGTCCAGAACCAGGGGCCACAGTTTAAGAATAAGGGGTAGGCCATTTAGAACAGAGATGAGGAAAAAAAAATTTAGTCAGAGAGTTGTGAATCTGTGGAATTCTCTGCCTCAGAGGGCAGTGGAGGCCAGTTCTCTGAATACATTCAAGAGAGAGCTAGATAGAGCTCTTAAGGATAGCGGAGTCAGGGGGTATGGGGAGAAGGCAGGAACGGGGTACTGATTGAGAATGATCAGCCATGATCACATTGAATGGCAGTGCTGGCTCGAGGGGCCGAATGGCCTCCTCCTGCACCTATTGTCTATTGTCTATTATCCTGTGTCTGTACACTGTGGGTGGCTCGATTGTAATTGTCTTTCTGCTGACGGGATAGCACGCAACAAAAGCTTTTCACAGTACCTCAGTATACATGGCAATGAACTCAACTAAAGGAATGACTAGTCTGCTTTGAAATGTCCCCTCCAGCTTTGTGGTTTGGGATGGAATCCACTCATTTCCAGTAAAATCATTACATTTCTCCGTTGAAGACTCTGAGAGAAATTCCTTCTGAAAGACTTTAACCAACGTTGGCCTCGTACATCTTTTTTTAATCCCCAATGGTGCTGTTTGTGGAATCTGCCCTGGGCACAGAGTGTTTTGTTGCACCTGTTAAAATTTATCAGTGCGGGGAATCTTGATATTTCATCATGTGACGGTTTGTGGGATGAATCCTCCATGTCTCACTAATTATAAGGGCACTGAGATTCCAGTGGATTTGTATGTTCCTTAACCTTTCTCGCCACAGACGTATAGATTATGTACTTCACATACTGCGCTGAAGTTAATTGAAAATACTTAATGAGGCTCGGTATATGCAGTCTGAGCACTAAATGAGTTGGATTTCAAAACTTTCATCTGCAACCATCAAACCTTGATGTAAATTGAAAAGATCACAGCTATTGGGAAAAGACCTATATTATAAAGTCCTTTCTGCATAGATTATGAACATCATAACTCAATGATTTTTCCATAAAAATATGGCTGTAATTGGACCCAATGGGGGACCTTTACTTTGATCAGATCACAGTAACTGTGACTTTACACTGAAAAATGTCACCGCTGTAAAGGTTTATCACCTGTAGTGCTTCGGTTTCTCTGAGGCCTTGTACTGCACTGATTGTGTTTATTAAAAGAAGCATAATGAGTAATTAAACGGCAAATCATCATCCGAAGCACAGAAAGAAAAGAATTGCATTCAATATTTTAGTAACAGAGATTGTATTTTCTCATTATTCATCCCTTGACTACATTCATGCCTTCATGTTTTTTTCTCCAGCACGCAGTTCGTTGCTAATTATGTTTTGTTGATGATAACTTGGTCTGATTTCATTATGCAGCAGATAAATGCAATTAATTGTGCTCCAGTTTTGATTTCTAGTTTTTAGTTTAGTTTAGAGATACAGCGCGGAAACAGGCCCTTCGGCCCACCGAGTCAGCGCCGACCAGCGGTCCCCGCACACTGACACTATCCTACACACGCGAGGGACAATTTTCCATTTATACCAAGCCAATTAACCTGCAAACCTGTACGTCGTTGGAGTGTGGGAGAAAATCAGAGAGAACCCAAGCGGTCACGGGGAGAAGGTACAGACAGCACCCGTAGTCGGGATCGAACCCGGGTCTCTTGAGCGCTGGAAGGCAGCAGCTCTACCGCTACGCCACCGTACTGCCCTTTCTGCCCTTGACTTTGAAGAAAAAGTTGATCACTGTAAATCCCTTGAAATCCGACACTCTGAGTTGTACAGGGTTTATTCACAAAATGCTGGAGTAACTCAGCAGGTCAGGCAGCATCTCGGGAGAGAAGGAATGGGTGACGTTTCGGGTCGAGACCCTTCTTCAGACTGAAGAAGGGTCTCGACCCGAAAACATCACCCATTCCTTCTCTCCCGAGATGCTGCCTGACCTGCTGAGTTACTCCAGCATTTTGTGAATAAATCGATTTGTACCAGCATCTGCAGTTATTTTCTTATACGAGTTGTACAGGGTGTTGTACCTGGGTGAAGTATTCACCCCTTATTGAGTCAGAGACTTCAAAGGGCTGCTACCTGTTGGTTGTAGACCATGAGTGGCACAAGTCCAGTGAAGGTCAGCAGTTGAGCTGCTGTCTTACAGCGCCAGAGACCCGGGTGTGATCCTGACTGGGGGCGCTGTCTGTACGGAGTTTGTACGTTCTCCTTGTGACCACGTGGGTTTTTCTCGGCGGTACTCCAGTTTCCTCCCACACTCCAAAGACGTACAGGTCTGTAGGTTGCCCCAAAATGCTGGAGTAACTTAGCGGATCAGGCAGCATCTCTGGAAAAAAGGAATAGGTGATGTTCTGGGTCAAGACCCTTTCTCAGACTGAGAGTCAGGGGAGAGCGAAACCTGTTTCATGGACAGGTATAAAGAACAAATAAATGAAAGATATGAAAAGTACAAATCAAAGCCAACAATGATGATTACGGAAGAGTAGAGCCCACAATGGTCCATTGTTGGCTGTGGAAACAGTGATAACAAGTAGATACACATGCTGAAGGAGATGTCCTACTAGTTTCATGGTACTCTTACATTCCCTCTCTCTTCGTCCCTCCCCTATCCTAGTTGTTCGACTAGTTTTAATGTCGTCCAGCTTAGTTTCACTGTTTCGAATTGGCACAATCTTTGCTCATTGTAGATTTCAGAGTGTTTGTTTATTCTCTGTGTGCAGGTCTATTCCTTGAAGTACAAACTGAAGAAGCAGTCCACAGCCACAGGTGACGGGGTGGCCAGGGCCTTTCTTAAGGCCCAGGCAGCGTTGTTTGGCTCCTACAGGGATGCACTACGATATAAACCTGTAAGTATTTCAAAGAAACGATCTCCCAACATTATAGGTGTCACAAAATGCTGGAGTAACTGGAGATGCGGGTCAGGCAGCATCTCAGGAGAGAAGGAATGGGTGACGTTTCGGGTCGAGACCCTTCTTCAGACAGACATTATATATTCTCTTGGCTGAAACGGTGGTGCTGCAGTAGAGTTGCTGCCTTATAGAGCTTTCAGCGCCAGTGTGCGATCCCGACTGCAGGTGCTGTCTGTACGGAGTTTGTACGTTCTCCCTGTGACCATGAGGGTTTTCTCCGAGATCTTCGGTTTCCTCCCACACTCCAAAGACGTACGTACAGGTTTGTAGGTTAATTGGCTTGGTATAAATGTAAATTGTCCCTAATGTGTGTGTAGGATAGTGCTAGTGTGTGTAGGATAGCGCTAGTGTGTGTAGGATAGTGCTAGTGTGTGTAGGATAGTGCTAGTGTGTGTAGGATAGTGCTAGTGTGTGTAGGATAGTGCTAGTGTGTGTAGGATAGTGCTAGTGTGTGTAGGATAGTGCTAGTGTGTGTAGGATAGTGCTAGTGTGTGTAGGATAGTGCTAGTGTGTGTAGGATAGCGCTAGTGTGTGTAGGATAGTGCTAGTGTGTGTAGGATAGCGCTAGTGTGTGTAGGATAGCGCTAGTGTGTGTAGGATAGTGCTAGTGTGTGTAGGATAGTGCTAGTGTGTGTAGGATAGCGCTAGTGTGTGTAGGATAGTGCTAGTGTGTGTAGGATAGTGCTAGTGTGTGTAGGATAGTGCTAGTGTGTGTAGGATAGTGCTAGTGTGTGTAGGATAGTGCTAGTGTGTGTAGGATAGTGCTAGTGTGTGTAGGATAGTGCTAGTGTGTGTAGGATAGCGCTAGTGTGTGTAGGATAGTGCTAGTGTGTGTAGGATAGTGCTAGTGTGTGTAGGATAGTGCTAGTGTGTGTAGGATAGTGCTAGTGTGTGTAGGATAGTGCTAGTGCGTGGGGATCGCCGGTTGGCACGGACTCGGTGGGCCGAAGGGCCTGTGTCCACGCTAAATCTCTCAACTAAACTAAACTAAACTAAACATGCATTGCAGAAGTGAGCAATCTCGAATTTTGATTTCACGGTGTGATTAATCTTCATTGTCTTTCCCCTTGTAAAACCATGCGAAAATTGTCATGTACACTTGGATTTTTCTTCACTGCAATTGCATTTAAGCAACTACCTTATTTCTGTTTAGATTATTATTGTCACATTATCGAGACAGTAAAAAGCTTTTGATTGAGTGCTATCCATTCAAGGGAAAGATTATACATAAATACAATCAAACCGTGCACTGCACAGATAAGGGATAAAGGGTACAACGTTTAGTGCAAAGATATAACATTGAAGTTCAATTAAAGAAAGTTCAATGTCTCCAATGAGGTAGATGGTGGATCAGGACCACACTCTAGCTGATGAGAGGACCGTCCAGTTGCCTGATAAACCAGCGTCTGCAGTTCCTTTTGTCTCCAGATATAATTACAACTTTTAAAGGACACTAGACCAAGTGGACCCATTGGGCCCAAACCTCTCCTGCATTGGTGCAACACCCTCCTCCCCCCCACCCCCCATTCCTCCCCTCCCCCTCCCCCCCTCCTCCCTCCCTTCCTCCCTCTCCCCTCCCTCCGTAGGAGATAGATTTAAACTTTCAAATGTGAATAACTTTAAAAACATAACACCGATTTCAATGAAACTTCTTCCATTAGCACCAAAGGGACGACGGTGAGCAAGGTGGGCCTAATATTGTCGCGCTATCGTGTACCATTTTGGCTGTAGTTCAGGAACAAACAAACGAGAGCTTTAGTATATAGATTTGGACAGAGCGATGGACAGGAATGCTTTAGAGGGCTAGGGACCAAATGCTGTAAAACGTGACTAGACAATGTACCAACTTGGTCAGCATGGACAAGTTGGGCTGAAGGGCCTGTTTCCAAGCTGTACAGCTCCTTGACTCTATATCAGATTGGCCTCAAATTCTATAATATGCCAGACCATGTGACCACACTGGGCATTCACCTATTCATAGATGCCCGGCACAATTCTGCTTTTATTTTATACGTTTAAGACCTGATGGACATTTGTCGGGTTATTTACGAGGGACTGGACTCTTTAAAGAGAGAGAGACTGGGTGATGCTGGAGTTTAGAAGGATGAGAGGGTACCATATTGAAGCTAACCGAATAGTGAAAGGCCTGGATAGAGTGGATGTGGAGAGGATGTTTCCACTAGTGGGAGAGTCCAGGACAAGAGGGCGCAGCCTCAGGATAAAATGACGTACCTTCAGAAAGGAGATGAGGAGGAACTTCTTTAGTCAGTGGGTGGTGAATCTGTGGAATTTATTGCCACAGATGGCTGTTCAGGCCAAGTCATTGGGTATTTTTAAAGCGGAGATTGACGGATTAATTAGTTAGGGTGTCAAACGTTGTTGGGGGGGAGGCAGGAGAATAGGGGTTGAGAGGAAAAGATAGATCAGCCATGATTGAATGGCAGATTGGTCTAATTCTGCTCTTTTGATTTATGACTTCTGTGGGGAAGTAAGAGAACAAAATTGCTTTAAGGAGCTTGAGAGACGCCTTGTAAATGATCTACTGGGGCTATTGGACTTTGTCCCACATGATGCATTAGTTCCTCAATATCTTGTTCTTGCCCATGGGAAAGAGAGCCAATTATTATGGTAACAATTAATGTTTGAGAGGAAAGTCAGTATGAGGTAATCATCAGTGATGTATTCAAATCAAAAAAATATGTTCCTTAATTGATTTTAACTGAAAAAAATGGTATAATTCATATCACTCTGTGGAATGGTATCCAAAAATATGTTTTTACCCAAATATCAGAAATATTGGTACTTACATCAGGATTAGTTTGAGAGCCAGCTATCCCAAGGATCTGCATTCACTCTGTTGGTAACAATATCTGGAAATCCAAAGTATTATGGTTAAGCTTTTCTTATGACCTTATGACTTATGACCTTATGGCTGCATTTGGAGTATTGAGTGCAGTTCTGGCCAAACCATTACAGGAAGGATGTGGAGGTTTTGGAGAGGGTGCAGAAGAGGTTTACCAGAACGCTGCCTGGATTAGATGAGGTTGGGCTCTCAGATGAGGTTGGACAAACATGGATTGGAGGGATATGGATCATATGCAGGCGGAGGAGATTAGTCTCACTTGACATCATGTTTGGCATAGACATTGTGGGCCGAAGGGCCTGTTCCTATGCTGTACTGTTTTATATTCTATGAAGAATGAAATAAATAATATTGATTACAAGTTGAAATTTGTTTTGCTGAGCCAACAGCAGGGACGTGTGAGAATTGTTCCCATAGGTGGCACAATGGTAGAGTTGCTTCCTTACGGCACCAGAGAGCCAGGTTCACTCCTGACTATGGGTGCTGTCTGTGCGGAGTTTGTATATTCTTTCCTGTGACCGCGTGGGTTTTCTCTGGGTGCTCCCATTTCTTCCCACACTCCAATCACAATCATACTTTATTAACCAAGTATGTTTTGCAACATTCGAGGAACTTCATTTGCCGTACAGTCATAATAATAAAAAGCAACAGGACACAAAAAATGCATTTTAACATGAACATCCAACACAGTGACTCCTCCACATTCCTCACTGTGATGGAAGGTGCAAAATAAGTTCAATCTCTCCCTTCTTTGTCCTCCAGCGGTCGGGGGCCTCTAACCTTCCATTGACGGGATGATCTTGACTCCCATAGCTGGCGGCGGGCCTTCCTCGTTGGGGCGATCAAGCTCCTGCATCAGGGGGGATCTCAGCTCCCCCAGGTCAGGCGATCTATCCCCGGGTCGGGGCTCGCCGAACGTTGTGCGGCTTTTGGAGCTCCTGACCGGTCGGTCTCAACCTGAGACTGTGAGCTCTGCGATGTTAATGTCCGCAGACCGCGGTTGGAGCGTCGATCCCAGGCAAGGGATCACATGCTCAGATGGTAAGTCCACGCCCCGCGGGGGCTCAAAGTCAATCTTGAGCAAGGCCGCCAGCTCCATGATGTTAGACCGCAGAGCGACCGGAGATACG
Organism: Rhinoraja longicauda; assembly: GCF_053455715.1. Classification (NCBI taxonomy): domain Eukaryota; kingdom Metazoa; phylum Chordata; class Chondrichthyes; order Rajiformes; family Arhynchobatidae; genus Rhinoraja; species Rhinoraja longicauda. The sequence goes on from NC_135963.1 coordinate 52,447,477, forward strand.
ATCCGGTAAACAATCGCATCTCCGCCAAGCTAAGAGATTGAAAAAAAGTTTTCCCCGACCCCCTCCCCCACCCCCCCACCGCCCACCTAAAACAAACCAGAGAACATTTACACAAACTTTTAAAACTTACCAAAAATAACAAAAAAGTTTGAAAAGGACGGACAGACTGTAGGCGAGGCAGCCATCGTGCGGCGCCCCCTGGTGGTTCGTACAGGTTTGTAGGTTAACAGGCTATTGTAAATTGACCCTAGTGTGTCCGATAGTGCTCGTGTAGGCGTGATCGCAGTTCGGCGCGGACTTGGTGGGCCAAAGAGCCCGTCTCCACGCAATACCCCTAAAGACTAAAATAAACACGAATAATCATTTCAATTTAATTAAATGTGTTAAACTTCCCTTAAAATTGGTTTTGTATCTTCAGAGCTGTGACATCAGATTTCCCCTCAGTATGTCTCTTGTTTGCAGCCTGCCTACAAGTGGCAACACTCTGACTGGGTGTTAAGAATGCCCAGTTTCTGCTGTCACACTGTATGTGTGCAAGTGTGAATTGCTGAATCACTGGTTGGTTTATGGCAATAATTGGAGTAACAAGTTAACCACCATGAAAATAACTGATAAAAAGGAAGGGGTTTTTTGTTCAGTAAACAATTGGAAATAAGTAACAATGGACTGTGAGGCCAAGTATGCCTCTATCTTGAATTAATTTTGTAATAGAATCATAGTTTGTAAAACCTCTACCTTTTAAGATCCTTAAGATGTGTGTTCTTTTTTAGTTTAGTTTAGAGATACAGTGCGGAAACAGGCCCCTTCGGCCCACCGAGTCCGCACCGACCAGTGATCCCCGCATAATAACACTATCCCTACACCCACTAAGAATAATTTTTACATTTACCAAGCCAATTTACCTACATACCTGTACGTCTTTGAAGTGTGGGAGGAAACTGAAGATCTCGGAGAAAACCCATGCGGTCACGGGAAGAAGGTACTAACTCCGTACAGACGGCGCCCGTAGTCAGGATTGAACCCGGGTCTCCGGCGCTGCAAGGCAGCAACTCTACCGCTGCACCACTGTGCCGACCCGCAGAAACAAGAAACTGCAGGTGCTGGTTTGTACCAAAGATAGACACAAAGTGCTGGAGTAACTCAGCGGGTCAGGCAGCATCTCTGGAGAAAAAATGGTAGTTGACGTTTCGGGTCGTGACTAAAAATAGAGGTGGGGGTGGGGGGAGAGCTGGAGGTGAGAAAAGACCAGGTCAAATCAGGGCCGGCCTCAAATGACCCCAGGCAGGGTGGTGCCTGGTAAATGGTTGGGGAAGGTGTGATCTCAAGAGGGATATGATGTGGTGAACTGTGGGACTGGTTAAACGACAAGGGTGGAGGAAGGGGCAAGGGGGGAGGAGGAGGGGAGTGTTAATAGAAGGTACAGGGGCTCCCCGGCTTACCATGTTTCGCCAGACGATATTGCGACCTTGCGATGGTGCAAACGGCAGTGACCCGGCGAGACCAAACGCAGGCTCGGTGATCGCTTCACTCAACACCTGCGCTCGGTCCGCGTTGGCCAATCTGATCTCCCGGTGGCCCAGCACTTCAACTCCCCCTCCCATTTCCAGTCTCACCTTTCTGTCATGGGCCTCCTCCAGAGCCATAGTGAGTCCCACCGGAAATTGGCAATGGAGGAGGCCCAGGCCAGAAAGGTCAGTATGGGAAACAGAGAACAGCACACCACAAGAACCGACCCTTCAGCCCACATTATCTGTGCCAAACCTGATGCCAATTTGAACTACTCTCCTCTGCCTGCATGTATTCCATATCCCTCCATTCCCTGCAGATCTGTGTGCCTATCGAAAAGCCTCTTAAACACCACTATCGTATCTGCCCCCTCCACCACCGTTACAGGCACCCACCACACTCTGTGTAAAAAAAAGCTTCCCACACATCTACATGCTAAAACTCTCGTTTGTTTGTTTGTTTGTTCCTGAACTACAGCCAAAACGGTACACGACAGCGCGAGAATTGTAGGCCCACCTTACTCACCGTCGTCCCTTTGGTGCTAATAGAAGAAGTTTTATTGAAATCAGTGTTATATTTTTAAGGTTATTCACATTTTAAAGTTTAAATCTATCTCCTAGGGAGGGAGAAAGGGAGGGGGTGGAGGAAGGGAGGGAGGGAGGAGGAATAAGGGGGGTTGAGGGGAGGGAGTGGGGGGTAGAGGGGAGGGTAGGGGAGGGAGAGGGGGAGGGAGGGAGAGGGGAGGGAAGGGAGAGGGGAGGAGAGGGTGCTGCACCAATGCAGGAGAGGCTTGGGCCCAACAGGTCCACTTGGTCTAGTCTCCTTTAAACTTTACCCCCCTCACCTTAAAGCTATGCCCTTGAGTCCTTGACCGTTCCACCCTGGGGAGAAGAGTCCTGACTGTGTGACCCCCACACTGACACCACTGTGTTAGTTGCTTATTCCTAGAGCTACTCTAACACCAGATGGAAGCACAGTGCTGACGGAGCAAGCCTCAACCCCAGCTCCCCATCCTCTTCCAAATATCAGCCCAATGCATGGTCCCATCAAGAGACACACTGGGTGGCAGTGTAGTTCAGTTTAGAGATACAGCATGGAAACGGGCCCTTCAGCCCACCGAGTCCACGCTGACCGTCCATCACCCATACACTAGTACTATCCTACACACCAAGGGGAATTTTCAGAGGCCAACTAACCTACAAAGCCGCACGTCTTTGGAGTGTGGGAGGAACCGGAACGCCCAGAGAAAACCCACGCGGTTACAGGGAGAAGGTACAAACTCCGTGCAGACAGCACTCGTGGTCTGGTTTGAACCTGGGTTTCTGGTGCTGTAAGGCAGCAACTCTACCGTTACGTCACTGTGCCTCCCTTGTAGGAAGTCTTCTATGTTAAACGCATCTGCAGCTTTGCACCAGAATCATGAGCTGCATGGTGGCTGGTCCGACTTTTAACATTGTTGTCCTTCAGCTCTCCTTGAACAGATTAGTTTATTTTAGAAATACAACATGGAAACAGTCCCTTCGACCCGCCGAGTCCACGCCGACCTACGATCACCTGTCCACACTAGTTCTATGTTATCCCATTGTCACCTGCTCCCTGGACACTATTTACAGGGACCAATTCATCTACATCTTTAACTGGACAAGACTTCTTGTCTTGTCTTAGTTAGACACAAAATGCTGGAGTAACTCAGCAGGACAGGCAGCATCTCTGGAGAGAAGGACTGGGTGACGTTTCGGGTTGAGACCCTTCTTCAGACTGTCTTGTCTTGACTGAGCTGCACGTCTTTGGACTGGAGAGCATTGTCTTGCAGGTTGCGTGTGTTAGCTATCTGCTTTCCCATGGCTGATCAGACATGTTTCACGGGATATTTGTTGCTCACCATGTCTCTGCTAGGCACACCAATACTATTGTTCAGATGCAATAACTGGTTGGGTCTAAATTGCTTGCCAGACATCTGGGTTATCTGTGCCAATTTTCCATTTGGGATGAAGGAGCCAACATTTTGTTGCTTTTTAACGGCAGGGAACAGTGAGGGTCCACCTCATGAGAAAAATATGCTGCAGTAATAACTAATGTATCTGAGCCAATTATAAGGAAGAAATTCAGACTGTCATGGGTTCTGGTGTTTCATTGACAGTTTAAGTGAGGCTTGTTGCTGATCTGCTAACCCCTAAGAATGTCTCGTTTTATTAAATCTTGACTGAGTTCCTCTGACACGAGGTCTCAGATAGCCGTGTAGTTTCCATTGGATGAAGAGATTTGTTGACGCGTTCATTATATTGGCTTCAGCAATACATCAGATGACTAAAAGAGTGAGCATGTATGATGTAACTGCCTGAGTATAGACAGTTGTCCATTGATCTGCCCTTAACTCTGCCCTAAATCCTAAACGTGCGGAGTGTACTGTTCAGAGACGTTTTCTCTTCTCTACGACAGCTCCACGCAGTCGGAGAAAATAAAGGGATTGCAATGGCAGACTTGTATAAAGCTCTGAGGTTAGACGCAGAGTGCTGGAGTAACTCAATGGGCCGGGCAGCATCTCTGGAGAAAAAGGATGGGTGACATTATGTGTCGGAACCCTTCTTCAGACTGAAAGTAAGGGGGGGGGGGGGGGGGGGGGGGGTGATAGCTGTGCCTAGAAAAAAGCCTGAACAAATCAGGGCCGGGAATAGATGGACAAGGAAGAATGGAGCCCATAATGGCTCATAGTTGGCTGGGGAAGAGGTGATAACAAAAGGATATGAGGATGCAAAGAGTATGAAGCTCTTCCCCAAACATGACATTATTCCTGAAGAAGGGTCCTGATCCGAAACGTCGTCTGTCCATTCCCTCCACAGATGCTGCTTAGCCCGCTGAGTTCCTCCAGCACTTTTGTGTTTTGTTCCAGATTCCAGCGTCCCGTGTGACGACATTTTTCTGAGCTTTCTCTTTGGATATCAGTGTTTAGTCGTTGTGCGTTGAGCATCCCATTTCCCTTGTTCACTATGCAATCTTCTCCTGAGGTTTCTGCAGTTCCTGGGGGCGGCACGGTTGCGCAGCGGGTAGAGCTGCTGCCTTACAGCGCCGGAGACCCGGGTTCGATCCTGACTACGGGTGCTGTCTGTACGGAGTTTATACGTTCGCCCTGTGATGGTGTGGGTTCTCCTCGGGTGCCTTGGTTTCCTCCCACACTCCAAAGATGTGCGGGTTTGCAGGTTAATTGGCTGTAAATTAATTCTGTAGGTGTCTTCTTTCTTTCGCGGCCATCTTCAATGTTCCAAATGTTACATCACTGTCATCGTCCGTCCTGAAAAGGCTGCAAGCTTCCGGTGACAATCAGTGGGAGCCATCACTTGTACAATAGATGATGGTGGTGGTAGCAGAATTAGCCCAGGGCACGTCCAGTTTCCAGCCCCGCGATGTGGACGCTTCTGCTTTGGGGCCTGTAGGAGTGTAGGATAGAACTAGTGAACGCTGGTTGGTGCGGACTCGGTGGGCCGAAGGGCCTGTTTCCACACTGTATCTCTAAAAGTGAAACTAAACACTAAAAACCTTATCCCTACCCAGGCTGACTTGTCCAGGTCAGTCAAATCATTGCAGCTCAGGATTTAATATGGGATTGTTCAGAACTGCGTGACGCCACAATTCACTGGAGAAAATGTAACGGTTTGGATATGTAAATATGATTAAAAAATATGCAGATGTCGAAAATCTGAAACAAAAATACAATGTGCAAGGAAACCTCAATAGTTCAGGCAGCATGTGTGGAAAGGGAAGCAATGCCCTCATCTGAAAGTTCATGCAACTGATTTTTTTGTTTTAGTGTTCAAGATACAGTGTGCAAACAGGCCCTTCAGCCCACTGAGTCCACGCCAACCAGTGATCACCGCATATACTGGTTCTATACTGCACTCTAGGGACAATTTACAGAAGCCATTAACTACAAGCCTGTACGTCTTTGGAGTGTGGGAGGAAACCGGAGCACCCGGAGAAAATGCACGCAGTCAGAGAGAGAGAGAGAGCGTGCAAACTCCGTACCAACAGCCCCCGTAGTCAGGTTTGAACCCTAAAACCCAAAATTTCCTCCCTTCTCCCCATAACTGGTGGTCCCATCACGGAGCACCTTGTGGCCTTGCGGCATTTGTATCAAAGAGCATAGAACAGTACAGCACAGAAATGGGCTCTTTAGCCCACCGTGTTTGTGATGAGCACAATGCCAAGTGAAAGTGATCTAATCTGCCTGCATGTGATCCATATTCCTTGCACTTCCATGTTGCTATCTGAAAGTCTCTGAAGCCCCACTATCGTATCTTTCTCCACCACCACAGCGCGTTCCAGGCCAAAACCTGCCCACCACATGTAGATATATATATATCTATATACTAAAACTCTCGTTTGTTTGTTTGTCCTTGAGTGTTGCACATTTCCACTCAGGTTAAAGGTTCTGACAGTCTTACCCTATTGACACCTCTCATGATTTTACATACTTCGGTCTAGTCTCCCCTCAACCTCCGACATTCCAGAGAAATCAATCCAAGTCTGTCCATCCTCTCCCTGTAGCTGAAACCTTCTAATCCAGGCAAAGAGGACACATTAACAACTCTCAACTGTGGATCAGGTCATTCAATGAAAAATCATTAAAAAGAGGGTGGTGAATCTTTGGAATTCGTTTCCTCAGACGGCTGTGGAGGTCAAGTCAATGGATATCTTTACGGCGGAGATTGACAGATTCTTGATTAGTACGGGTGTCAGGGGTTATGGGGAGAAGGCAGGAGAATGGGGTTGAGGGGGAAAGATAGATCAGCCATGATTGAATGGTGGAGTAGACTCGATGGACCGAATGGCCTAATTCTGCTCCTATCACTTATGAACTTAAAAGAGAACCACTAAGTATTTTATCCATTTTCTCCCCAATTCCAATAGACAATAGACAATAGGTGCAGGAGGAGGCCATTCGGCCCTTCGTGCCAGCACCGCCATTCAATGTGATCATGGCTGATCATTTTCAATCAGTACCCCATTCCTGCCTTCTCCCCATACCCCCTGACTACGCTATCCTTAAGAGCTCTATCTAGCTCTCTCTTGCCTCGCTCTTCCCGTTCCCTGCTACTCTTGTAAGATCATTCTTACATCTTGTCAAAGCAACAACCATTTTGGCGAGCTAGCCGTGAGATTGTCTGTTTGAATTTGCCATTAATTCAGTGCTTTGAAGCCACACCCCACTGGGAATAATGAAAGGCATTGATAGAGTGGATGTGGACTGGTGGAGGAGTCTAGGACCACAGGTCAAAGCCTCAGAATTAAAGGGCGCTCTTTTAGAAAGGAGGTGAGGAGCAACTTCTTTAGTCAGGGGTAGTTAATCTGTGAAACTCATTGCCACAGAGGGCTGTGGAGGCCAAGTCAGTGGATATTTTCAAGGCAGAGATAGACATGTTCTTGATTAGAACGGGTTATGGAGAGAAGGCACAAAATGAGATTTAGGAGGCAGAGATCAGTCATGATTGAATGGCGGAGTAGACTCAATGGGCCGAATGGCCTAATTCTACTCCTGTAACTTATGAACTTGTGAAGTGAATGAAGAAGCTTCATCTTGTACTGAACAGAATATATTTCGCAAAACTCATTCCAGGCTGGATACAGACACAAATCACAAAGATTAAAAGACAATGTGCACTTACTCCAGCGTGCCTTTTCCCTCCATCTTAGAACATAGAACAGTACAGCACAAAAACAGGTCCTTCAGCCCACAATGTCTGTGCCGAACATGATGCCAGGACCATCTCTTATCTACCTGCACACAACCGATATCCCTCCATTCCCTGCATATCCATGAGCCTATCCGTACGGCTCTTAAACGCCACTATGGTATCTGCTTCTGTTGATTCAGTATCAAAAATACTATTAAAACAGAAAATCTATTGTAGGTTCTGTTGGTAGATTTCTGCGAGAAATGGAAAAGATATTTCAATGCACAGCCTTTTTGATGTGACTTTAGAAGAGGTGAAAATACTTATTGTCGTTTTTCTTTTAATGATCTTTCTTTGAATGATCTGATCTACAGTTGAGAGTTTTTACTGACAAAATTTTTAGTGTTTCTCGACAGGGAAGAATTTGTGTCTAATAGGTCTTGGCAGTAGATATTCCCAGTGCTATTAGCTGCCAGAAATGAAATGCAGCTAAAAAATATATCCATTTGTATCAGAATGTAACAACATGTAAAGTTTCCATCGTCTCAAAGATTAAAGGGCTATTGTCTGTGTTCATAATAGTGACACACTTCAAATGTGAATGCTTCCACTTCCAGGGTCAGGCTTGCAGAGAGCTTTGAAATATGCCGTCGCAACTTCATATCGAATCGGCGAAAAAAAATAATTTCCAAAAAATCTTTAATCCTTTCAAGGCCTTGCTGCTTCAGGCTGTTTTGATTTTATTATTTTTGTTTTTAAGATGCACCAGACCACACTTGAGGAATCCCACAAGTTCTCCTGATAGGCTCAACCATATTTTCTTGCGAAGCTGGAGTTCTTTCGGCCCGGCGATATAATGCTGCCCCTCTTGGTTATTCCCATTGTAAGACATAGGAGCGGAATTAGGCCATTCGACCCATCTCGTCTACTCCCCCATTTGACCACGGCTGATCTATCTTTCCCCCGCAACCCCATTCCCCTGCCTTCTCCCCGTAACCTTTGACGCCCCCCGCAGGGAGAAGGTACAAACCCCGTTCAGACAGTGCCCGAGGTCAGGCTCTGGTGCACTGGGAGGCAACAGCTCTGGCAGCTGTGCCATTGAGCTACTTTCTTTGATCTCTTGTACTCTGTACCTCAGGCTTACCTGAAAACACTGCAGAGAAACCCTTTCGGATGCTTCACTCAATTCAAGGTCAATGCTGGTGGGTGGCAATGTGCCTAAACGTGAGGGCATCACAGTGGTAGAGCTGCTGCCTCACACCACCGGAGCCCCGGGTTCGATCCTGGCCACCGGTGCTGTCTGTGTGGAGTTCGCACATTCTCCCTGTGAGCGCGTGGGTTTCCCCCCCGAGCGCTCCGGTTTCCTCCCACATCCCGAAGACCTGCGGGTTTGCAGGTTAATTGTCCCTCTGTAAATTGCCCCTAGAGTGCAGGGAGTGGATTAGAAAGTGGGATAGCATGGTGTGGAGTTCTTGATGGTCGGCGTGGACTCGGTGGGCCGAAGAGATTGTTTCCATGCTGTATCTCTAAAAACGAAAAATTAAAACAAAAGCAATTGGCCGGATCTCTGCTCAGGCTGTATGTGGTGGAATTCTTAACAGAAAAATAAACAAATCTGAACTCTGCTTAGGTGATGTCCGTGCTACATCTCTGAACTAAGAACTGAATCTTTATCCCCATCTGCCTGGCCATGAATTTATTGACCGGCACAATTAACATGTTGAAATGAAGTACTCAGAAGGCAGTGGAGGCCAATTCTCTGAATGCATTCAAGAGAGTGCTAGAGCTCTTAAGGATAGCGGAGTCAGGGGGTATGGGGAGAAGGCAGGAACGGGGTACTGATTGAGAATGATCAGTTATGATCACATTGAATGGCGGTGCTGGCTCGAAGGGCCGAATGGCCTCCTCCTGCACCTATTGTCTACTGTTTACAATTTTGCTTTAAGGAAAAGCACAGTCAGGTTCTCTGTGTCTTTGACGCCCCATGGTTGTATTCGGGAGTTTAGCTCCCATTCATAATCTTTGGCCCTGGGTAGCCTGATAAATGGCTTCACTTGTCAGCTCTCAGTGAAGTGCAGCCCAGGGTTTTGTGATTAACATGAGCCTATCTTTGCAGGGCTGGGTCGACTTGTGATATGCTATTTCACCATTGAAAAAAATGGAAACAATACTTCTCACTCCCCTGTAAGATAGCAGGAGAGGTTCTCTGCAGTAAATGCATTCCAAGTTCCTGCTGTAATCTCACGAGTAATTTACACAGTGAATTATTTTTTGTCAGACAAAGTGAGATTTATCTGCGTGTCTACGTGATGTTTAAATTTCACATTTTGGTTTGGAGGGGTGGGGGGGGGGGGGGGGGGTGAGATAACCAGCCAGGTGTCCTGAAGGAATGTCTCGACCCGAAATGTCACCCATTCCTTCTCTCCAGAGATGCTGCCTGCCCCGCTGAGTTACTCCAGCATTTTGTGTCGGTCTTCAGGTGTCCTGAAATATTGATAGGAATGCAAAACGGTAAACTTACGACTGTTTTGGGAAGCAACAATATCAATAACAGGATGTAGATTGTGAGTGATTTATGAATACTTTTGTTGAAGCTCAGCACCAGGTAGATTGGCGATCCAGAATGTCAAGTATCAACACCAAGAGAAGCCTGATAATATAATCAGTCTGAAGAAGGGTCTTGACCTAAAACGTCACCCATTCCTTCTCTCCCGAGATGCTGCCTGACCCACTGAGTTACTCCAGCATTTTGTGTCTACCTTTGATTTAAACCAGCATCTGCAGTTTTTTTTCCCTACTGATAATATAATACATGTCTATGGGACTGATGCACTACATGCTGAGAACTATATCCTGCACTCTGTATCTTCCACTTTGCTCCACCTATTGTACTTGAGTTTGGCTAGATTGTCCTTATGTATAGTGTTATCTGATCTGATTGCATAGCATGCAAAACAAAGCTTTTCATTGTACTTTGGTACACGTGGCAATAATAAACCTAAACCTAAATTTAATTTAAAATACTAAACCAGATCTTTTAAATTTGCACTACTGAACCTTTTCAGTAGTTATAATGCAGCATAAAATTGTAGCCAATAGACAATGGACAATAGGTGCAGGAGTAGGCCATTCGGCCCTTCGAGCCGCCATTCAATGTGGTCATGGCTGATCATCCACAATCAGTACCCTGTTCATGCCCTCTCCCCATACCCCCTGGCGGGACTGTCATATGTTGAAAGACTGGAGCGGCTAGGCTTGTGTACACTGGAATTTAGGATGAGAGGGGATCTTATCGAAACGTATAAGATTATTAAGGGGTTGGACATGTTAGAGGCAGGAAACATGTTCCCAATGTTGGGGGAGTCCAGAACCAAGGGCCACAGTTTAAGAATAAAGGGTAGGCCATTTAGAATGGACATGAGGAAAAACTTTTTCAGTCAGAGAGTTGTAAATCTGTGAAATTCACTGCCTCAGAGGGCAGTGGAGGCCAATTCTCTGAATGCATTTGAGAGCTACTTAGAGCTCTTAAGGATAGCGGAGTCAGGGGGTATGGGGAGAAGGCAGGAACAGGGTACTGATTGAGAATGATCAGCCATGATCACATTGAATGGCGGTGCTGGCTCGAAGTGCCGAATGGCCTCCTCCTGCACCTATTGTCTATTGTCTATTGACCTTGCTATCATTAAGAGCTCTATCTAACTCTCTCTTGAAAGCATCCACTGCCTTCTGAGGCAGAGAATTCCACAGATTTACAACTCTCTGAATATAAAAAGTTTTTCCTCATCTCTGTTCTAAATGGCCTACCCCTTATTCTTAAACTGTGCCCCTTGGTTCTGGTAGCATACCAGTTCCTCTGGGAAAAGTCCAATGTCTGCAATGGGGTAGGTTGGAAGATTGTCATCTTAGTTCACTAACTTCCCGGGTAATATTCTTCTCGCCCACCCTTGTAGACAACTGCTTTGTTTTATTGAAAAGCCCGCACATTGACTTCAATAACAGTTGATTGTTGATGGATCGCAAACTACAATGAGAAAAATTGTTCATGCTGTGCTTTTTTTTTTCTTGCGATTTTACGAATTACTTTTAGCATTGCCTTTGTGATTTTGGCTTCTTCTCCAGTGCCTAGTACCTGTCCTTTGTATACCGCCAACAGTGAAAATCATACTCCAGAGAGTCTTTGCAATTTCCATTATATTCTCATCTTCTGACTACCTGACAGAAATATGGGCTTTTGTAATGATTTATTATAATCTACTTTGAATAAACATTAAAATTCAAAGACATTTTCACAACCCTAATATTTTTTGTGCATTTTATCTTTCACGCAACTTACATTTGCATTTCAAGGAGATTCAAAAGCATGTATATTATCCAAATAGCTGTTTCATGTTTGAAGTCACTTGATGCATGGGAGTGTCCTTACCATTTAGATCATCTCCAGATTATTTATAGACCATTTCCCAACATCTAAATTAAAACCTTCCTGTTTTTTAGTTTATTTCTCCATTTTTATAACATATTAAACATGAAGTATTTTATTGGCGCACAAAAGTCTCAATTTGCAAGTACTTCTCTAATGCATGCAACCAGGTTAATGCTCTACTCGATTGTAATCTCCCTCCCCCCCAAACATCCCCATCCCCCACCCTCATTCACCCCTTTGCAGTCATCGTGAGTATATCTATCGATGTTTGCCCATATTAATAGTTTGTCTATGGGCACAACTTGCCCTCCTTTCATCTCAGAGGAATATTGTGCATTATATACTATGAACGGAACACACATCGAGAATGTGAAATTAGTTTTACGCGACCCACGTACATGTTAATTAGTTTCACTAAGAGGACATTTTTGCATTTTATCTTTCAAAAACCAAGCAAGAACGCCTTTATTTTCGTCTTTCAAACATGCATAGCATGCATGGCGTTTTAAGAAGCTTTTCGATAGGCACATGGATATGCAGGGAATAAGAGGAATATGGATCATGTGCAGGCAGAAGAGATTAGTTTAACTTGGTATCATGTTCGGCATGCACGTTGTGGGCCATAGGGCCACTTCTGTCCTGGACGGTTCTATGTTTAGAGATGCAGTGTTTACTTTAGAGATACAGCACGGAAACAGGCCCTTTCGGCCCACCAGTTCCGCGCCGACCAGCGATCCCCGCACATTAACAATATTCTATACCTACGAGGGTCAAAAAAAATTCACCTACATACTGTACGTCTTTGGAGTGTGGGAGGAAACCGAAGATCTCGGAGAAAACCCACGCAGTCATGGGGAGAACGTACAAACTCCGTACAGACAGCACCCATAGTCGGGATTGAACCCAGGTCTCCAGCGCTGCATTCGCTGTAAGGCAGCAACTCTACCGCTGCGCCACCATGCATGAAGTTTTGATGTTTGCAGCAAGGATTTAAAGAAGTGTTAAAATGTCCTTGCAGCTTTATGTTTTAATCATTTTATACATAACTTTGTGAAATGCAAAGTTGGCGTTTCAAATAGACTTCTCATCTTTAGAAACAAGGAACTGCAGATGCTGGTTTACACAAAAGGACACAAAGTGCTGGAGTAACTCAGCGAGTCAGGCAGCATCTCTAGAGAACATGGACAGGTGACATTTCAGGTCGGGAATCTTCTTCAGACTGGAGAAGGGTCCCATCCATGTTCTCCAGAGATGCTGCCTGACCCGCTGAGTTACTCCAGCACTTTGTGTCCTTCTGATCTTTAGCCTCACTTGTGTTGGCGACTTGTTTGATGAGACAGAATTTAATCCCAGCGACTCAAAACATTATTTTATCACCAGGATATACTACTCCAGGTCATTGCAAGTTTTTTGGAAAAACACATTAGAAATATCAATGCTGTTTAGGAGTTTGAATAATACCCTTATACATGTTTAATTTCAGGGAGAGCCAATTACATTTTGTGAAGAGAGTTATGTGGCTCATCGATCCAGCACCATAAAACACTTCCTGCAAAACGCTGTGCAGCTTCAGCTCTTCAAGCAGGTAAGGTTAAAGTTGAGGGTCTGTGTGGCAACATGGGAAATCTGCTCGGGATGTAACGGGGAGGAAAGTCTGGCACGGTGGTGCAGTGGGTAGAGCCGCTGCCTCACAGCGCCACAGACACAGGTTCGATCCCGACCTCGGATGCTGTCTTTGTGTTAAGACACAGGGAGTGAGGATTCCATTGTGTCATTGTCGGTACATATGACGATTAAACATTCTTGAACTTGGTTGAGGCAAGAGATTTACCTTGAACATGTTCTCTGGCTCGGCATTCACAAGCCGTTGTCTGGGGCTGAGATTCCTGAAGATTCACAAGCCGTTGAGAGAGGAACATCCTCGCCTGTTTACCTAATTTGGGCATGGATTCACTCTGAAGCCACGCACTCCATTGTTCATCTCTACGAGCAAGGAGAGCATTGCCAATGGGGGGGCGGCACAGTGGCGCAGCGGGTGGAGCTGCTGCCTCACAGTACCACAGACCCAGAGTAGGGGAATCGACAACCAGAAGACAGTGCTTTAAGGTGAGGGGGGAAGAAAAAGTTAATAGGAACCTGAGGAGTAACTTTTTTACACAAAGAGTGGTGGGTGTCTGGAACGAGCTGCCGGGGGAGGTAGTTGAGGCAGGTATTATCGCAACGTTTAAGAAACATTTCGACAGGTACATGGATAGGACAGGTTTAGAGGGATATGGGCCAAATGCAGGCAGGTGGGACATGTTGGTCGATGTGGGCAAGTTGAGCTGAAGGGCAGGTTTCCGCACTCTATGACCTGAGTTCGATCCTGACCTCGGGTGCTGTCTGTGCGGAGTTCGCATGTTCTCCATGTCACCACGCGGGTTTCCCCCGGGTGCTCCAGTTTCCTCCTCCATCCCAAAGATGTGCGGGTTTGCAGGTCAATTGGCCCTCTGTATAATCTCCCTAGTGTGCAGAGAATGCATGAGAAAGTGCAATAGCATACAACTAATATGAATAGGTGATTGATGGTTGATGTGGGCTCGGTAGGTCGAAGGACCTGTTTCCAAGCTGCACCCCTGAAAAAAACTGAAATGGCTCCGTTTTTTGTCAGGGCTGGCACGATGGGCTGAATGGCCTCAGTCTGTGGAGTAAATTTATTTCGATAGATGCATGTAGATTTCAGTTTGGGCGATAGAAATGCCTACACTGCAAGGAAGAAAGGGATGGAAAGTATATTGCTAGGAATGTCAGAACAATTCAGGGGAGTCACGAAGAACTGCAGATACTGGAGACCAGAGCAAAACACAAAATGCTGGAGGAACTCAGTGAGTCTGAAGAAACGTCGTCCGTCCATTCCCTCCACGTATGCTGTCTGACCCGCCGAGTTCCCCCAGCACTTCGTGATTTGCTAAGAAACTGTGTAGAGCTTTCTTCCCATGAAAATAATAATGCTCAGAAATGACTTCTTGGGATCTTTAAAATGTAAGGAGCTGAGAGACAAGGTTTCAGGAGGATGCTTGCACTTCTAAGGAGGGGCCCTAAATGTGATATTCCTCATAAATCCATCAGGGAGTTCAAGAGGATTTCTTTGCCCAGAGTGTGTTTAAAATTTGGAGCATTGAACGGCTGAGGTAATCAGTATTTAAGGGAAATAGTATTTCGATAAATAGTTTAATTTAGAGATACAGCACAGAAACAGGCCCTTCGGCCCACCGAGTCCGTGCCCATCAGCGATCCCGCACACTAACTAACACTATCCTAAACTCTAGGGACAATTTACAATTACACCAAACCAATTAACCGACAAACCTTCTGGAAATGGTCGGTAAGTTTAGATTGGCAATGGTTTAAGGCGGCACAGTGTGTTAATACTCATTTGTCAATGTAGTTTATGAAAAACTTGCGAGAACTCAGATTTTAAGAGCGACTTTGGAAAAGCGTTGAAAAACTATCTGGCGTAAGAATGATTTGTAGGGGTCACTGTGGCGCAGTGGTAGTGTTGCTGCTTAATGACGTCAGGGACCCGGGTTCGATCCTGACTACGGGTGCTGTCTGTACAGAGTTTGCACGTTCTCCCTGTGACTGCGTGGGTTTTCTCCGGGTGCTCCGGTTTCCTCTCATGCACCAAAGATGCACAGGTTTGTAGGTTAATTGACTTCTGTAAATTGTCCCTGGTGTGTAGGATAGAACTCGTGTACGGGTGCTCACTGGTTAGCACCGACTCGGTGGGCCGAAAGGCCTGTTTCCACATTGTATCTCTAAAATTAAAACTAAAATCTCCAAACAATCTTGGAAGAATATTTTTCAGTTGAATTGTGATTGCTTGCTTGAATTATGTTTCTCCTCGCTCTCCCCATCACTGAATTATTCTCAACTTGTGCGTTCTGGTGTGCATATAAGAATATTTACAATTCAAATGGCAAGCAAAACTCCTTCAGTCATATCTGCCTGTCAATACATTTCTCTCCCAAAATTCACTTTACGTTTGCTCTACATTCAGATACTAAGAAAGCACAAAGAGATATTTGACCCATTCTCTCTCAGCTGACATTTTGGTAGAGTATCTAATTCCCCAGTCCTTCTCCCATCAGGTGGAAGGTACAAAAGCTTGAAAGCACATTCCACTAGATTTAGGAACAGCTTCTTCCCCTCTGTTATCAGACGTGGAACATTCCCACATAAGATCATTCCTGATCTTCCAACCTACCTCATTGCAAACATTGGACTTTTCTTCTGTAACTGTAATGCTACGATGCATGAACACTGCATTCTGCACTCTGGTATTTTTTTCTTTGCATTATCTGTTGTACTTGCGTGTGGAAGATAGACACAAAGTGCTGGAGTACTTCAATGGCTCTGTGGGAAAAAAAAGGGTGGGTGGCATTTCATGTCGGGACCCTTCCTCTTTGAAGAAGGATTCCGACCCAAAACGTCACCTCTCCTTGTTCTCCAGAGATGCTGCCTGACTCGCCTAGTTACTCCAGCACTTTGTGTCTATCTTCGGTATAAACCAGCATCATGCAGTTCCTTCCTACACGTACTTGTGTATGGCTTGGTTGGACTCATGTATGGTTCGGCTGATTGGTTAGCACACAAACAAAGCTGTTCACTGTATCACGGTACACATGACAATAATAAACCAACACAAATTATTAATCTTCCTCAATTTTCTTCGCAGTCATATTGTAGTGTTGATTCTCTCTCAGAGTTGCATCTGCAAACAGCCTTGCAGGTTATGGTCAAACATCCTTCCACCAGACCACGACTCTCTCTGCAGCTATCTCACACATCACCCTGGTACGGATGCCCATCACGTTCAATAGTTATCTTTCACTTCTTGCATCTTTTACCACTACAGTCAGGTCCCTTATTTTCTCCATCAGAAATAACTCATCAGCATCAAATCTCTGCTGAAATGTTGTCTGGTACCAAAGGGAACAATCACAACATCTTCAACTCTCCACTTAACTGAGATCACACATCGTGAAAGACTGGAGCGACTAGGCTTGTATACACTAGAATTTAGAAGGATGAGAGGGGATCTTATCGAAACGTATAAGATTATTAAGGGGTTGGACACGTTAGAGGCAGGAAACGTGTTCCCAATGTTGGGGGAGTCCAGAACAAGGGGCCACAGTTTAAGAATAAGGGGTAGGACATTTAGAATGGAGATGAGGAAAAAATTTTCAGTCAGAGAATTGTGAATCTGTGGAATTCTCTGCCTCAGAAGGCAGTGGAGGCCAATTCTCTGAATGCATTCAAGAGACAGCTAGATAGAGCTCTTAAGGATAGCGGAGTCAGGGGGTATGGGGAGAAGGCAGGAACGGGGTACTGATTGAAAATGATCAGCCATGATCACATTGAATGGCGGTGCTGGCTCGAAGGGCCGATTGACCTACTCCTGCACCTGTTGTCTATTGTCTATTGCAATGTAGCTGAAGTCTAACTATTGAGACACGTACAATGACATACAGTAAACTTTATTTGGATAGATACATGGACAGGAAAGGTTTAGAGGGATATGAGCCAAACGTGGGTAGGTGGGACTAGTAGAGATGGGGGCATTTTGGTCGGCATGGACAAGTTGGGCCGAAGGGCCTGTTTCCATGCTGTATGACACTTAATTATTTCTCATGTGTTGACATTTAAAAAAAATTAGAACCCTCTACATTTCGCTAAAACTCCAGATTTTTAAAAAAAATTGATAGGGAGCAGATTATTCCATTATTTGGACATTCTGATGTAAATATCTGTGTACGAACGGTGTGTCTTTGGCACTTGGGTAGAAGTGAGAAAAGGACTCAAAATGCTGGAGTAGTTCGGTGGGTCAGGCAGCATCTCTGGAGGAGGTATGGATGGTGGACGTTTCGAGCCAGGACCCTTTTTTCCCTGGCAAGGAATCCTCGCCTCCCAACCCGAAATGTCACCTATCCGTGTTGTCCAGAGATACTCCCTGAGCCACTGTTACTCCAACACCGTGAAACATCACCTATCCATGTTCTCCAGAGATGCTCCCTGAGTCACTGTTACTCCAACACCGTGAAACATCACCTATCCATGTTCTCCAGAGATGCTCCCTGAGTCACTGTTACTCCAACACCGTGAAACATCACCTATCCGTGTTCTCCAGAGATACTGCTTGACCCACTGAGTTGCTGCAGCAGTCTTTGTCCTTTTGTGTAAACCAGCATCTGCAGTTCCTCGTTTCGACATTCTGGGTCGAAGTGAGTGTGGATTGGGTGAGTGGGGAAGGATGGGGGGAAAGGAGACAACAATGATGTTGCTGATGTTGAAGACCTACAACCAGTGATCACCCTGTACACTGGTACTATCCCACACAGTAGGGACTATTTGATTCTTTACCAAAGCCAATGAACCTACAATGTACGTCATTGGAATGTGGGGGGTAACCGGCGCACCAGGAATCACAGGGAGAACGTGCAAACTCCATACAGACAGCATCCATGGTCAGGATTGAACCCATGTCTCTGACACTGTTTGGCTGCAACTCTACCCCTGTGCCACCGTGCCGCCCTACAAATAATTCTTCTGCCAGATAGCTTTTCAACACTTTTCCAAAGTGGCTGTTAAAATCTGAGGCATTGCAAGCTTGATTATAAACTGCATTAACAAATGAGTGTTAACTTCAATTCTGACAGGAAAATATTAACTGTTGGTTCGGAATATGTTGAACAGCATCTGTTTGGACACGGCTAATTTGCCTGGTCTGGTTACAGGCTGTTGTGGTTCAGTAGTATGAGGTTATGGCAATGAATCAAGTGCTATCTTGTGGCAGAAGAATTTCTTGAGTTTTCTGTGTGATAACAGCCAGCACTTCAAAGATGTTTCCGCTCTGTGGTAGCTCAGTTGTCTTTATTTAACTCTGCTCAACATGAAATCCAATAAAATACTGCCGCTCTGACCATGAACTAAGGTTTCGCTTCTTGGAAAAGGGCCCATTGAGAATAAATGGGACTTTGTCCAATAAAGTTAGAGAATATCTCCCTGGCTTCTATCATTTGTGTCCCATTTTCCTCTGCCATTGTTTTGATTTGCAGGAATTTAGCTTGCTTGATATCAGTGACTGTTCAGTTACCAGTGACTCAGTCTCAGCATCCACCCAGCGGGTGGATTTTGCCAATCTGTACTCAGTTTGAAGAAATACCTTTCACCGTTTCCATCAATAATGCCAATGCCTTGAACTGAAAAACAACAGATAACGTTCTGGCCTCAATATTCCTCAACCTTAAAAAGGTCACTGCTGTTGTCAAACTGAAACAAGAGACGTTGTTTTAAAAGGCTAACTTGAAAGTTCTGTGCAGTCATCTTTTTTGTTTGATTGTGAAATAGGTTGAAATCTTAAAAGAATTGCCTGTCAGGTGTTACGGGGAGAAGGCAGGAGAATGGGGTTAGGAGAGAGAAAGAGAGACAGATCAGTCATGATTGAATGGTGGAGTAGACTTGATGGGCCGAATGGCCTAATTCTACTCCGATCTCTTATGATCTTATGTTATTTAATTGTACACATTATTGTACACATTATTTACTTGAACACATTATTTAATTTTTGTTTAGTTTTCTTTTAGAGTTACAGTTTAGAAACAAACCCTTCGGCCCACCGAGCCCATGCCAGCCAGTGGTCACCCGTTCACCCTAGTTCTGTTTAATACCACTTTGGCATCCGCTCCCTGCCTACTGGGGACGATTTACGAAAGCCAATTAACCTACAAACCTGTACGTCTTTGGAGTGTGGGAGGAAATGGGTGCATCCTGTGCAAACCCATGCGGTCACAGGGGAGAACGTACAAACTCAGTCCAGACAGCACCCGTAGTCAGGATTGAACCCAGGTCTGTGGCGCTGTGAAGCAACAGCTCTACCGCTGCGCCACTGTGTGCTTTATTTCATAGTGCTGTACCTAGTTAATTCATTGCACCCATCTGAGAATGTTATGGCAAAGTGTTGGAGTAACTCAGTGCGTCAGTCAGCATCTCTGGAGAGAAGGAATAGGTGACGTTTCGGGTCAGAACCCTCTTTCAATCTGAAAGATAGAGATGGAGAGGGGTGAAAACTGGAGGTGAGAAAAAGCCCGAACAAAACTCAGCGGCATGAGTGTTGATTTCTCTAATTTTAAGTAACTCCTGTTTTATGTTGGTATGCCTCATTGTCACCTTCCCCGAGCAAACAATGATCTATTCTACATTTTCTACGAACTCCGTCCCCTTTGATCCCTCATTTTCACACCTTTCCCACATCTCTCTGTCTCCCTCTCCCCTGAGTCTCAGTCTGAAGAAGGGCCTCGACCCGAAACGTCGCCCATTCCTTCTCTCCAGAGATGCTGCCTGTCCCGCTGAGTTACTCCAGCATTTTGTGTCTATCTCTGCCGTTGACTTGATGGGCTGCAAGAGGATGTAGTAAGAAAATGGTGCAGGGTAATAAATGTTAGTTTTACATTTAAAAATGAATTAAATTGGATTAACCTGGATGACTCCACCTGGTGTATTGTTTTCCGTTCTCTTGACTGAATCCTTGCACCTTTTATCTTTTAGTTTATTGATGGCAGGTTGGAAAAGCTAAATGCAGGAAAAGGGTTCTCGGATGTTTTTGAAGATGAGATCACTGCTGGAGGGTATAGTGGAGGTAAGGAACCAGCTGTTATTAAAAGCAGATATCTTTCTTGTTAATATTTTAGCAATGCTCTGGGTTTTTTTTATTCCCGTGAGAATGGCAGATTTCAAATGTCACGGGTAGGCCCACCTTTTGTTCAGGCATTGTCCAGGGTAATGCCTCAGCAGACCATTGATCATGTCTCGTTCAGTCGCCGGTTCATTGATTTTGCTCCAGGTGATTTTATTCGGTTTAGTGATTGCTTACAAATAAGCAAAACTAAAATCCCTTTGCACAAGTGCACTGCAATTCTGACTTGCTTATTCAGTTTGGCTTCTAATTCAGGAGTGAACTAGAGATGTAGATGGGCACTGTAGGAAAAGCGATGTCAGATAAACCATCTGTTTATTAAACCTGCGTGGGGAAATAAAGGCCAGAGGATTTGGTCTGAACTAATAAGTAATTTAAAAAAAAAAAAGATCTTTGTTTCGAACACAGGAAAAACTATTTTTCAAAACTATATTCAGTTTTGCTTCTGTTGAGAAGTGCAGTGTGGAAACAGGCCCCTCAGCCCAGTGTCCACGCCAACCAACGATCACCTCATTCCCCATCCTACACTCCTGCTTGGAATTCAAGCAGATACAAGCCCAGCCCGACCCACCTCAAAACCACCTGCCCATTCCTGGTATTAGTCTGGGCTTATTGATTTCAACGCATTGATTTCGATAACATGATTTTTTGTCTTAATTAATCGACAGGAAGTTCAAAGTCGTATCAGCAATGGATGTGCACGGTCAAGGTGAGATTAAATGCACCCTTCCTTGTTCTTCAGAGTTGACATTTACTGACTTGTTCACTGCTTACTCCCTTGTTACAGGTTTGTTCATTGACTTAACCTCGTTTGGAAGCCCTGCACATTAGTGTTAGCCATTACTGCTGTTGTGTCCCTCTGGGTAATCTTGGCATACCAATAATAATTAAATAGTTGAAAGGGGATATGCCACATTTCATTTCCTCCGCCTTTAACTTTCGGCTTAATGTCATTTGGCATAATGGGAGACCATTCGGCCCATCAAGCCTGTGCTAGCTCGAGGCATTTTCCCATCGTTCCATTTCCCTTAACCTCTTTCTCTCACCACTGGTTCCCCTGCCGCCTGACTAGATTGTGTATACTTTAGAATCAACAACTAAACAAATAATGCCATTTTATTGCTTTTGGAAGTAATAAATAAACTTTTGGACGTAGTAAATAAAGCCATTTAAATACTTTTGGAAGTGCACTGTTGTCCCTTGTTTTATAGATGCGACGTATTCCTCAAAGATCTCTGTAGTTGTAGACATACAGCAGGGAAATAGATCCTTCGGCCCACTGAGTCCACGTCGACCAACGATGACACGTACACTAGTTCTATTCTATTCACTAGGGACAATTTATAGAAGCCAATTAACCTACAAACCTGCACGTCTTTGGAATGTGGGAGGAATCCAGAGAATCCCGGTCATGGGGAGAACGTACAAACTCCGTACAGACAGCCCCCTTAGTCAATAGACAATAGACAATAGGTGCAGGAGGAGGCCATTCGGCCCTTCGAGCCAGCACCACCATTCAATGTGATCATGGCTGATCATTCTCAATCAGTACCCCGTTCCTGCCTTCTCCCCATACCCCCTGACTCCGCTATTCTTAAGAGCTCTATCTAGCTCTCTCTTGAATGCATTCAGGGAATTGGCCTCCACTGCCTTCTGAGGCAGAGAATTCCACAGATTCACAACTCTCTGACTGAAAAGGTTTTTCCTCATCTCCGTTCTAAATGGCCTACCCTTTATTCTTAAACTGTGGCCCTTTGTTCTGGACTCCCCCAACATTGGGAACATGTTTCCTGCCTCCAACGTGTCCAACCCCTTAATAATCTTATACGTTTCAATAAGATCCCCTCTCATCAGGATTGAACCTGGGCCTCTGACACTGTAAGGCAGCAACTCCACCAATGTGCCACCCTGTCTTTTCTTGTCTTTGACTAGATAGCACGCAAATAAAATCTTTTCACTGCACCTCAGTGCACATGACAATAATAAACTAAACTGATAAACTACAATCACTGTCAGCTCGCTGCTAAGCTGGGCACACCTTCCCCTGACACAAACTTTCAAGTCAAATTAAAAAAGCTCGAAGCTTTAAGAAACATTTAGATGGTACATGGATAGGACAGGTTTAGAGGGATATGGACCAAACGCAGGCAGGTGGGACTAGTGCAGATGGGGCATGTTGGTCGGTGTGGGCAAGTTGGGCCGAATGGCCTTTTTCCATGCTCTATGACTCTCTACAACTCTATGAACATTTCCAGAGAGATCAGTGAATGAATTTTTAAAAAAAACATTTTATTATTGTAATTGTAGATTTAAAAAGAAAAGAAAACGGTTGTTGTTTTGATTTTTTTTTCCCTCTGGAATCACCAGATTTCCTCTTGTTTTGCAGAAGGGTGGAGCTCTGATCAATACAGTGATGACAAAAGCAAACCCTGTCATGAAAACAGCTTACAAATACGTAAGTCCCCGGAGGGTGGAGGGGGGAGGGGGAGGGGGGAGGGGGGAGGGGGAGGGGGGAGGGGGGAGGGGGGAGGGGGGAGGGGGAGGGGGGAGAGGGGGAGGAGAGTGTGCTGCACCAATGCAGGAGAGGTTTGGGCCCAACGGGTCCACTTGGTCTAGTGTGAACTATATCTCTCCATTGCCTACATATCCATGTGCCTATCCAAAGACCTCTTAAACACCACTATTGTAGCTGCCTCCACCACCTCCTCCAGCAGTGTGTTACAGGCACCCACCAACTGTTACTAATATGGTTTAGTATGACTGAAAATCACATGTTTAAAAAAAAATGACTGGACCATTTGCTAGTACCACTGGCACTTATGGTGAAACATGATGCCAAGACCAACTCTTATCTGCCTTGTATATTCAGTCTGAAGAAGGGTCTCGACCCGAAACGTCACCCATTCCTTCTCTCCCGAGATGCTGCCTGGTACCCGCTGAGTTACTCCAGCATTCTGTGTCTACCCTGTATATCCATGTGCCTCTCCCATAGTCTTTTGAACGCCACTGTCGTACTTGCCTCCACCACCACACTTGGCAGCACGTTCCAGGCACCCATCACCCTCAAGAGCCTGCATCTGCTGGAAGCTGATTAGAGACACAGCATGGAAACAGGCCCTTTGCCCCCAATCGAACGATCGTTTACGCTTGTTCCACGTTATCCGGCTTTCTCATCCACACCCTCCACACTAGAGGGCTATTTTTTACACAGACCAATTGAGTTACAAATCTGTACGTCTTGGGGAAGTGGGAGGGTTGTGGAGCACCCGGAAGAAACCAGTGTGATCACATGGAGAACATGCAAACTCCACACCAGGGCAGGACTGAACCTGGGTCTCCGGCACTGTGAGGAAACATCTCAACCATCTGCGCCACTGTGCCAACTAATAAAGCCTGCATATCTCTGTTAAACCTTGCCCTTCTCCCCAGTCCAATGAACAAATAAAATTATTTAATAAAACAAATGCTTTTCACTGTATCTTAGAGATTTAGAGATACAGCGCAGAAACAGACCCTTCGGCCTACTGGGTCCGCGCCGCCCAGCGATCCCCACACATTAACACTATCCTACACGCACTAGGGAAAATTTTTACATTTGCCCAGCCAATTAACCTACAAACCTGTACGTCTTTGGAGTGTGGGAGGAAACCGAAGATCTCGGAGAAAACCCACGCAGGTCACGGGGAGAACGTACAAACTCCGTACAGTACAGCACCCGTAGTCAGGATCTTGGTACATGTGACAATAAAATACCAACACCGAGCTTACGAACGTCCAAAGGAAGCCACGGTCTCAATTTCTGGTGGCGTCTTTAAAGGGAAACTGTTGTGCCGACTCAGATTTCATATTGAGAAATTTTTATTGCATTTAAAAGGAATGCTGCATAAAAATCTTTTATTTTTTCCCTTCAAGGCTAAGAACCAAGCTAAGATGGGGATCAAAGAAGTGAAGAGCATGTTGAAGCAGAAGGTACAGAATAGATCTGACTTCATTGACATTGTATTCTTTGAAACATCTGAAACAAGAAAGTTGCAAGAGACATTGTTGGTTAATGATTTGTGAAATATGCTTAGTTCTTTGTTCAATAACATACATTTTTCATTACTGACCCTCCCCGGGCTATTCTGATCTGTTATTGTCTCACGCTGTGGTTGAGTGATTCTTTTTTTTTGTTTGTTGCATATTTTATTGCAGAAATATTGATGTCCCAAATATTGCTTGGAACATAACGTGCGTTTTGATGAAGTTGATTGTTTTGATATGGAGGTTAAAGCTTTAAGTGTGTAATTGGTACTGAAACCGCAGTGAACTTGCATTTGAAATTTGCCTGGGTTTGTGTGAAACAGACTCCCAGCAGAGTAAAAAAAAATGTAAAATCGTCTTTTGTTAGCAACAAAGTGCATGACACCTTTCCTTTGTAGATTAAATAGGTAACAGACTGATGCTGTGTCCTTACACTCTCTCCAAATTAATATTGAGCAAAAGTGCTGAGGTGAGCGATGAGTTTGCTATTAGTGGGCGGTGTAGGAAATAGCTTTACCGTTGTCACATTCTGCCATGTCTTGAATCGTAAGATTAAGTTGAACAACGGCTACTGTTTTACACAGGAAGGAAACGAAGATGATGACTTAGACTGCAGCAAGGCTACTTCTCCAAGTCTACAGCAGCGGTCGAATTCTGACATTTTGAAGAACAGACTTCCAGCCACGAAACGTAAAGGGGTAAGAAAAAGATTGGACCCGTTTTTACCCCTCAAACTTCTATTTTTTTTCGTGTTCGCACTGCTCCAGTTCTCCATACTTCACTTTCATTTTCTTTGACTTTGAAAGGCTTTGCTAATTGTTTTAATGGAATCGCTTGTCATTAATGCCACAGCTTTCAGCGTGCCTTCCATTTCATATTGTTATCTCAGTAAACGAATGTTCAAAACGCGTGCTCATAAATAATATATTAGTGTGGAATACTCATCGTTACAATCAACTCCATCGAAATTATTGTTATGTTCCCAAGGAGCAGCTGATGTATTTGACTTTGGGTCTTACGAGGGGGCTTCATAGAGGTATATAAAATGATGGCAGGCATAGATGGGGTAGACAGCCAGGACATTTTGTTCGCAGGGTGGAAATGTCAAGGACTGGAGGGCATAGGCTTAAGATGAGAGGAACAAGGTTTAAAGAAGTTTTCAGGGG
Organism: Rhinoraja longicauda; assembly: GCF_053455715.1. Classification (NCBI taxonomy): domain Eukaryota; kingdom Metazoa; phylum Chordata; class Chondrichthyes; order Rajiformes; family Arhynchobatidae; genus Rhinoraja; species Rhinoraja longicauda. Next base: position 52,472,998 of record NC_135963.1, read on the forward strand.
AATCTTTTAAAATCAGAACGTGGTGGGTGCCTGGGGTGGTGGTGGAGGCAGATTTGATCGTGGTGTTTAAGAGGCTTTTAGATAGGCACACGGAAGTGGAGGGCCATGAATCACAAATAGGCAGAAGGGATTCGTTTAATTTGGCATCATGTTCAGCACAGAACGCTGTGGGCCGAAGGGCCTGTTCGTGTGCGGTTCTGTTCTAACTTCTCTGTTGTTAGAGAGCTTAAATGAAAACTGCGTGCTCTAGAGCACAGTGGAATTTGAGTGAGCAGGGGAAGCAACTGTTTAGTTTGGTAAAGTGATAGCTGAAATATTTAGTGTTAGATCAGGTATGGAACAAAACCGGAATGAAGGAAAAAAGATCAGAGCGAGAAAGGGTGAACAAGCATTCTTTGTAACATCTTCACGTCAGATGGAGGTTCTCCGTACAAATAGCTCTGGGACGTTAAAAGTGCCACAGAAATGACACAAGTTATAAATTATCAACAACAATGGCGGGTGGTGAATCTGTGGAATTCATTGCCACACAAGGCTGTGGAGGCCAAGTCAATGGATATGTTTAAGGCAGAGATTGACAGATTCTTGATTAGTACGGGTGTCAGGGGTTATGGGGAGAAGGCAGGGGAATGAGGTTGAGAGAGAAAAATGGATCAGCCATGATTGAATGGCTGAGTAGACTCGATGGGCCGAATGGCCTAATTCTGCTATGAACTTATAAATTAAAATCTAAAAGTGTGGAACAACATGAATAATGGTAATGCACACACCTGATGTTTCACGAGTGTTTAATTTATTCATGCTTTTGTGAAAGAACACGCTTATTGCTTTAACACCAAAGCTTGATTTACGCGCTGGTATTTTTAGAATAACGCGTTCAAATTTACCGCTGACACGTTTACGTTTAATTTACGCGTCTTTGAATTACACGCGAGTTTTCAAGTGCATAAACCCCTCATAAAACACGAGGTGCCTGTGCCGATATTTACAAAGCCCCACCGAAAGAGACCAAGAGAGGCAAAATATGGGGAGTGCTGGATATCCAAAATTAAACAGAGCTTTAGAAAAATTCTGCAGGTCTGGGGCCATCTGTGGACAGAGAGTCTTGCCGATTCATTCGATTTTCCAGCAATGTCCTCTCTTTGGAGCACTCGGTCAGAGCTGCCCCAAACCTGCTGCTGGTTTAGTTGAGGTCTTCCTGGCCGTGAGTGAATGTCAGACTGGCCACACTCTCGTCTGCATGGAAAGTCACGTCTGGTTTCGTTTATTATTATCACGTGCACTGACGTACAGTGGAAAGGTGTTGTTTGCATGCTGTCCAGTCAAAGGAAAAATTGTACGCGTCTACAATCAAGCTGTCCACAGTGCACTGATGAAGGATAAAGGGGACAACATTTAGTGCAAAGATATAACATTGATGTCCATTAAAGAGAGATCAGTGGTCTCATAGGAGGTAGATAGGAGGTCAGGACCGCACTCTGGCTGATGAGAGGACGTTTCAGTTGCCTGATAACAGCTGGGGAGAAATTGTCCCTGAATCTGGATGTGTGTGTTTTTAAACTTCTGTACCTCGTGCCTGATGGGAGAGGGGGTGAAGAGGGTGAGACTGGTCCTTGATTCTGCTTGTGGTTGTGCCGAAACTTCCGCAGCATTGGCATGCATGATTCAGTCTGGTGAGTGAATGCAATCCTGATGACCTATTGTTTAGAGTTTAGAGATAGAGCGCGGAAACAGGCCCTTCGGCCCACCGGGTCCGTGCTGCCCAGCGATCCCCGCACATTAACACTATCCTACACCCACTAGGGACAATTGTTACATTTACCAAGCCCATTGACCTGCAAACCCGCACGTCTTTGGAGTGTGGGAGGAAACCGAAGATCTCGGAGAAAACCCACGCAGGTCATGGGGAGAACGTACAAACTCTGTACGGACAGCACCTTTAGTCGGCATCGAACCCGTGTCTCTGGCGCTGCATTCGCTGTAAGGCAGCAAATCTACCGCTGTGCCACCGTGACCGCCACTGTTGTACTGTTGCAGTGTTGCAGTTGTACAGCTACTGTATTGCAGATGTGGTGCCAAACTCAGACCACCTTTGATCTGTCCAGTGGAATAGACAACAGTGCAGGAGTAGGCCATTCGGCCCTTCGAGCCAGCACCGCCATTCACCGTGATGATGGCTAATCATGCACAATCAGTACCCCGTTCCTGCCTTCTCCCAATATCCCCTGACTCCGCTATCATTATGAGCTCTATCTAACTCTCTGAAAGCATCCAGAGAATTGGCATCCACTGCCTTCTGAGGCAGAGAATTCCACAGCTTCACAACTCGCTGAGTGAAAAAGTTCTTCCTCATCTCCGTTCTAAATGGCCTACCCCTTATTCTTAAACTGTGGCCCCTGGTTCGGTTCTCCCCCAACATCAAGAACATGTTTCCTGCCTCTAGCGTGACCAATCCCTTAATAATCATATGTTTCAATAAGATCCCCTCTCATCCTTCTAAATTCCAGTGTATACAAGCCCAGTCGCTCCAGTCTTTCAACGTACGACAGTCCCGCCATTCCGGGAATTAACCTCGTGAACCTATGCTGCACTCCTTCAATAGCAAGAATATCCTTCCTCAAATTTGGAGACCAAAATTACACATAGTACTCCAGGTGCGGTCTCACTAGGGCCCTGTACAACTGCAGAAGGACCTCTTTGCTCCTATACTCAACTCCTCTTGTTATGAAGGCCAACATTCCATTGGCTTTCTTCACTGCGTGCTGTACTTGCATGCTTCCTTTCAGTGACTGATGCACTAGGACACCCAGATCTCGTTGTACGTCCCCTTTTCCTAACTTGACACCATTCAGATAATAATCTGCATTCCTATTCTTACCACCAAAGTGGATAACCTCACATTTATCCACATTAAACTGCATCTGCCATGCATCTGCCCACTCACACAACCTGTCCAAGTCACCCTGCAACCTCATAGCATCTTCCTCACATTTCACACTGCCACCCAGCTTTGTGCCATCTTCAAATTTGCTAATGTTACTTTTAATCCCTTCATCCGTCATTAATGTAAATTGTAAATAGCTGCGGTCCCAGCACCGAGCCTTGCGGTACCCCACTAGTCACTGCCTGCCATTCAGAAAGGGACCCATTTATCCCCACTCTTTGCTTTCTGTCTGCCAACCAATTTTCTATCCATGTCAGTACCCTACCCCCAATACCATGTGCTCTAACTTTGCCCACTAATCTCCTATGTGGGACCTTGTCGAAGGCTTTCTGAAAGTCAAGGTACACCACATCCACAGGCTCTCCCCTGTCCATTTTCCTAGTTACATCCTCAAAAATGTCCAGAAGATTAGTCAAGCATGATTTCCCCTTCGTAAATCCATGCTGATTCGGAACGATCCTGTTACCGCTATCCAAATGCTCCGCTATTTCGTCTTTTATAATTGACTCCAGCATCTTCCCCACCACTGATGTCAGACTAACTGGTCTATAATTTCCTATTTTCTCTCTCCCTCCTTTCTTAAAAAGTGGGATAACATTAGCTACCCTCCAATCCACAGGAACTGATCCTGAATCTATAGAACATTGGAAAATGATCACCAATGCGTCCACAATTTCTAGGGCCTCCTCCTTAAGTACTCTGAGATGCAGACCATCAGGCCCTGGGGATTTATCAGCCTTCAGTCCCATCAGTCTACCCAACACCATTTCCTGCCTAATGTAAATTTCCCTCAGTTCCTCTGTCACCCTAGGATCTCTGGCCACTAGAACATCTGGGAGATTGTTTGTATCTTCCTTAGTGAAGACAGATCCAAAGTGCCGGTTCAACTCGTCTGCCATTTCCTTGTTCCCCATAATAAATTCCCCTGCTTCTGTCTTCAAGGGACCCACATTTGCCTTAACTATTTTTTTCCTGTTCACGTACCTAAAGAAGCTTTTACTATCCTCCTTTATATTATTGGCTAGCTTACCCTCGTACCTCATCTTTTCTCCCCGTTTTGCCTTTTTAGTTATCTTCTGTTGCTCTTTAAAAGAGTCCCAATCCTCTGGCTTCCCACTCATCTTTGCTATGTTATACTTCTTCTCTTTTATTTTTATACTGTCCTTCACTTCCCTTGTCAGCCACGGGTGCCTCTTACTCCCCTTAGAATCTTTCCTCTTTGGGATGAATTGATCCTGCACCTTCTGCATTATTCCCAGGAATACCTGCCATTGCTGTTCCACCATCTTCCCTGCTAGGGCCTCCTTCCAGTCAAATCCTGCCAGCTCATGCCTCTGTAATCCCCTTTGCTCTACCGTAATACTGACATTTCGATTTTCCCCACTCCCTCTCAAATTGTAGATTAAAACTTATCATATTATGATCACTGCCTCCTAATGGCTCTTTTACCTTGAGTTCCCTTATCAAATCAGGTTCATTACACAACACTAAATCCAGAATTGCCTTCTCCCTGGTAGGCTCCAGTACAAGCTGTTTGAAGAATCCATCTCGGAGGCCCTCCACAAACTCCCTTTCCTGGGGTCCAGTACCAACCTGATTTTCCCAGTCTACCTGCATCTTGAAATCTTCCATAACCACCGTAGCATTACATTTGCGACATGCCAATTTTAACTCTTGATTCAACTTGCACCCTATGTCGAGGCTACTATTTGGGGGCCTGTAGATAACTCCCATTAGGGTCTTTTTACCCTTACAATTCCTCAGTTCTATCCATACTGATTCTACATCTCCTGATTCTATGTCACCCCTTGCAAGGGAGTGAATATCATTCCTCACCAACAGAGCGACCCCACCCCCTCTGCCCACCTGTCTGTCTTTTCGATAGGTCGTATACCCCCGAATATTCAGCTCCCAGCCCTGGTCCTCTTGTAGCCATGTCTCTGTAATTCCCACAACGTCATACTTGCCAATGTCTAACTGAGCCTCAAGCTCATCCACTTTATTTTTTATCCTTCGCGCATTCAGATACAACACTTTAACTTCGGTATTCACCTCCCCTCTTACACCGGTCACCATTGGCCCTGGCCTTACTCTCTTATCCCACCTTGAACTTTCCTTCCCATTTATTCGAGAGTCCTTTGCAATTTCTCCTGTATTCGCTTCCCGTTTAACTCCATCTTCATATTCCCAATTTGTTAATCCCTTCCCCCCCACTACTTAGTTTAAACCCACACGTGTAACACTAGCAAACCTGCCAGCCAGAACACTGATCCCCCTGCTGTTAAGGTGTAACCCGTCCCTTTTGTACAGGTCACCCCTACCCCAGAAGAGATCCCAGCGGTCTAGAAATTTAAATCCCTGCTTCCTGCACCAGCCCCTCAGCCATACATTCAGATCCCCTATCTCTCTGTTCCTGCCCTCACCAGCACGAGGTACAGGAAGCAATCCAGAGATAACCACCCTCGAAGTCCTATTTCTCGGTCTTCTTCCTAACTCTTTCATTTAACCTCACGTTGCAGTACCTCCTTCCTCTTCCTCCCGACGTCGTTCGCGCCCACGTGCACAACTACTTCCGGTTGATCACCGGAATGGAGGTGATCTTTGGAATATTGTGTACAGTTTTGGTCACCCTTCTATGGGAAGGATGCACGTTAGGAAAGAGTGCAGAGAAGAATCACGAGGATGTTGCCAGGATTTCAGGGCCTGAGCTACAGGGAGAGGTTAGGCAAGCTTGGACTTTATTCCTTGGAGCGCAGGAGGCTGAGGGGCGATCTCGTAGAGGTGTACAAAATCATGAGGGGAATAGATAGGGTGAATGCACAGAGTCTTTTACCCAGAATAGGGGAATCAAGAAACAGAGAACATAGGTTGAAGTGAGAGGGGAAAGATTTAATAGGAATCCGAGTGGCAACCTTTTTACACAGAGGGTGGTGGGTATATGGAGCGAGCTGCCACAGGAGGTACTATAGAATATAGTTGAAGCAGGTACTATAACAATATTTAACAGATATATTTGGCCAGGTACATGGAAAGGAACGGTCAAGAAGGATATGGGCCAAACATGGGCATGTATCTCTAAACAATTGAGGGTGATTCTTGCAGAAACCACTTGGACCACGGTGTTTCAGGTGAAGTTCTTGCTTTCTGACTGGTGCATTGATTTTTGGGCGAAGATGATTATGGTGCCTGTGTTCATTCACTCCTTGCTTTTTGCCCTTTTGCAAAGTTTTGAATCGTAAAGCAACCTACACCGTAGCAACAGGGTTCCGTACTGGGATGGTAAAGCATGAAATGGTGGGAGTGAAGTGGCCAGAATTAATTAACAATAGGATCACCAATGGCACTGTGCAAAGCTAAAACTAAATATGTAATATTTCATTCAGTTTAATTTAAAGTTACAGGCCTTTCGGCCCACCAAGTCCGCGCCTACTATCAATCACCTGTTCGCTCTCCGAAGGAGGGTTCCGACCCGAAACGTCACCTTTTCCTTTTCTTCAGAAGTGCTGTCTGAGCCGCTGAGTTACTCCAGCATTCTATGTCTGCCTGTTCACACTAGTTCTATGTTATGAACATTACCTAAGTAGAGTTTAGATTCGTCCGTTTGGAGCAGTAAAAAACTATTGTGTCAGGCTTTGGTTTGACTTTTACTCAGTTCAGAGATGCAACATGAAACAGGCCCTTCGGCCCACCGACTCCACGCCGACCATCGATCACCTGTTCACACTATTTCTATGTTATCCCACTTTCTCATCCACTCCCTGCACACAGTGGACAATTGACAGAGGGTCAATTAACCTACAAACCCGCGCGTCTTTGTGGGATGTGGGAGGAAACCGGAGCAACCGGAGGAAACCCGCGCAGTCACAGGGAAGACGTGCAAACTCCACACACGCAGACAGCACCCGAGGTCAGAATCGAACCTGGGTCTCTGGCGCGGTGGGGAGGCAGCAGCTCTACCAGCTGCGCCACTGTGCCGCCTCAGTTTGTTATCCGAAAACATCGAGTTTTCCTTTTGAGGGTCCCTTTCATTGTTAAATGTCCCTTTAGCTTGAGTACACAAACGACATGCCTAAATATTCTATACTTAGGAGTGATTAATTTGCTTGTAGTCACAGGTTACTTGTCAAGAACCTTACACTCCGGTTTTAACTGCAGAAACGAGTGACATTTTACTCGTAGTAGCTGATCAATGGTAGTCTTTTGTACTGTAACGTGCTGTGGACCCCGTTGATCGGGATCTGAAATCAATGACCAAGAAAAATGTCAGTACAGTGGCTTCTCATTTTGTACAGGCTTTTGACATGCAGAGAGCTTTGGCTGTCTGCTAAATTTTCCTACCGCCTCATCACTGATCCTCAGAACCGGAGAATTTAAAAGGAATTTCTCTTGCTCTCTCTTAACAAATTCAGCCTTGCAGAACATTTTAATTATCTGCTAGAAAGTTGTTGGTTTTGCACATGCAGCACATGCATTCTTTAACGGACTGCAAATGTCAACCGTGGTGACGGTTGCCATGAGTTTGTGACACTTCAAACGAGGACCATAGATGAGGTTTACTTGAATGAATCTTGATAGCTATTAAGAGAGTGCATTCTTTAAATGTGCCCCGCCATTTCTATGTAATGCTCCTATTTTTTAAATACTCCTTGTTTTTCGGGCCAAGGAGTGAGGAAATGGATCTGCAAAATCCCCCCCGTGCCTTTCCTGGCACCATCACTGAAGATGATGAAGATACTTTATTGTCACTTGTACCCAGCTAGGTGCAGTGAAATACAACGTACACAAAATAGTGGCCACAAAGATGCCGACAGAGTTACAAAAAAGCACTCATCCCTTCTTTGTTCCCCACGACGGGTCCCCTTCAGTTCACAGCGACCCGGCCCGTCCACCTCGAACTGACCTCATAAGGCCACGAGGAATAGTAGTAGAATTAGGCCATTCGACCCATCAAGTCCACTCCGCCATTCAATCATGGCTGATCTATCTCTACTTACGTTTGGGGGTCACAACCTTTCTTTAGACCCTGAGATTAATTGTGTCCCACCTGAAACATCAGCTATTTCTTCTTGATTAGTGCGCGTATCTCAAGAATCAATAATACGCGCACTAATCAAGAATCTATCTGAATACAGTATCTACATCCACCGACTTGGCCTCCACATCCTTGCAATTTCTCCTCATCTCCTTCCTAAAAGAACGTCCTTTAATTCTGAAGGCTATGACCTCTAGTCCTAGACTCTCCCACTATCATATCATATATCATATCATATATATACAGCCGGAAACAGGCCTTTTCGGCCCTCCAAGTCCGTGCCGCCCAGTGATCCCCGCACATTAACACTATCCTACACCCACTAGGGACAATTTTTACATTTACCCAGCCAATTAACCTACATACCTGTACGTCTTTGGAGTAAACATCCTCTCCACATCCACTCTATCCAAGCCTTTCACCATTCTGTATGTTTCAATGAGGTCCCCCCTCATCCTTCTCAGGCCCAGTGCCGACAAACACTCATCATATGTTAACCCACTCATTCCTGGGATCATTCTTGTAACCCTCCTCTGGACCCTCTCCGGAGCCAGCACATCCTTCCTCAGGTATGGTGCCCACAGTTGCTCACAGTACTGCATGGGTCTCTGATGCTCTATCCTCGGCCCACCTCCATTCGAGGCTCGCTCTGACCCGACCACGAGACTCCGACACGTCCTCTGCCCATCCCGACCTCATCCGCGGGGGCTCCGTCTCGATCTCGCGGCTCCAACCTATCCTCGGCCCGAGCCCTCGAGGAAAACATCCTCGTTTCCCCGATGCAGGGGAGCTTTCTCAAGACGTTGGTGAGACCGCATTTGGAGTATTGTGTTCCGTTGTGGCCATTCTGCTCTAGGAAGGAAAGAGTGCAAAGAAAACCGAGCAGGGATGTGCGCAAAAACTCTTTACATTCATTCATTTTGTTTTACCTGCAGTGATTAACGCACTAAGCTGGAAAGTGTGCTGAGAAGATTTACGAGAAAGTTGCCAGAAAAGGAATAAGTGACGTTTCGGGGTCACAACCTTTTTTTAAGACCCTGAGATTAATTGTGTCCCACCTGAAACATCAGCTATTTCTGCTCTACCAGAGATGCTGCCTGACCCGCTGAGTTACTCCAGCATTTTGTGTCGATCCAAGAAGGCCTTGTTGATCACATTTCTTCCTGCACTGAGGTGCAGATAAGGAGTCGAGCACCACTGTTGTGGAGCGGAGGGAGCATCCATCCAACCAGTGTGAAGCACTTTCTCCAAAACCCATTTAAGTCGACAATTCATGCGAGAATTTGCCGGCAATCTTCGGCTGAGGGAATTGAGCTAGCACCTGCGCTTCCTTCCCACGCAGGCTCTTCATGGAGGTGGGCAGTTTCTCACATTCTTGTCAGCCAAGTAATTGCACAGAGGGCAAGATAGGTCTCATCTTTACCTCATTGCCACCCGAAACAACCTTTCCCTTTAAATGCAGCACTAGTGTTAAGCTCGTACTTCGGTGCAGGAGTAGAACACTGCTGGAATCCTGAGCAAAACGCAAAGTCCTGGAGGAACTCAGCGGGTCAGGCAGCGTCTGTGCAGCGGATGGACAGATTGCATTTTGGGTCAGGACCCTTCTTCAGACTGATGAAGTAGGGAAGGGAAAGCTGGGGAAAAAAAGAGGTGGAGGCAGGACAACGTTTGCCAAGTGACAGGTGGATACAGGTGAGGGGGGGGGCGGTGATTTCCCGGTGAATGGACTAAGTGACAACGGCTGGAGGTGAGGAGACAAAAGAGCATCAGGTATGGAGAGAAGAGGAGTGAAATGTAAAGGGATAAAAGGGAAATGAGGGAATCGGGGATGGGAGATGAGTGTACATTTGATGAGTGTCATAGGTCACGAGTGATAGGAGCAGAATTAGGCCATTTAATCATGGCTGATCAACCTCTTTCCTCTAACCCCATTCTCCCCATAACCCTTGACACCCGTACTAGTCAAAAATCAATCTATCTCTATCTTAAAAATATCCACCGACGGCATCCACAGCCATCTGTCGCAAAGAATTCCACAAATTCACCACCCTCTCACTAAACAAATTCCTCCTCACCTCCTTCTGAGGCTCTAGTCCTAGACTCTCCCACCAGTGAAAACATCCTCTCCACACCCACTCTATCCAAGCCTTTCACTATTTGGTACGTTTCAATGAGGTCCCCCCTCGTCCTTCTAAACTCCAGCGAGTACAGGCCCAGTGCCGACAAACGCTCATCATACGTTGAGCCACTCATTCCTGGGATCATTCTTGTAAACCTCCTCTGGACCCTCTCCAGCGCGGTTGTTCTCAGATTTGGTGCCCAGTGTATGTACATGTACGGAAGATGAACATACAAAGGAGAGGGAAAGAGCACGATGCCTGGGGAGGGGGTGGGGGATGGGGAATATTGCCTCTTTACCTAGCAGTGTCCTCTTTCCCATCAATGATTTTGTGAACCTTAAATTAATTTGAAAATAAATTCAGGTGTGCTTCAAAGCATCAAAGTATTTACCTGAACTAAAAGGACTGAATTTGAAGTCACCGCCGGATTTTGGCCAATTATCCATGAAATTGAAATGTAGACACAAGGAACTGCAGATGCTGGTTTACAAAAAAAGGACACAGTAACTCAGCAGGCCAGGCAGCATCTCTGGAGAACATGGAGAGTTAGTTCACTACCCTTCTTAACGCAATTCCACTCTGCCATCTTGTGGTCAAAATGCATTGTTTTGAATGTGACTATTGAATGAAACATGGATAGGAAAAGAACTGCAGATGCTGGTTCAAATCGAAGGTAGACACAAAATGCTGGAGTAACTCAGCGGGTCAGGCAGCATCTCAGGAGAGAAGGAATGGGTGACGTTTCGGGTCCAGACCCTTTTTCAGACTGATGCCTGGGGTTGGGGCGGGACAAAGATAGGATGTAGTAGGAGACAGGAAGACATGAAACATGGAGATAAATTATCTATTAAATAAAAAAAGAAAGCATGCGACGGGACCATAAACAGTTCACACCCAGGATCCCAGAATCAGCGAGGATGTAGGGGCTTCTTGAGGCCAAGATGGTACAATTGTTACTGTTGCTGCCTCAAAGCCCAGCACACCAGGTTCGATCCTGACCTCAGCCGCTGTGTAGGGTGTGTGCAAACTCCTCCCTCTGACTGCCTGGGTTCTCCTGGATGCTTTCCTTTCCTCCCACATGCCCAAGGTATGTTGGCTGCTCAAGGTTCCAGCCAAGGTGTGTTGGCTGCTCAAGGTTAATTTGCTCCCGTAAATGGCCCTTGGGGCCGGCGGGCAGCGTGAGTCTGGAGGGGAGAGTAAACTGGATGGGAGGTGAGAGGAAGGGTGGAAGGGAACTCAATGGTCGTTGTGTGTGAGACGCGGACTGAAAGGTCTGAGTCCATGACCACGGGTAGACAGTCCGAACCTTTCTCCCCAGGGTGGAAATGCCAAAGACCAGCGGGCATGGCTTTAAGGTGAGAGGGGTAAAGTTTAAAGTAGATTTTGTGTACAAAACCTTGCCCCACACATCTCTTTTACACTGTGCCCATCACACCTTGAAGCTACGCCCTCTAGTCTTCGACATAGGGTGTGAGGGTGGTGTGTGACTGGGACACACAGCCAGAGGTGGTGGTGGAGGCAGAAATGACAGTGGTGTTTTAGATAGGTGCATGGAAGTGCAGGAAGTGGAGGGGTATGAATCACGTGCAGGCGGAGGAGATTAGTTTAACGTCATCATGTTCGGCACAGACATTGATAATTTAATACGCTTCCATCAGGTCTCACCTCAGCTTCCCATGTTCCAGAGAAAACAATCCAAGTTTGTCCAACCTCCCCTTATAGCTACTACTGGGCAGCGCAGCGGTAGAGTTGATGCCTTGCAGCGCCAGAGACCCGTGTTCCATCCCGACCACGGGTGCTGTCTGTACGGTGTTTGTACGTTCTCCACGTGACCTGCGTGGGTTTTCCCCGAGATCTTCGGTTTCCTCCCACACTCCAAAGACATGCAGATATATAGGTTAATTGGCTTGGTAAATGTAAAAATTGTCCCTAGTGGGTATAGGATAGTGTTAATGTGCGGGAATCGCTGGTCGGCGCGGACCCGGTGGGCCGAAAGGGCCTGTTTCTGCGCTGTTTCTCTAAACTAAACTAAACTACACTAAACTAAACAACCTAATCCAGACAGCATTCTGGGAAACCTCTTCTGTGCAAAGCCTCCACATACTTCCTGTAATGGGGAGACCAGACCTGGACACAACACTCCAAATGTGGCTGAGCCAATCTATAAAGCCGTAACATGACTCCCTGACTCGTAAACTCAATGTCGTGACCCATGAACATGGAGTCTTCCTGTAGACTAGAGTCTTCTTGGCTTTTGTAGACAGAACATCCCTCTGGACCAACTTGCCCACGCCGACCAAGATGCCCCATCTACACTGGTCCCACCCACCTGCGTTTGGCCCATATCCCTCTCAACCTGTCCTATCCATGTACCTGTCCAAATGTCTTACAAAGGCTGTTATAATACCTGCCTCAACCACCTCCTCTGGCAGCTCGTTCCATACACCCACCGCCCTCTGTGTGATAAAGCTGCCCCTCGGCTCCCTACTAAATCTTTCCCCTCTCACCTTAAACCGATGTCTTCTGGTTGTCGATTCCCCTAGTCTGGATAAAAGAGTATTCAGATCAATTAATATTCTGAATTAATCTTTTCCAGTCTTGCATTTATATATTTTCTTTCAGATATTATACTATATGCATGGCATTTGAAATGTTAACAATAGAATCACGTTCTGTCTACATTTAGTGAACTAGGATTGGTGCCAATTTATAGTAGGCTGAGAATGTATTTTAGAGACATAAATTGGGCACAAATTAGCGAGCCGAAGAAACACGAAATAATTTTATATTGATCTTTAGTTGCCCGTGGTCTGATCTTCTGCAGCCTGGGTCAGGGTTAAGGCAATGCTACGGAAACCCATGTGTTATCTAATAGGAAGGCCACTGCTTCACTGGGCTGAATGCCAGTCATTTGTCTAAATCTAGGAACTAAAAATACTTTGCACTTCGCCAGAAATCACCGGGGAATGGCTGCTGATGTGACACGGTGATGTGGTGTTGTCTCTTGCCCCAGCGTCACATGTGTTTCATTGTCCTGAGCACCAGGGTCTAGAACTAGCGACGGTGGAGCAGCGGGTAGAGCCGCTGCCACACAGCGCCAGAGACCCGGGTTCGATCCTCGCTCCAGGCGCTGTCTGCACCTTCTCCCCGTGACCGCGTGGGTTTCCTTTGGGTGCCCCGGTTTCCTCCCACATTCTAAAGACGTGCGGGTTTGTGGGTTAATTTGCTACGGTAAATTGCCCCTAGGGTGTGCGAATAGCGAGCTAACATAGAAGTAGTGTACAGGTGATTCAGGGCCGGCGTGGACCCGGTGGGCCGAAGGGCCTATTTCCACATTGTATCTCTAAACTAAGGAAATTGTTACTTGCTGCAAAGTTACAGGCACATTAATGCAACAACAAATAAACATGTTGTAAACCATAATGCATTAAATTATTAGTCATGCCACTTACCCAAACCAGGATAGTGCAAGCTGAAGTATGCAGGATGGTACACTTACAAAGCTGCAACACTAAGCTGCAACACGATATTCTGCACTCTCTTTTGTGACCTCGAGGATTTTCTCCGGGTGCTCCTGTCTCCTCCCACACTCCAAAGACGTGCGGGTTTGTAGGTAAAATTGGCTTCCGTAAATTTTCCGCAGTGTGTAAGGGGTAATCACTGGGCGGCATGGACTCGGTGGCCCGAAGGGCCCTTTTCCACGTTGTATGCATCGAAAGTCTAAACACACTCGGTTCATCACCTTCGACATTGGAGACAGAAGGGACTGCAGATTTTGGAATAGAGCAAAACACACAAAGTGCCGGAGGAACTCAGCGGGTCAGAAAGCATCTGTGTGTGCACTCAATCCTATTTGCCGAAGGTGGTTCACGAGCCGGATGGCGGCAGATGTGACTCATCCGATAGTTTGGTTTAGTTTAAGGTAACGAGGTACAGTGAAGAACTTTTGCCGCGTGCCTACTAATCAGCGGAAAGATAATACATACATACATACACTAAAATACATACATTTAGTGCAAGATTAAGCCAGTAAAGTCCGATCAAAGATAGTCCGAGGATCACCAGTGGGGTAGATAGTAGTTCAGCACTGCTCTCTGGTTGAGGTTGGTTGGTTCAGTTGCCTGATAACAGCTGGGAAGAAACTGTCCCTGAATCTGGAGGTGTGCGTTTTCACACCTCTGTACCTTTTGTCCAATGGGAGAGGGGAGAAGAGGGAGTGACCAGGGTGCGACTCGTCCTTGATTATGCTGCTGGCTTTGCAGAGGCAGGGTAAGGTATAAATGGAGTCAATGGAAGGGAGGTTGGCTTGTGTGATAGTCTGGGCTGCGTCCACAATTCGCTGCAATTTCTTGCGGCCACGCGTATCTGTGTGCCCTGCTGTTATATGTTATTGACACGGTGGCCTGGTGAAGCCTCTGCATCTCACTTCCAGTGCATGGAGCCCTGTGTTGTGTGGGTGCAAGCAAGAGTTGGCTGGCACCCAGCATTTCACAGAAGAACCTTTTCTTGTGCAGTGTTCCAGTCGTTTATTTTGTTGAGTGGCACTTTGCATCAACGACTCTCCAGTTTGCAAAAAAACATAACTGATAGTAGTAGTTTTATCCCAGGGTGGAAATGTCAAAGACCAGAGGGCATAGGTTGAAGGTGAGAGGGGCAAAGTTTAAAGGAGATGTGCGGGGGCAAGTTTTTTTACAGTGACGTTGGTGAATGCCTGGAACACGCTGCCAGGGGTTGGTGGCGAAGGCAGAAATGTTAGTGGTGTTTGAGGCTTTTAGATAGGCATGTGGATATGCAGGGAATGGAGGGATATGGATCGTGTGCGGGCAGGGGAGATTCGTTTAACTTGGCATCATGTTCATGCCCTGGCATGTGGGCCAAGGTGGCGGTTCTTGTGTTGTGCTGTTCCATGTTCTGAAGCAGTACTGTCTCTGCCAGCTTACAACCCAGCGGTATGAATATTGACTTCTCTAATTTCAAGTAACCCTTGCGTCCCCTCTCGCTCCGTCCCTCCCCCACCCGAGTCATCCTGCTAGTTTGACTGTTCGCATCCCTTCGTTATCACCTCCTCCACAACCAACAATGAACCATTGTGGGCTCCTTGGCCATCACTGCACGTCCGGTTTGTTCTGAACCTTTTCATACCTCTTCGTCTCCTTCTCCCCGGCTCTCAGTCTGGAGAAGGGTCTCGTCCCGAAACGTCACCCATTCCTATTTCTCCAGAGATGCTGCCTGTCCCGCTGCCTGTTACTCCAGCATTTTGTGTCTATCTTTGGAAACTATTTTCAAAGTGTAATCAGGTTTGATTTGTTCCATTTGATTAAATCTAGTGCTTTGCATTGTGACGGTTCGCCCTTCGAAAGGCCTCAAGTGAAAAGAAACTAGATTTTCACATTTTTTAATCCGACTAAAAGATGACAAAAGTTTTTTAAATAACACGTACTAATTAAACTATGCGGCCAGGCCTAAAGCAGCTTATAGGACGATCGTCTGCTCTGCACACCAACTGCGAGGAATGATATGCGTACCAGCACTGTTTTTGTCTGCTAAATAAGCACGGATTAAAATCAGTGCAGGTAACAAAGGAATCCTCTGCAATGTCGCCATTCCCTTGACATCGATATTTATGAGCTGATTTGGTGTCTACATTATGAGCATAAGCTGCAGAGAGTTAGCCTTTATTCCCTTGAGTACAGAAGATGAGGATCTAATTGAGGTGTTTACAATGATTAAAGGATTTGGCGGGGTAAATAGAAACTATTCCTCAGATGGAAGGACTTCAAAACATAGGAGCATAATCTGGGCGACATCAGGAAGAACTTATTCATGAAAAGGTTTGTGGAAATTGAGGAGATTCTTCACACAAAGCGAAGAGGAATGGAGGTCAATTGAAGATTCCAAAGTGGTCGATATTATTTCCTGAACAAGTCCATTCAGGGAGATGGAGCCAAAGAGAGCGGATGGTATTGATCTCGCTATCACCTCCATTCACTTGGCACAGTGGCGCAGTGGGTAGAGCCTCTGCCTCATCACGCCGGTTCAATCCTGACCTCGGGTACTGAGTGCACGGAGTTTGCACGTTCTCGCTGTGACCGCGTGGGTTTCCTCCGGGTGCTCCGGTTTTCTCCCACATTCCGAAGCCGTGCGGCTTTGTGGGTTGATTAGCCTGTGTAAAATTGTCCCTGTTGCGTTGGGAGTGGATGAAAATGTGCGACAAGATGGAACTAGTGCGAATGGGTGATCGCTGATCAAGGTGGACTGAAGGGCCTGTTTCCATGCGGTACCTTTTAACCAGTCAATCTGTCAGTTGAAATCTGCCCGAGTGGCACAGAAAACTCAAGCGATCGAGTGGCAAGTATGCTTTGTTCTTGTGTTTTTAATCGAAAAAATAGGTTTCACTATGAACCTTGTGAATGCGTTGAAACGGAATAATCACTTTTCAAAAGATAGCGGGCTGAATGTAAATTATAATAGCATATCTGTTTTCAAAAGCCAATTGCACAAGATATATTAAGTTCACTTGCCTTAGAAACAAAAGTTATATTTTAACAGATTTGTGAATGAGTCTGCATATTTCATTATCTGAAAAGTTTTCAGTTCTTCAAGGGTTAGACGGTGGGATATAAGTATCCCAACGAGTTATGCAAATTCTGAAGCAGAATTGTCTACTCCCACTCAGGGAGTCTGTCAAAATCTTTTATCTGACAGCATTACTTAAGTTGCTTTGAAATTTAATGAAATGTCAGAATTTTGCAGTGTGTGTATTCAAAAGCAATACCGAAAGGAGAAAATTGATAACATGAGAATAATTTCAATGTACGTCTTAGAACTTCAAAGTTACATAACTCTTTGGTTTGACTTCCTCCATCATTTTATATAACACAAACAGAAAGTGTTTTATATATAGCAGGAGGATCTAGTTAAATGGTTGAATAGATTACTGTATCTATAGATAAATGGAACAAAATGTGATTTGGGTGGAATGAGGTAAATTTGAGATTTCCTGTAGACCAATGCATGGCGAAGGTTCTCTAAATTGAACCAAGTCTTTTATCTGCAAATTTCTTGTTCCTACCTCAGTGTGTTGACTTATTTTCTTCCCGAGCTCATGACAAGCAGAATATATGCGAGACTGTAATTTTCCTCGCTGATTTGCTTCAGCGGATGCCTTGAAAGTTTAGGTTTCGTTTGTGCAGAAACATTGCAACCTGTAACCACGTCTTCAAATATTTTGCTTGGACCAGAACTAGGAAATAATATATGGAAATCAAAACATACTGCGGATTCTCAACAAAAAAATGGAAATACAACAAATACAATACCGGGAACTTTCAGTTAAAACTAATTGCTTTCTCTCTTTCTCACTTATGATGAAAGTCTATACTTTACACCGTAGAGATACAGTGCGGAAACAGGCCAAGTCCGCACCGACCAGCGATCCCTGTACACTAGCGCTATCCTACATACTAGGGATTTTTTACAATTCTTCCATGTACCTGTCCAAGTGTCTTTGAAATGCTGTGTAGTACCTGCCTCAATGACCTCCTCTGGCAGCTCGTTCCACATACCCACCGCCCTCTGGATGAAAACGTTGCCCCTCAGGTTCCTATTAAAACTTGCCACTCTTGTCTTAAACAAATGTCCCCTTGGTTCTGATTCTCCTACCCTGGGTAAAAGACTGTAAATTCACCCTGTCTATGCACCTTTATACACCTCTATAAGATCACCCACCCACCTCCTCCGCTCCAAGGAATAAAGTCCACCCTGCCCAACCTCTCACTATAGTTCACCCCCCCCAGTCTTGGCAACATCCTCGTAAATCTCCTCTGCCACCCTTTCCAACTTGTGACCACAGGGATAGACATTATGTCAGCATCGCTCACAGCAGCAGATCCTCCAGTGATAAAGGAGGACCCGGCATGTGGGTGGGGGAGGGGGCACTGTGAGGAGGGGGAGGGGGGAAAACATAGGGGGACCTGCTGCGGGGGTACTTTGTAACTTTGACAGCGCCCTTTATGGGCGACTATTGGCATACCTTGGGTATGCAAGCAAAGAATTTCACTGTGACTTGTCAAGTGTGACAATAAAGTATTCAATTCAATTCAATCTCTCCATGCCACTGTACACAGGCACGGTGGTGCAGCGGTAGAGTTGCTGCCTTACAGCGCCAGTAGACCCAGGTTCAATCCTGACTACGGGTGCTGTCCGTACGGAATTTGTACCTTCTCCTTGTGACCGCGTGGGTTTCCCTCCGGGTGCTCCGGTTTCCTCCCACATTCCAACTACGTGCGTGTTTGTAGGTTAATTAGCTTGGGTGAAAATTGTAAATTGTCCCGAGTGTCTGTTGGACAGTGCTGGTGTACGGGGCGATCGCTGATCGGCACGGGACTTAGAAATGGGCCTGTTTCTGCATTGTATCTCTAAACTAAATTAAACTAAATGAAACTCTCCTGGAGATGGACACAAAATGCTGGAGTAACTCAGCGGGACAGGCAATGCTGGAGTAACTCAGCGGAATCTCTTCTCTGGAGAGAAGGAATGGGTGACGTTTCGGGTCGAGGCCCGTCTTCAGACTCTCCTGGATCGTAATCATTCAGAAATAACCTTGCGTTACATATTTCCCTGGGCAATTCAAGAATTGTTTGCTCTAGAAACATCAACCGCTGTGAAAAACCGCGGCAACAAAGGGTGCCGGCTTTGATTTTAGTTCTGAGACCTCCTTGTAACTCTGGTACAGTACTCGTTCATTAACCTTCAGTGGCTAGAAACAAGAGTCTTGCAAAGCAGAAGTCTTATTTTGTAGAGGGATTTTTAATTACCTCACAGTGTGGCACTCCACGTGAAGCTGTTAACGTTATTTCCTTGTTTAAAGTTTAGAAAAGGGTGGAAGCACTCTGGAAAGACTAAAACCCTTCTCCTTTTACACGCACACAAAGTAAAAAGGACGTATTTCTATTAAAAACAGCTTGGTTTTCACTCATTAACACAGACGGGCCAATAAAATTGTAATTACTGCATTTGACAACTGTTTTCCCCACTGCACAGAGTTTTGACCTGTAACGCTGTTCAAACTA
The DNA here is from genome assembly GCF_053455715.1 of Rhinoraja longicauda. Classification (NCBI taxonomy): domain Eukaryota; kingdom Metazoa; phylum Chordata; class Chondrichthyes; order Rajiformes; family Arhynchobatidae; genus Rhinoraja; species Rhinoraja longicauda. The sequence continues at coordinate 52,492,165 of NC_135963.1, forward strand.
TTAATCAAACTTACCTGCTAACACTTACAATCACTTAACCATTTCTTAATGAAAAGGCTCTTGTAAAATCCTGCATCACTCACTCTACCAAAACACTTCCGATGTGCAATAGAAATGACATCTATTTAAAATCAATGAAATTTTAATAAATAATACCAAATATCATCACTTTTGTTAAAAATATAGTGTTCAGCACTATATTTTGTCACAGATAAAGAAAATTAAATTTGCAGAAAATTTAGTATATAAAATATCAGTACAAAATTAGGTTTAGGTTTATTATTGTCATGTGTACCGAGCGAGGTACAGTGAAAAGCTTTGTTTTGCATGCTGCACAAACACATCTGATATACCATAAAAGGTCACAAAATGCTGGAGTACCCAGCGGGTCAGGCAGCGTCTCTGGAGAGGAGGAATCGGTGACGTTGTGGGTCAGAGCCCTTCTTCAGACACATGACAGCAGTTAATGTACTGTCTGAATGATCTCTACCCCATTGTGGACATTGGACTTTGTCTGTGGATCTGATGTGCTACAATGCTGAGAATTACATTCTGCACTCTGTATCTGTCCCTTTGGTCTACCTTTTGTGCTTGAGTTTGATTTGATTGTATTGATGTGTAACATTATCTGATCAGTAGGAAAGAAAACTGCAGAGACTGGTTTAAATCGAAGGTAGACACAAAATGCTGGAGTAACTCAGCGGGTCAGGCAGCATCTCTGGAGAGAAGGAATGGGTGACGTTTCGGGTCTGAAGAAGGGTCTCGACCCGAAACGTCACCCATTCCTTCTCTCCAGAGATGCTGCCTGACCCGCTGGAGTTACTCCATCTGATCAGATTGGATAGCATGCAAAACAAACCTTTTCACTGTACCTCGGGACATGTGACAATAACACACAGGAGGCGATTGTCTAACTTTTCAAGCAATTTTAACTTTTTAAGTAAACAGGAAGTGATTGTTGCAATCAAATTGAAAGAGTGGTTTAGTTATCAAAAAGTTTCATTGTTTAACTTATCTTTAAATTGGAAAATTATTTAAAAAGTTAACCGATGAAACTTCTTGAAAACTAAACTACTATTTCAATGTGATTGCAACAAAAACCTGTTTACTTAAAAAGTAAAAATTGCTTGAAAAGTTAAAGCAAACTTAATATCCACTGTTTTTAGGCTTTCCGGGCACCCACCACCCTCTGTGTAAAAACCTGGTCCGCACATCTCCTTCAAACTTTTCCCCTCTCACCTTAAGGCTATGACCTCCATTCCTTACAGTAACCATTGCCATCTTACCATGGTGTGCAGTTGCCCACAGCAAAAATGTCACCAACTTTCCGCATTATCATCAGGTCATCAGTGCTGGCTCTGAGTTGTTATGTACCTTTTCATACCTCCAGTTCCCCCCCCCCCCCCCCCCCCCCCCCCCCCACCTCTGGCTCTCAGTCTGAACAAGGGTCTCGACCCGAAACATCACCTGTTCCTTTTCTCCAGAGATGCTGCCCGACCCGCTGAGGTGCTCCAGCATTTTGTGTCTATTCTCAGCATCTGTGCAGTTCACCAAACCACAGCGAGTGTTTGGGGACAGAAATAAACCACGGAGACAGTTTTGAATTTTGGAAAATATTCCAGGGCCGTTGCAGCACACAGTGTGAATTCCACCGAGGTTAAAATTGTTCACGACTTCGCAGCGAATGAGTTCATGAGAATTTTTTTAAACCTGGAGCCGTATTTTTGTGTGTCCCTAATCGACGTGAAAACATGCGTCACCCTTCACCGGTCACTTGTTTCAAGGAAGGTTGCATGCCTGCTCGTTCCTGAGCTTTGCTGGCAATGCGTGGGTGTGGTTGGACATTTAGGAACAAGGTTCTTGGATTCTGGCCTTTTGTGTTTGTGCATTGCAGCCTATAATGGCTGGGGTTAGCTGTTTTGCTATTTGTTTTGTTAACTATAGAAGGCCGCTCGTGATACCAGATGGCACCCCTTGGGCTAAGTAACCCACAATGGCAGAGCATGGGAGAATAGAGGGTGTACACATCTTAATTCCCAGTCCCTATTAAGGGTTACGGTGAATAAAAATGAATGGAAGGGGTTGTTTTTTTTGTACATTTCTGCATATTCTTTTGGCTTCTGAATTCTCACCTTTGTAATTAATGAGGCAGTTCAAAGAACTTGTGTGTCCCAGGATGGACTGGGCAGGGAGCGACGTGAAGCCCGGGATTTAATAGCTGTTCCCTCATGGTTTTCAGGGTGTTGCTTGGAAATCCCATTGTGGGGGAGAGGTGCTAAAAAATACATTTCGTTAAAACACCCACAAAGTGGGCATCCATGTCATTTATTGGGCCTCCGTCCTCATAAATACTCTGCAAATATTGCTTTCCATCATTGCTACTTGTTCCAAGAAGTTATTGTGTGGGAGGGGAAGGAGGGGTGGAGCAAAAAGAATATTAATTCAATTGGAAAAGCTGCAGAAGAGATTTTCATCTTGCTGCATGTAGAAAAGAACGTGGGTGGAGAACACCACGCAGTACTCGGGACGGGCGGCACGGTGGCGATGCTGCCTCACAGCGCCAGAGACCCCTGGATCGATGCTGGCTGCTGTATGGAGTTTGTACATTCTCCCTGTGACCGCGTGGGCTTTCGCGGTGCTCCGATTTCCTCCCACACTCCAAAGACGTGCAGGGTTGTAGGTTAATTTGCTTCAGTAAGAATTGTAAATTGTCCCCAGTGTATAGGTAGTGTTAGTAAACGGTGTGAATGCTGGTCGTCGCAGACTCGGTGGGATGAAGGGCCAGTTTCCGTGCTGTATCTCTTAAAGTCTCAATAGACAATAGGTGCAGGAGGAGGCCATTCGGCCCTTCGAGCCAGCACCGCCATTCAATGTGATCATGGCTGATCATTCTCAATCAGTACCCCGTTCCTGCCTTCTCCCCATACCCCCTGACTCCGGTATCCTTAAGAGCTCTATCCAGCTCTCTCTTGAATGCTTTCAGAGAATTGGCCTCCACTGCCTTCTGAGGCAGAGAATTCCACAGATTCACAACTCTCTGACTGAAAAGGTTTTTCCTCATCTCAGTTCTAAATGGCCTACCCCTTATTCTTAAACTATGGCCCCTTGTTCTGGACTCCCCCAACATTGGGAACATGTTTCCTGCCTCTAACGTGTCCAACCCCTTAATAATCTTATACGTTTCGATAAGATCCCCTCTCATCCTTCTAAATTCCAGTGTATACAAGCCTAGTCGCTCCAGTCTTTCAACATATGATAGTCCCGCCATTCCGGGAATTAACCTAGTAAACCTACGCTGCACGCCCTCAATAGCAAGAATATCCTTCCTCAAATTTGGAGACCAAAACTGCACACAGTACTCCAGGTGCGGTCTCACCAGGGCCCTGTACAACTGCAGAAGGACCTCTTTGCTCCTATACTCAACTCCTCTTGTTATGAGGAGTTCACACTAGTTCTATCCTACACACCAGGGACAATTTACAGAGCAAACCGGAGCACCCGGAGAAAACACATGGGTGTTTATCCTCTGGGATAATTTTGTCTCAAGCACTAATCTCAGTAACTATGATCTTCCACGTACTGTGTCTTTGGTTGCACCCCAACACACTTCAGTTTAATGCATTATTATGGTTACCCAGTGTAATGTATTGTAAATGTATTGTATTTTTGATTATTAAATAACATAGGTATGTCATTGCATTTATAGGCCTGTTATGCTGCAGCAAGTGAGAATCTCATTGTTCTGTTGCAATTGACATTTAAACACTCTTGACTCTTTTGCATGGGAAGCCCCTGATCATTTGCCCAGATGCAGACAGGCTAATCTAATAATTTATCAGAAACCGATACCAATAACCAATCTGTGAAGCTTGTATTGATGCAATTTAAACAATTTTAAAATGTTTATCGAAACAAGGAAATGCAGATGCCGGTGTACAAACGTGGACGCACAAAGGGCTGGAGTAACTCAGTGGGTCAGGCAGCATCGCTGGGGAACATGGATAGGTGATGTTTTGGGTCGGGACTCAGAAGCTGATCGAGAACACACTGATTAGATACTAATTAGCTGGGATAACTTTGCCTTTACATTTTTTGTGAACAGTATGTAACCGGGCAATGTACTAATCCGAAGTAGGGTCCTGACCTGTAACGTCATCTATTCATGTTCTCCAGAGTTGCTGCCTGACTCGCTGAGTTACTCCAGCACTTTGTGTCTTGGTTTTGAATATTTATTTTAAATTTAAGTGTACTCTGGGTATTTAAGAAACACACAAATGTGTTGTATTTCCATGCCTGTTTTCAGTAGTAATGGGGTGGCACGGCGGTAAAATAGCTGCCTTGCAGCGCCAGAGACCTGGGTTCGATCTTGACGTCGGGTACTGTCTGTACAGAGTTTGTACATTCTCCCTGCGACCGCGTGTGTTTTCTCCGGGTGCTCCGGTTTGCTCTGTAAATTGTCCCTGGTGTGTAGGATAGAACTAGTGTGAATGGGTGATCGCCGGTCGGCACAGTCTCGGTGAGACAAAGGGGCTCTTTCCACTCTTTGTCTCTAAACTAAACCATGCCAAAGTAGACTATTCAGTAAAATTACATGAAGATTCGTTGGACTGGTGGCCAGGGCACAAGTGTAGAGGGACATCTACTTTCAGCTATTAACTTTGTTATAAACTGTCTGTAGCTGGAAAAGAAATGTCAATATCATTGGAGTGACAGGGTGGCGCAGCGGTAGAGTTGCTGCCTCACGGTGCCAGAGATCCGGGTTTGATCTCGACTACGGGCGCTGTCTGTACGGAGTTTGTAAGTTCTCCCCGTGACCGCCTGGGCTTTTCCTGGGTGCTCCGGTTTCCACCCACACACCAAAGACGTACAAGATGTGTAGGATAGTGCTCATGTACGCTGGCCGGCATGGACCCGGCGGGCCGAAGGGCCTGTTTCTGCGCTGTTTTGAGGGCGTGCAGCGTAGGTTTACTAGGTTAATTCCCGGAATGGCGGGACTGTCGTATGTTGAAAGACCGGAGCGGCTAGAAGGATGAGACGGGATCTTGTTGAAACATATAGCATTATTAAGGGGTTGGACACATTAGAGGCAGGAAACATGTTCCCAATGTTGGGGGAGTCCAGAACCAGGGGCCACAGTTTAAGAATAAGGGGTAGGCCATTTAGAACGGAGATGAGGAAAAACTTTTTCAGTCAGAGAGTTGTAAATCTGTGGAATTCTCTGCCTCAGAAGGCAGTGGAGGCCAATTCTCTGAATGCATTCAAGAGAGAGCTAGATAGAGCTCTTAAGGATAGCGGAGTCAGGGGGTATGGGGAGAAGGCAGGAACGGGGTACTGATTGAGAATGATCAGCCATGATCACGTTGAATGGCGGTGCTGGCTCGAAGGGCCGAATGGCCTACTCCTGCACCTATTGTCTATTGTCTATTGTTTATCTATAAACTAAAATGAAACCGAACTTGCAAAAAAGCTGCTCTGAATGCTGTGCCTCACAGAAAATGGTTGCAAAACAAAGATATCGCTTGCAAACCGACCTAAGTGTATGCATGAAAACTTCAAACGGGTCTTTCAATACTTACAAAAGTACCAAGTAATGGGATTCCCTTTCAATATTCATGGCGAAACTAATGATCTTGTATTGTGCAGCTGCATGGTGTTGAGATCTCAGCCCTGGTGTCTGCAGCAGAGCTGTACCTGCGTGTGTAGACTTCTGGTTGACATTTGTGCAAAATTATTATATTGCCGATATGTTTTGCATTTATTGAAGGGCTACACAGTGGTGCAGCTGGTAGACCTCCTGCCTCTGAGCTCCAGAGATCCAGGTTCGATCCTGACCTCGGGTGCTGTCTATGTGGAGTTTGCACGTTCTCCCTGGATTCCTCCCCCACACGCCCAAGGTTTGTCGGTTAATTGGCCTCTAAATTTACCCCCAGTGCGTGGGGAGTGGATAAGAAAATGGGGTAACATAGAACTAGAGTGAACAGGTGACCAATGGTCGGCGTGGGAGAAGAGCCTGTTTCCATACCATATTTCCCGAACCTTCAACTTACTTCTGATCTCTGCCCCAAAATGGACTATAATGTACAATGAGCCAAATTAAATCGATCCAGAATGTTTATGTCAGAATGCCAAAAAGGCTATTGAAGTCTGCAAAAAATCCTCAGTGACCGTTTATTTTTCGTGGTTCGGAGTACAGAACTGCACTTTCAAAAACCATTAACTTTTTATCCATTCATTGCATGTGTACGGTGAAGACAGGGTTAACATTTATTCCCCAGTACATTATGCCTTTGGGAAGTTAGAGCTGTTGAGCCACTTTCATGAACATCTACAGTTGGAGAAGGTACCATCAAGTGTAGGAACGAACTGCAGATGCTGGAGTAACTCAGCGGGACAGGCAGCATCTCTGGACGGAAGGAATTGGTGAACCTTTGGGTCGGGACTCTTCTTCAGACTGAATAAGGGGAGAGGGAGACACTGAGAGATGATCTCCCTCTATCTTCCTGTCTCCACCTATATCCTTCCTTTGTCCCGCCCCCCCCTGACATCAGTCTGAAGAAGGGTCTCCACCCGAAACGTCACCCACTCCTTCTCTCCTGCGATGCTGCCTGACCTGCTGAGTTACTCCAGCATTTTGTGAAACAAATACCTTTGATTTGTACCAGCATCTGCAGTTATTTTCTCACACTAAGGGAATGGAAGGAACTGCAGATGCTGGTTTAAACCGAAGATTGACACAAAAAGCTGGAGTAACTCAGCAGGACAGGCAGCATCTCTGGATAGAAGAGATGGGTGACATTTCGTGTCGAGACCCAAAAAGTCACTCGTTCCTTCTATCCTTCTGCCTGGTCTGGTGAGTTACTCGAGCATTTTGTGTCTATCGAAGCTACCATCAATGCTAAGAGATCTTGCACATTCGCAATTTGCGGGGAGACCATATAGAAGTATATAAAATGGCGGGAGACATGGATAGGGTAGACAGTCAGAACCTTTTTGCCCAGGGTGGAAATATCAAAGACTGGAGGGCATATCTTTCAGGTGAGAGGGGCATAGCTTAAAGATGTGCAGGGCAGGTTTTTTTTACGCAGAGGGTGGTGGGTGCCTGGAACGCGCTGCCAGGGGTAGTGGTGGAGGCAGATGTGATCGTGGCGTAGAAGCTTTTAGATAGGCTCCTGGGCAGATATCGATCATGTACAGGCAGAAGTTACTTTAACTTGGTATCATGTTCGGCACGGACCATGTGGGCAGAAGGGCCTGTTCCTTTGCTGTGCTGTATCATCTGTTTGTTTCTATTTGCTACACTGGATCTTGAATTATGTTCTTCAGGATTTTTATGCATTTTAAAATTTCAATGGGTTACATTTCAGTCCGAAACTAATTATTGAATTGATGACATTAACAGAGAATGATCTAATTTAGGAGGATTTATTGCTGGAGACAGTCACAAGCTTCCACCCTTCAACCTGCAAAGTTGTTCCAACTCTGAAACGACTCGCTCCATGTCTTCGTGCTTTCATCAAACGTTTGTCATTTTCATGAGCTTATGCAAGATATGGGACAGAAGTTAATAATTAAAAGAATATTCTAAGTGGAACTCGTAACCAACCGTAAGTTGCTTTCTGTTCACCGGAGGGGGTGCAGTTTGCAGTGGTTTTAATATTTATTTCATAACGGTACTTTGTAAATCATCTAAATGATGTGAGTCGCTTCAGATCCATCACTTGAAGTAGTTGCTGTGGGTTTTCTCATGGATCCAGCTATTTACAAAAGCTGTCATAAAACAAATGCCGTCTGAAGCAAAAATGGATTATTAACGCATCCAAGGAGAAACATGCAGTGTTACTTGGAACAAAGCAGGCAATGAAATATATGAAAGCTTGTCTTTTCCAAAAAGATCAAAGAACCCTCATTACTACTCATTAGTTTTTGTATTCTAATGAGCAGATCAAATATAAAGTACAGACTGATTATTAAAACACTTGATTTTTTTTTCTTTCTCGCTGCTCAAATGCAGCTCTAACAACGAAGTCCTTTATCTGCTTTAAACATCCTGCTACAAAAAGATTCTGTTCAGCTACAGAAAAATAATTATCAGAAATCTATCATCTGGTCCCCAAATTAACATTTTAAACCAGTCATCAGAATCTCTCTTCTTTTTGTGGCAAGAAGTGGAGAGGAATAGTTTGTTTATGGAAAAATACTTCAACCAGTGCAGCCCAGAGTGATTAATGGAGGTTGTTTATTTATAGGTAAAACTGCATCTAATTTTCCATTGAGGTTTTCTTGCCTTTAGACTTTAGAATTGCAGTGTGGAAGCGGGTCCCTTGACCCACAGAGTTAACACCGACCATCGATCCCTGCACACTGACTTTATCCTACACACTAGGGACAATTTACAATTTTACCGAAGCCAAGTAACTTACAAACCCGCACGTCTTTGGAGTGTGGGAGGAGACCGGAGCCCCCGGAGGGCGGCACGGTGGTGCAGCGGTAGAGTTGCTGCCGTACAGCGCCAGAGATCCGGCAGCTCCGGTCTCCTCCCACGCTCCAAAGACGTACCAGTTTGTAGGTTAATTGGCTTGGTATAATTGTAGATTGTCCCTGGTGTGTGTACGTTGGTGCTAGTGCCTGGGTGTCGCTGGTCAGCGCGGATCCGGTGGGCCGAAGGGTTGTTTCTACTCTGTGTCTCTAAACTAAACTAAATTAAAACTCCCGCAGGTCACAGGGAGAATGTACAATCTCCATACAGGCAGCACCCGTAGTCTGTATTGAACCCGGGTCTCTGGCCCTGTAAGCCAGTAACTCTACCACTGCACCCAAGCACCAACGCTCTTTATATAATCTATCTATCTGTGGAATTCTTTGCCACAGAAGGCTGTGGGGGCCGAGTCAATGGATATTTTTAAGGCAGAGATAGTTTTTTAATTAGTACAGGTGTCAGAGGTTGTGGGGTGAAGGCAGGAGAATGGGGCTAGGAGGGAGAGATAGATCATCCATGATTAAATGGCAGAGTAGACTCGATGGGCCGAACGGCCTAATTCTGCTCCTGTCACTTATGACGGTTCCTGGTCTCACACACGTGAGGAAAGAAAGAGCAGAGCAGAATCTCTGAAATAGGGGAATGGGAGCGAGAGCGAGTGTTTTATTTCTTATCCAGTTAGATGGAAATGTCTCACCGCTGACAGATCCCAACACTCAGCAGTTCTCACTTCTGGAACACCAAAGGAGAAGTGGAATTTTATGACTTCTAATTGTCACATATCGGAATGAGGACGATTAATGGACAAGACTGCGGGGTTTCATGAGATTGCAGTGATGTCCATTTCAGTTTTAATCTGCTGTTGCGATTTCCTCAGTGAAACATCGAATGAGCTGAGATCAGCAAGTTAATGTTTGAAGTGCTTCATCATTACTATTTTATCGTAGACAGAATTAAGATTTTTTTTTGGTCTCATTTATTGGGATAACAAATTTCAGTTTGCTCTTGGTTTGTTGTTCGTGACAGTGCGAGTTGAAGGATATTTGGCGGGTTCCATATTTCCGTACTCTGGGATTCAATCTGAATAGGTGGCCGGGGCGGAACGGTGGCACAGCGGTAGAGTTGCTGCCTCACAGCGCCAGAGACCCAAGTTCAATCCTGTCCACGGGTGCTGTCTGTATAGAGTTTGTACGCTCTCCCTGTGACCACGTGGGTTTTCTCCGGGTGCTCCAGTTTCGTCTCACACTCCAAAGACGTGCAGGTTTTGTAGGTTAATTGGCTTGGTATACAAGTCAAGTCAAGTCAAGTCAAATTTATTTGTCACATGCACATACACGATGTGCAGTGAAATGAAAGTGGCAATGCCTGCGGATTGTGCACAAAAAAAGAATTACAGTTATAGCATATAAATAAAGTTAATACAGTGAAGACAAAATTTAGTCCCTGGAGTTATAAAAGTTAACAGTCCTGATGCCTATGGGAAGAAACTCCGTCTCATCCTCTCCGTTTTCGCAGCGTGACAGCGGAGGCGTTTGCCTGACCGTAGCATCTGGAACAGTCCGTTGCTGGGGTGGCAGGGGTCTCTCATAATCTTGCTTGCTCTGGATCTGCACCTCCTGATGTACAGGTCCTGCAGGGGGACGAGTGTAGTTCCCATGGTGCGTTCTGCCGAATGCACTACTCTCTGCAGGGCCATCCTGTCCTGGGCAGAGCTGTTCCCAAACCAGACTGTAATGTTGCCGGACAGGATGCTTTCTACAGCCCCAGAGTAGAAGCAATGAAGGATCCTCAGAGACACTCTGAATTTCCTCAGTTGTCTAAGGTGGTAAAGGCGCTGCTTTGCCTTGCCCACCAGTGCGGCAATGTGCGTTGCCCATGTCAGATCCTCTGTGATGTGGACTCCCAAGTATTTAAAACTGCTCACCCTATCCACAGTAGACCCATTTATCTCCAGTGGCGTGTACGTCCTTGGATGTTGAGCCCTTCTAAAGTCCACAATCAGCTCCTCAGTTGTAACTTGTAAATTGTCCCTAGTGTGTAGGATAGTGCTAGTGTGTAGGGGTGATCGGTGGTCGGCGCTGACTCGGTGGGCTGAAGGGCCTGTTTCCACGCTGTATCTCTAAACGGAACTCAAAGTCATTGGGTAATATTAAGGTGGAGATTGACAGGTTCTTGATTAGGATTAAGAGGGAAGGTTAGATCAGCCACGATCGACTGCTGTTGTTAAGTTGGAAACGGTGCAGAGACGATTTACGAGGATGTTGCCAGGACCCGAGGGTCTGAGCTACAGGGAGAGGTTGAACAGGTTAGGACTCTATTTCCTGGAGTGCAGGAGGATGAGGGGTGATCTCATAGAGGTGCACAAAACCATGAGAGAAATATATCAGGTAGGCACACAGAGTCTCTTGCACAGAGTGGGGGAATTGAGAACCAGAGGGCATAGGTTTAAGGTGAAGGGGGAAAGATTTTAACGGAAGTTGAGGAGTAACTTTTTCACGCAAAGGGTGGAACGAGCTGCTGGAGGAGGTGGTTGAGGCAGGTACCATCATAATGTTTAAGAAGCAATTAGACAGGTACATGGACAGGACAGGTTTAGAGGGATATTGGCCAAATGCAGGCAAGTGGGACTAAGTGTAGATGGGACATGTTGGTCAGTGTGGGCAAGCTGGGCCGCAGGGCCTGTGTCCACACTGTATGACTCTGACTATGAATGGCGGAGTAGACTCGATGGGCCGAATGGCCTGTGACTGTGGCTCCTGTGACTTGTGAACTTATGAAATGGTTTGGCAACAATGCATAAGATAGCCGCAACATCTGTGGCCGCTGAATGGCTTTGTAGGAATGCGACCTGTGTGAAACACAAAGTACTGGAATAACCCTATACATTAGGGGCATTACACAGTGAGCCAATTAACCTACAAACCAACACATCTTTGGGATGTGGATGGAAACCGGAGCATGCGTGGAAACTAGGGTTGCCAACTGTCCCGTATTAGCCTGGACATCCCGTATTTTGGACTAAATTGGCTTGTCCCGTACGGGACAATAGACAATAGGTGCAGGAGTAGGCCATTCGGCCCTTCGAGCCAGCACCACCATTCAATGTGATCATGGCTGATCATTCTCAATCAGAACCCCATTCCTGCCTTCTCCCCATACCCCCTGACTCCACTATGCTTAAGAGCTCTATCTAGCTCTCTCTTGAATGCATTCGGAGAATTGGCCTCCACTGCCTTCTGAGGCAGAGAATTCCACAGATTTACAACTCTCTGACTGAAAACGTTTTTCCTCATCACCGCCCTTGTCCCGTATTAGACCCCAGGGGGGCGCTGCAGGCCCGAACGCTGTAGGCACAGACGGTGTAGGCCCGGACAGTGTAGTAGGAGAAAAACTGCAGATGCTGGTTAAAATCTGTGCCTACAGTGTAGGTGCGGACAGTCCGGAAGCCCGGGCGCCGCCTAACAGAGATTGCGTAGCAACCCGCCATTGTTGGAGCGGGAGCACGTGGCCGCTGGCTGGGTGAGGTCACGTGGGGCGCGGGGCGGTGACGTCACCTTGTCCCGTATTTGGGAGTGCTATAGTTGGCACCCCTAGTGGAAACCCACCTGGCCACAGGGTGACTGTGCAAACTCCTCGAGGCCTAAATATGGATGAGTTACAAATGCTGGCCTTCCAAGCATTGTCCTGGCCCTGAAAATACATGTAAAAAATAAAAAAAACTCTACTTTATCTCTGGTGGAAAATCTGACACCTCAACATCGTTCCACAGTACCAGCGCTCATTCATCAAAGTCAAGGCAAGAGTGTGCTCAGAATCGATGAGCACCATTTACCTTTGCCATTCCTGGGTGCCCCCCAGGGCCATCTTCACAAATGCTGCTTCTGCCATCTTATTTTTCGTTGTTAGTTATTGGGCAGGATTAGTTAAATAGTCCATTAACATCCCCTGCAGCGGGTGGAGCTGCTGCCTCACAGCGCCAGAGACCCGGGTTCGATCCTGACCTCAGGTGCTGCCTGTGTGTGGAGTTTGTACGTTCTCCCCGTGACCGCGTGGGTTTCCTCCGGGTGCTCCGGTTTCCTCCCACGTCCCAAAGACTTGTGGGATTGTAGGTTAATCGGCACTCTGTAAATTAACCCCTAGTGCATCGGGAGTGGATGGGAAAGTGGGATAACGTAGAACTAGTGTGAACGGGTGATCGACAGTGGGCCGAAGGGCCAGTTTCCGTGCTATACCACATAACTAAACTGAACGCTTGAGTGTGTTGCAGCCCCCAGCCGAACTGCAAGGAGGGATAGACGGGAACAGGAGTGACCACTTGAAATGACAAGCACTATCCTATTTCTCTTTAGGGTCGTAATCAAAGATTGTCACACACCGGCACTGTGTCCACACTGGATGATGACGAGATCGACTCGGCAAGCAAGTAAGGAGACATTTCGTTTGCTGCTTGTTTCTGTCTGTGTTTTATTTGATTGCCACTCTTTCACCTAAACCGTATAGGCCAAAGGGCCTGCTTCCATACTGTATGACTGCTTCTAGATACAGCATGGAAGCAGGCCCTTGAGCCCAACCTGTCCATGCTGGCCAAAATGCCCCATCTAAGCTGGTCCCTTGATTCCCGGATCCATGTTCTCCAGAGATGCTGCCTGACCCACTGAGTTACTCCAGCACTTTATCTCCTTTATTGTAAACCACCATCTGCAGTTCCTTGTGTCAGGGAGTCCTAGAGTCACACAGCACGGAAACAAGCCCTTGAGACCAACTTATCCATGTAGGCCATGGCCCATCTTAACTAGGCCCATTTGCCCGAGCCTGGCCTATAATCCCTCTGAACCTTTCCTGTCCATGTACCTGTACTAGTGGCCTTGAAATGCTTTTATAGTACCTGCCTCAACTACTTCCTCTGTCAGTTCGTCCATATACCCACCACCCTCTGAGTGAAAAGGCAACCACTCAGGCTCCTGTTAAATCCTCCCCCTCTCATCTTAAATCAATGTCCTTGTTTTCCCTAACCTGGGTAAAAGAGTCTGTGAGTTCACCCTATCTATTCCCCTCATGGTTTTATACACCTCGACAAGATCACCCCTCAGCCTCCTGCACTCCAAGGAATAGAGTCCGAGCCTGCCCAACCTCTCCCTGGAGCACAGACCCTCGAGTCCTGGCCACAAGAAAACCTTCATTGTCAAAGGCTCCAAGTACAATACTTCCCTTGCTTCTAATCGTTGCAGAGAATGGTCAGTTTTGTTTTGGCATAAATGCAAATAGTTGTTAAGATAATTAAGGCAATACCATCGATACAATTTGCAGCGTCCAGTGGCGATGGAGCCGTTTGTGATTCTAAGTTCTCATTGCATTTGCATTTAATGGTTCTTCACTCAACTTATGGAGGACCCGGCGTGGGGGGACTGCCGTGGGGGAGGGGTAAGAACAATGGAGGATCCGGCGGGGGGGGGGACTGCCGTGGGGGGGGGGGTAAGAACAATGGAGGACCTGGCATGGGGGGACTGCCGTGGGGGGGGGGAGAGGGCTGAGGGAGGGGGGGGGAACAAAGGTGGACCTAGTGCAGGATACTGTGCAACTTTGTCTGCGCCCTTTAAGTAGCGACAATTGCATACCTTTAGAATGCAAGCAGAGAATTTCACTGTGACTTGAAACATGTGACACCAAAGTAAAGTATTTTTTCATTCATATATGCTACGGTTTTGTTTGTCTTTTCAAAAGTAGCTGCTTGGTTTACTCAGTGAATTGATCTCAAGTATTGCAGCCCTAAAGGAGTATAGTGCTTTGTTAGATTTTCTGCAGATAATTAGTCCGACAATTGCCATATTTAACCTGTGTAAGAAAATAACTGCAGATGCTGGTACAAATCGAAGGTATTTATTCACAAAATGCTGACATATGTCTCAAATCAGTTTTGATTTAATTTGATTTAGTTGTCTGAAACTCTATTCTTCTGGTGTTGCAGTTTATGTAGGTTCTTGTCTATATTGATCTCGATTTGGTTCATAAGTTCATAATTCATAGTAGCAGAATTAGGCCATTCGGCCATCGAGTCTATATCACCATTCAATCATGGCTGATCTATCTTTCCCTCTCAAAGGTATTTATTCACAAAATGCTGGAGTAAATTAGCAGGTCAGGCAGCATCTCAGGAGAGAAGGAATGGGTGACGTTTCGGGTCGAGACCCTTCTTCAGACTGATGTCAGGGGGGCGGGACAAAGGAAGGATATAGGTGGAGACAGGAAGATAGAGGGAGATCTGGGAAGGAGGAGGGGAAGAGAGGGACAGAGGAACTATCTAAAGTTGGAGAAGTCGATGTTCATACCACTGGGCTGCAAGCTGCCCAGGCGAAATATGAGGTGCTGTTCCTCCAATATCCGGTGGGCCTCACTATGGCACTGGAGGAGGCCCATGACAGAAAGGTCAGACTGGGAGTGGGAGGGGGAATTGAAATGCTCAGCCACCGGGAGATCAGGTTGGTTAAGGTGGACTGAGCGAAGGTGTTGAGCGAAACGTTCGCCGAGCCTGCGTTTGGTTTCGCCGATGTAAAGAAGTTGACATCTAGAGCAGCGGATGCAATAGATGAGGTTGGAGGAGGAGGTGCAGGTGAACCTCTGTCTCACCTGGAACGATTTAACCTGGAAATATTTAACCTGTTCAGTGCCAACCCTGAGTATACTCATATCAGAGTATACAAGTGGAAAAAAAAATCTTGGCAGTGAACAAGTTAAACCATTGAGTTAGTTTGCTAGAGTATTTATTGAAAAGGTTTTAATTGATCGAGGAATATCATTTTATTTGGGGAAAAATAAGGCACAAAATTCTGGAGTAACTCAGCGGGTCAGGCAGCATCTCTGAAGAACATGGATAGCTGACGTTTCACAGAGTGCTGGAGTAACTCAGCGGGTCAGGCAGCATCTCTGGAGAACATGGATAGGTGACGTTTCGGGTCGGGAGCTTCCTTCAGATTGTTTGTACGGGGGGGGGGGAGAAAGCCAGTAGAGAGGTTGGGATAGGACCAAGCTCGGCAAGTGATAGGTGGATGCAGGTGAGGAGGATCTCGAACAGGCAGATGGTTGGACAAAGGCCAGCGATGAATAGACAGAAGGTGTGAAACAAAAGGATTGATGAGCTTCCAATTATGAAGCTAGAGGAAGGAATGTGAGTGGGTTCTACATTTCTACTTTTGATGTATTAGTTTCCCATTGGAAGTATTTGCGAAAAATTAAATTTCCCAATGGTCACAGCCATTATTTTCTTGTTTTTACTTTCTTGTTAATGAGGAGATCATATTTGGAACAACATTCAAGAAGGGTCTCGACCCAATTCCAACTCCTTTTCTCCAGAGATGCTGTCTGACCTGTGGAGTTAAGCCCCTGTCCCACATAGGCGATTTTTTAGGCGACTGCAGGTGACGAGACTGTCACCACACGGTCGCCTGGGTGTCGCGGGCATGGTCGTGAGTCGTCTCCAAAGAGTCATAGCGTCTTTCTGGTCGCCGCTGGATTTTCAGAATGTTGACATTTTTTTGGCGCCAGTGGGCTTCACGCCGTGAGCATAGCTTGACGTCTCCTGACGTAGTTTGCTGACTTCGGTGAATTCCATTGGCGATCACCTACGTCAACTGGCGACAGGTAGCGGCGTCAAAACCGGAGGCCAAAATGACGTGAATTGTCTTCAGTTGTCGCCGACAGGGTCGTAGCTCGTCGCGGGTGGACGTAGGTTGACTTCGGTTGTCGTAGGTTGTCGCCTGTGTGGCCGTAGGTTGTCGTTGGGGCGGTCGTAGGTGGACGTCCTAAGTCGCGATGATTGGGTCGCCGGTTGTCGGTAGCTTGCCGCCGACTAGGTGGTAGGTTGTCGTAGCTTGTCGTAGACATTGTCGTAGCGGGGGGGTCCAGTCTCCGGTTTTTCGGCGACCTGCTACGACTATGACAGTCGCCTAAAAAATCGCCTAAGTGGGACAGGGCCTTTTAAAATTACTCCAGCTTCAGAGCACCAGAGTTGTGTGTGTCAATGCTGCCCTCTACTGGTTTCAGAATATCACTTCACCCCCCTGTGTTTGTACAACATGTGCAGCTTGAGAACATAGAACAGGACAGCACAATGTCTGCTTCGAACGAGATGCTAAGATCAAGGCGGCATGGTGGCGCGGCGGTAGACTTGCTGCCTCACCGCGCCAGAGACCCTGGTTCAATCCTGACCATGGGTACTGTCAGTATGGCGTTTGCACGTTCTCCCCGTGACCTGCGTGGGTTTCCTCCGGGTGCTCTTTGCTCCTGAAACGTCACCTACCCATGTTCTCCTGGGATGCTGCCTGACCCACTTAGCTACTCCAGCACTTTGTGTCATTTTTAGGCTTCAATGATCTCCCACTTTTTAAGGTTTGTTTTTTCGTAGCTTTTGATAAATTCATTCCACGAATGTGTGATGGCTTTTGTTGGTGCAGGTGGTGGGACTGACGGAGGAGGATGGTATGGCTTGCATCGTCGGGGCCAAGTTACTTACCACCTTTGTGTTCCTCAGGTTGTCGTCTGAAGATAGCGGGGATACGTACGCCTACATTGATGACAGCGATGAGTCTGAACAGATGGAACTGGAGGCACAGTCTCCGGGCCAGATGGACCTGTTGGGGGAGATCCTGGACACCCTCAGTACCCACAGTTCAGACCAAGGGAAGCTGTATGCGGCAAAGAGTCTGGACTTCTTCAAATCCATGGACGATGTCAGCTACAAAACCAGGGTGAGTGCATTGCCTTCCAATCGCAGGCCACAGCTGTACACACAGAACATAGGGTACCACACAGAAACATTGAATATAGAACTGTACAACACAGAACATAGAACAGTACAGGAACATAGAACAGCACAGGAACATAGAACATATAACAGTACAGGAACATAGAACAGTACAGGAACATAGAACAGCACAGGAACATAGAACAGCACAGGAACATAGAACATATAACAGTACAGGAACATAGAACAGTACAGGAACATAGAACAGCACAGGAACATAGAACAGCACAGGAACATAGAACATATAACAGTACAGGAACATAGAACAGTACAGGAACATAGAACATAGAACAGCACAGGAACATAGAACAGCACAGGAACATAGAACATATAACAGTACAGGAACATAGAACAGCAGAGGAACATAGAACAGCACAGGAACATAGAACATATAACAGCACAGGAACATAGAACAGCACAGGAACATAGAACATATAACAGTACAGGAACATAGAACATAGAACAGCACAGGAACATAGAACATAGAACAGCACAGGAACATAGAACATATAACAGTACAGGAGCATAGAACATAGAACAGCACAGAAACATAGAACATATAATAGTACAGGAACATAGAATAACACAGGAACATAGAACAACACAGGAACATAGAACATATAAGAGTACAGGAACATAGAACAGCACAGGAACATAGAACATATAACAGTACCGGAAAATAGAACAGCACAGAAACAGAGAACATCCTTCTGCAGTTGAACAGGGCCCTAGTGAGACCGAGGAAGGACATTCTTGCTGTTGAGGGCGTGCAGCGTAGGTTTACTAGGTTAAGTCCCGGAATGGCAGGACTGTCGTATGTTGAAAGACTGGAGCGACTAGGCTTGTATACACTGGAATTTAGAAGGATGAGAGTGGATCTAATTGAAACATATAAGATTATTAAGGGATTGGACACACTAGTGGCAGAAAACATGTTGAGGGAGTCCAGAACCAGGGGCCACAGTTTAAGAATAAGGGGTAGGCCATTTAGATCGGAGATGAGGAAAAACTTTTTCAGTCAGAGAGTTGTAAATCTGTGGAATTCTCTGCCTCAGAAGGCAGTGGGGGCCAATTCTCTGGATGCATTCAAGAGAGAGCTCGATAGAGCTCTTAATGATAGCGGTGTCAGGGGGTATGGGGAGAAGGCAGGAACAGGGTACTGATTGTGAATGATCAGCCATGATCACATTGAATGGCGGTGCTGGCTTGAAGGGCCAAATGGCCTCCTCCTGCACCTATTGTCTATTGTCTATAACAGTACAGGAACATAGAACAGTACAGGAACTTAGAACATAGAACAGCACAGGAACATAGAACAGTACAGGAACATAGAACATATAACAGTACAGGAACATAGAACAGCACAGGAACATAGAACATATAACAGTACAGGAACATAGAACAGCACAGGAACATAGAACATATAACAGTACAGGAACATAGAACATAGAACAGCACAGGAACATAGAACAAATAACAGCACAGGAACATAGAACAGCACAGGAACATAGAACATAGAACAGCACAGGAACATAGAACAGTACAGGAACATAGAACATATAACAGTACTGGAACATAGAACATAACAGCACAGGAACATAGAACAGCACAGGAACATAGAACAGCACAGGAACATAGAACATAGAACAGCACAGGAACATAGAACAGCACAGGAACATAGAACAACACAGGAACATAGAACATATAACAGTACAGGAACATAGAACAGCACAGGTACATAGAACAACACAGGAACATAGAACATATAACAGCACAGGAACATAGAACATAGAACAGCACAGGAACATAGAACATAGAACAGCACAGGAACATAGAACAGCACAGGTACATAGAACAACACAGGAACATAGAACATATAACAGTACAGGAACATAGAACAGTACAGGAACATAGAACAGCACAGGAACATAGAACAGCACAGAAACATAGAACATAGAAAAGCATAGGAACATAGAACATAGAACAGCATAGGAACATATAACAGTACAGGAACATAGACCATAGAACAGTATAGGAACATAGAACAGCACAGGAACATAGAACAACACAGGAACATAGAACATATAACAGTACAGGAACATAGAACATAGAACAGTACAGGAACATAGAACATAGAACAGTAGCATAGAACATAGAACATATAACAGTACACAAACATAGAACATGGATCAGTACAGTATAAGAAAATAACTGCAGATGCTGGTACAATCAAAGGTATTTATTCACAAAATGCTGGAGTAACTCAGCAGGTCAGGCAGCATCTCAGGAGAGAAGGAATGGGCGACGTTTCGGGTCTGAAGAAGGGTCTCGACCCGAAACGTCGCCCATTCCTTCTCTCCTGAGATGCTGCCTGACCTGCCGAGTTACTCCAGCATTTTGTGAATAAACACCATGGATCAGTACAGGGTGGAAATGTAAAACACGGGGGGGGGGGGGGCACGCAGCCTGAGAGGGGCGACATTTTAAAGTGGTGTGCGCGGCAAGTTTTTTTTACACAGAGGCTGGTGGGGGCCTGGAAGGTGCTCCCTGGTGCGGTGGTGGAGGCAGAAACGATAGTGGCGTTTAAGAGGCTTTTAGATAGACATTTAGATATGTGGGGAATGTAGGGATGTGGATCATGTGCAGGCAGAGGAGATGAGTTTAACTTATAGACAATAGACAATAGACAATAGGTGCAGGAGTAGGCCATTCGGCCCTTCGAGCCAGCACCGCCATTCAATGTTATCATGGCTGATCATTCTCAATCAGGCCCCGTTCCTGCCTTCTCCCCATACCCCCTGACTCCGTTATCTTTAAGAGCTCTATCTAGCTCTCTCTTGAATGTATTCAGAGAATTGGCCTCCACTGCCCTCTGAGGCAGAGAATTCCACAGATTCACAACTCTCTGACTAAAAAAGTTTTTCCTCATCTCTGTTCTAAATGGCCTACCCCTTATTCTTAAACTGTGGCCCCTGGTTCTGGACTCCCCCAACATTGGGAACATGTTTCCTGCCTCTAACATGTCCAACCCCTTAATAATCTTAGCCTCATGTTAGGCACAGACACTGTGCTGCACTGTTTTATATTCACACAATGCAATTGAGATTTAATTTGGAAAGAAAATATGAAGAAAATTACCATTGTTTTGTTTAAATTATAATATTTGTAATGTTAAATATCTAAAGGCGATAAAAGGAATAGTTAAAATGTAGAAACCAGGAACTGCAGATGCTATATTACAAAGACAAGACAGAGTAACTCAGCGGGCCAGGCAGCATCGCTAAGTCTGAAGGAGGGTCCTGACCCGAAATGTCACCTATCCATGTTCTCCAGAGATGCTGGCTGACCCGCTGAGATACTCCATCACTTTGTCCATCTTTGGTATGAACCAGCATCTGCAGTTCCTTTTTGTTACATTTTAGCATCCCCAAGTCCCTATCATATCTGCCTCCACAACCACTCCTGGCAGCGCGTTCCAGGCACCCACTGTGTAAAAAAAACTTGTGTAAGAAGGAACTGCAGGTGCTGGTTTCTACCAAAGACTGACACAAAATGCTGGAGTAACTCACGGGGACAGGCAGCCTGTCTGGAGAGAAGGAATGGGTGATGTTTTGGGTCGATACTCTGCTTCAGACGATCTTCGTGTATCTTCGGTGTACAAAAACTTCCTCTGCACATCTCTTCTAAAAATGTTTCACAGTCCATCAGTGCACGTGACAATAAACTGAACTCAAAGTTATTTAGTGTGAAAGAGTGGTGTTGGGTTTCCATACTGGACAGAGATAGATAGATTTGCGGTCGAGATAGACGGATTCTTGATTAGTACGGGTGTCAGAGGTTATGGGGAGAAGGCAGGAGAATGGGGTTAGGAGGGAGAGATAGATCAGCCATGATTGAATGGCCTAGTAGACTTGATGGGCCAAATGGCCCAATTCTACTCCTATTCCTTATGACCTTCTGGGCAGCTATTTGTTTTATTTTGACCATGAAGGGTTTTGTCACTCGCGAACCTGATGTGTTTATTTTCACTTTCCCAGAACAAGTCCAATACACCGAGTGAGGGGAACTTGACTGAGCTCAGCGCACAGTGCAACAACCTGAGCTGGCACCTGGGCCAGGACGACACCACGATCCACAGAAAGCCCCTTCCCCCATCGCCACGGAAATCATATTTTGACTATTCCGACAGCCCCCTCTCCCCCGAGTTCATTGAAAAGTTGGTGAATTTCCCGAAACTCAGCCGTGACTCGTCGTTTAAAGACTCGCCGCTAACGTGCGCCGAAATGAGCCCCGAGGAGAAAGATTCGGCCGGGCAGCGACCAGCACGAACACTAAGCAGTGAGGATCAGGAGCAGTGTCAGAGTGCGCCCAAAACCCCATCCGTTCTCATCCCATGGGAAAAAGACGATGGCAAGGCTGAACTGTTGGAGCCCGCCAGTGACATAGACCTTCTCCAAGAGATTGACTGCTTGTGTTCCAGAATGACAACTGGCCACACCATTTCCAGTGTCGGGGCTTCCACTACCCACAGCTAGTGTGGAGGTGCAGCGATGTTTTAAACCGGGCTGGATTAGAGTAGCTATTTAAGAAACTGAGTGTGCGTTGGACTGCAGTAAGGGACAAAGTCACTGAACTTTTTAAGTGCAGAATAAGTTAAAAATCCACTGCTTTACTGAATTATGCAAAGTGAAATACAGATTTTCTTATAGGTTTGAACTTTTAACAGGTATTTCTCAAATGACTATTAAGATCACCTGATTTATAGACGTGGGCTGAACACTTGACCACACATCATTGCTTCGTACATTCACTTCCCGATTTATATAACAGGTGACTTACGTAAACCCGCACTTGCGTAAGCAGTTTGTTATTTCTGAGTTGCTTGTCTTGGTCATAGTGCGGATGTGCAGCCATGTTAGACTTATGAAATTATAAAAGGACTTGACAAGCTAGATGCAGGAAAAATGTTGCCAATGTTGGGGGAGTCCAGAACCAGGGGCCACAGTCTCAGATTAATGGGGAGGCCATTTAAAACTGAGGTGAGAAAAAACCTTTTTCACCCAGAGAGTTGTGAATTTGTGGAAGTCTTTGCCACAGAGGGCAGTGGAGGCCAATTCACTGGATGAATTTAAAAGAGAGTTGGATAGAACTCTAGGGGCTAGCGGAATCAAGGGATATGGGGAGAAGGCAGGCACGGGGTTACTGATTGTGGATGATCAGCCATGATCACAATGAATGGCGGTGCTGGTTCGAAGGGCCGAATGGCCTCTTCCTGCATTTATTTTTACGTTTCTATTTCTATGCACTACTGCCTTCACATGCGGCCATTTCTGCAGGCCAGTCAGCTCTTCGCATGGTCTCCATGTTGGAACTTCCCCCAGTGGTCTCTGTGTTGGAGCTCCCCAGTGGTCTCCAAGTTGGAGCTCCCCCCCCCCCCCCCCCCGTGGGTTGGAGCTCTTCCCCCAGTGGTCTCCACGTTGGAGCTCTTCCCAGTGGTCTCCGCGTGAGAGCCCTTCCCCCAGTGGTCTCCACGTTGGAGCTCCCCCTTAGTGGTCTCCGCGTGAGAGCCCTTCCCCCAGTGGTCTCCATGATGAAGCTCTTCCCCCAGTGGTCTCCACGTTGGAGCTCTTCCCAGTGGTCTCCGCGTGAGAGCCCTTCCCCCAGTGGTCTCCACGTTGGAGCTCCCCCTCAGTGGTCTCCGCGTGAGAGCCCTTCCCCCAGTGGTCTCCATGATGAAGCTCTTCCCCCAGTGGTCTCCGCGTTGGAGCTCTTCCCAGTGGTCTCCGCGTTGGAGCTCTTCCCCCAGTGGTCTCCACGTTGGAGCTCCCCCTCAGTGGTCTCCGCGTGAGAGCCCTTCCCCCAGTGGTCTCCATGATGAAGCTCTTCCCCCAGTGGTCTCTGCGTTGGAGCTCCCCCCAGTGGTCTCCACGTTGGAGCTCTCCCCAGTGGTCTCCGCATCGTTTAGTAAACTTAAAGCACTTCCGTTTCTGACTTGCATAACATTTGACTCCCACAATTGTCCACTGGACATAACCCTTACATAGGTCGGGGAGTGCGTGTACATCTGTAAATTAGCAATCCGGTATTCCTGTACACAGGAGCTGCCGTGTCACTGAGGGAAGTGAAAATGGTGAACGTCAACAACAAAATGCAAACTTGTCTTTCTCCTCCGCAGTAGGAATCAGTGATCTACTTTCAAAGCTGGTGATAAATCTTCACGTTATTCCAATCAAAGCATGCCGGTCTTTCAAATGTCATAGATTCATGGTGACACAGCACCAAAACAGGCCCTTCAGCCCTGCGCTGCCATGCCGCCCAAGATGGCTATCTACGCTAATCCCATCTCCCTGCGCTTGGCCCACATCCACTTCAACTTTTCCTCTCTAAGTCTCTCCTGTCCTGATGTCTTTTAAACGTCGCTATTGTGCCTGCCTCTACCAAGTCCCCTGTGGTTGATAGCGGCATCTTTGTCACACTGAGGGTGGTGGGAATGTGCACTGAGCTGCCAGAGGAGGTGGTGGAGGCAGATACAAGGATAAGAAAGTTTCAGAGGGTTATGGTGAACTTTGAATTTTTGCACGGGCTAAATAAAATATCGATAAAACCTTGTACAACCTCGAATGGAAGAGCATTAGCAGCAGCTTTGTTAAAGCTTAATAGCAATTGAGCTGGGAATAATGATCGCTGTTCACTGCGATTCCTGACACTCAAAGCTGCTTTGTGTTGGTGCACACCAGTGCAGCACCTCTTTATGAAAGTTAGACTTTCGTTCTTTCATTTTCTGGCCACATGACACATATTTACTAATAAGATCATAACACATAGGAGCGAAAATAAGCCATTCAGCGCATGTAGCCTACCCCGCCATTCGATCATGGCTGATCTAACATGTGCACTGGCACTTTCTTGTCGACACAAAATGCACAGCTTACACCGAACAAAGACACAAAGTGCTGGAGTAACTCGGTGGGCCAGGCAGCATCGCTGGAGAACATGGATAGGTGACGTTTTGGGTCGAGATACTTCTGCAGACTGAGTTTTAGAATACACTAGACCGAGTGGACCCGTTAGGCCCAAACCTCTCCTGCATTGGTGCAGCACCCTCTCCCCCACTCCCCTCCGCCCCTCCTCCCTGCCCCTCCCCCCTTCCCTCCCTCCCCCTCCCCCTCTCTCCCTCTCTCCCTCCTCCCCCTCCCTCCTTCCCTCCCTCCCTCCTCCCACTCCCTCCTACCCCCCCCCCACTCTCCCTCCCTCCCTAGGAGATAGATTTAAACTTTAAACACCGATTTCAATGAAACTTCTTCCATTAGCACCAAAGGGACGACGGTGAGTAAGGTGGGCCTAAAATTGTCGCACTATCGTGTACCGTTTTGGCTGTAGTTCAGGAGCAAACAAACAAACAAACAAACGAGAGTTTTAGTATATAGATTGTCCAACTAGCTACAGCCCACGGGTAGTCAAGAGTGTTCAATTGTCACATTTATGCAAAACGTCACCTAATCAAGTTCTCAAGAGATGCTGCCTGACCTACTGAGTTACTCCAGCACTTTGTGTCTTTGTTTTGCAAAGCAACATCTGTAGTTTCTTGTTTCTACTGCTTACACCTCAACGCCCCACAGTCCATTCTATTCATTTTAATAAACCTCTTGAAGTCAGGTACGCTGTTCAAACTGTCCATTGTATTTAATCTGTGTTCTGCCAGTATCTACACTTTACCTTGCCAATGAATGAAATATGCAGTGAATTAAAGCCAAATGGTCCAAGGTTCTGCCTTAAAAGTTACAGAAATCCTCGATCGTAAGTCTTCATGTAGCATCTTCCTCAAACCATATGGTACTTAAATGGTGTAACCCTGAACAGACTTGAAGTCAATCCATTAAGCAATAGTTACTGGGAATGACAATGGAAACTGTGGTACGTAAAGGGCGAGGATTTTTTAAAAATACTCCTGTGGAGATTTATATACCATTTTATAACATTAGTAATCGGTTTGCTTTCTACCGATGAGTTTCAAATCCACGCCTTCCTGAAATAAGTTGAATAGTTTTCACCCTGCCCAGCGCCATGGATGCTGGCTCATTTGGTCCTCTCTCGATATTTTCATGAGAAAACAGTTTTTTCAGGAAGGTTAATTGGTAACCACGGGACCTCATTTAAGAGTTCAGGTCTGTGGTGAGAATCAGGCGTTAACACTTTGATAAGGATTTTTGGAGTGTTACCAATTTGCTTTACATTATCTGGATGTGAGGTACTTCTTTGGTACATTGGACAATTGTGCACAAATGCTTTAGGAGTTAATAGTGAAATATTGTTGTGCTTTTAGAATGTGAAGTGAGAGAGCAGGGTTGTTTAAACAGCAATCGACATCTGTAAGGGAAAAGGGGCCCCTATTAATATCCAGTTCACAATGGTATGTCCATGGGTGCAAACTGGCAAGATAAGTATTAGGACAGATGGCAGCATATTAAATCGAATAACTTATTAAATCTAATAACATATTAAATCTAATAACTAATGTTTAATACTTTTAAATCTTCAAAGAACATTTGGTTAGTTTATTGGTGTAAATAAAATTCTGCCTTGCACACTTCGTCACTGGGTCAAGAGGTAAACTATGGACCTCTTTGCTCTATTTTAACTATCTTTTTTTCCTTTAGGTGGATCTTGTGAACAGACACCAATTGTAAATTTGACAGAGATACAGATATAACTTTTTAAAATATAAATACTTAGGACACCACTGCAGCAAAGGCTACAATAGGTGCCTTAATGTAACATTTGAATGATGGTACTGGATTTTATTGTGGAAACTGGAACGAAGTGAAAGTACAATGTGTGGCTGTATGTCATCACTTGCACCTGCCTATTGACACAGGCCGTATATCAAAGCAGAAAGCCAGTGGGATAATCCTTTTTGATATACCTCAGACTTCCCTAAAGCTCAAATCAATCTGAGTTTCTGTTTTAAATGCTCTCGTAATCGAAAATGCCACTGTTATCCTGAGTTTATATATTGGAAGTAATTTGAGTGCCACCTATTTCTGATTCCGAATGGCATGCTCTTTTCTAGAACAATTTTTTGTGCAATATGAATCTTATTTACCAATGTCAGATGTGGCTCTTAAGTTCAATTTTTGCACAACAATGTTTTAATAAAATTTAATGTAGAGAAGTAGCTAATTTGCATGTATAGTGAGTTGACTTTGAAACTTACTCCACGAGTCAAGGAATAGGTTTCCAGAGGTTGTTTGTGAATAAGAATCACTGTTAAATAATCTTTCTCTGATTGCTATTTTTCATTTCCTACCAAAGTCTTGAATAACTTATCAGATCAATAAGACGTCACATTCTCCAAACTATGGAGTTTATACCCTATGCATAAATTGGAGTGAACTTTTTTAATATGCAATATTTTGTTCAACTGCTAGAACAACTTGTGACTTATTTGTCGTGTTTATCTGGTCATCTGTGAAAGTATACCTTCTCCATTGTCGTGCCTGTCCAATATCTAATGTGCACGTGATTTTCATTACATACATTAGTTGCATGAGTAATTTATGCAAATGTTTATCTGATTGCTCATCGAGTTAAAAGCATCGTCGTTCGTGAATCACTGTAAACGATCCAACTGTGAACTAAAATGTTTTGGTTCTGTTTAACGCGTCAGTCGTTGTAAATACCGCCAGGCTTGTTGCTGGGGCTCTTTAATTGTGCTATTTAATTGTGCAGCTCAGCTGAGAGTGTTCCTGACCAGACAACTCGGCGAGCCTGCACAGCGGTCTGGTGGAAAATTCAGACACGTGGCTCGTAAAACTTTGAATCATCGTTGTGGACTGATCATCTGTTGAACTGCTGTTAGTGCCATTTTTTTCCTCATAGTAGTTCCTTAAGGAGCATATTTGTACAGGCTACCCATTCTTATCCAGAGTGACAACGTGGAAGCTGTTTCCCACGCTGCGATGGTGTGATTTAAATATAAAACTGCAAGAAAATTGTGTTGTCCATCCATGTGGTCCGAAGTCATGTTCAAAATGGTCCTGATGTTCCAAGAGGTTAATAAGTACCTGAACTTATCTGGATATTTATATGCATTCAACTCCCAAATTCAGACAAGGTGTGTAAATGTCTCCCAGGAGCCACATCATCAGAGCCAGTGTGCACAGTGCTACTGCTGTGGGACCTGGTTGTCTGTGGGTGATCTGTTTGTTCGAAGTTTGTTCAGGCTGCTGTATAATATTGAGGGGAATGGTGCAGAGTTGGCTGAAATGAAGTTATTCTTGAGACTTTGCAGAGCTGTGCTTTGCCGTTGCCAAACAATAAAGTTTCAATTTTACATTGCGATGTTTTCTTCAACCTGTTTCTCTCATACGGTCAAAAGGAATAGGAGTAGAATTAGGCCATTCGGCCCAACAAATCCACTCCGCCATTCAATCATGGCTGATCTATCTCCCTCCGAACCCCATTCTCCTGCCTTGTCCACATAACCTCTGACACCTGTACTAATCAAGAATCTATCTATCTCTGCCTTAAAAATGTCCACTGACTTGGCCTCCGCAGCCCTCTGCAGCAAATAATTCTACAGATCCACCACCCTCTGACTAAAGAAATTTCTCCTCAACTCCTTCCTAAAACAAAGTCCTTTAACTCTGAGGATATGACCTCTCGTCCTAGACTCTCCCACTAGGGGAAACATCCTCTCCACATCCACTCTATCCAAGCCTTTCACTATTCTGCCTGTTTCAATTAGGTCCCCCCCTCATTCTTCTAAACTCCAGCGAGTACAGGCCCAGTGCCAACAAACGCTCATCATAGGTTAACCCACTCATTCCTGGGATCATTCTTGTGAACCTCCTCTGAACCCTCTCCAGAGCCAGCACATCCTTCCTCAGACATGGTGCCCAAAATTGCTCACAATATTTCCAAATGCGGCCCGACCAGCGCCTTATGGAGCCTCAGCATGACATCCTTGTTTTTGTGTGCAGAGTCTGAAGAAGGGTGCTGACCCGAAAAGTCACCTGTTCCCTTTCGCCAGAGATGCCACCTGACCGGCTAAGTTCCTCCGGCACTTTGTGTCTATCTTTGGTATAAACCAGCATCTGCAGTTCCTTCCTACACATTCTCTCAAAGCCATGTTAATGTTTTTTTAATTTTTAATTTTTTTTTTTAGTGTTATTGTCAGATAGCTTGATTCTATCCCATTCCTCCCGCCCCCAGCCCCCACCTTGTCCAATCCTGTCGAACATTCGTCTAAGACACAGCTCTTTAATAACTTCCAGTTTCTAGGCCCCCATTCACTCATCTTTACGAAAAGGGACACTGAAAAAGGGTCCCAACCCGACATTTATCTATGCATTGTCTCCAGAGATGCTGCCTGACCTGCCGAGTTACTCCAGCACTTTGTCTCTATCTTTGGTATAAACCAGCATCTGCAGTTCCTTGTTGTTGTATTACACCTTGTTATTTTAATGTTGAAAGCGGAAAAACCCATCTTAATAATCAGATCCTGTGTTCCAGTCAGAAGGACAAATATCTGACAATCCTCTCTGCCGTCTCCATCAATCTCCCTCCTCACGGACTCCCCCCCCCGCCAGCCTTCCACCCTCTCGGGACCTTTTTATTTCCAACTGCCGGCGTGACCAGTCTGAACAAGGGTCCTGACCCAAAACATCACCTATCCATGTTCTTCAGAGATGCTGCCTGACCCACTGAGTTACTCCAGCAAGTTGTGTCTTCTTTTGTAAACCCGAATCCAAAGTATCCTCAGCAAATATTAGGTGTGCACGATCGTTATGAAAATGGATCAAACTATCTACATTTGATTCAGAATGCACAAGATCTTCAGAAGTGCAAGATGTGCAAGTTTACAGTGTCTGACACTTGCAGGTTAGTGAGCTTTTTGTGTTTAATGGTTAAAATGCTTTATGTCTGTTATCGTTATTCTCCCCTGGGCTGCAGACTTGTATATACCTGCAGTTAGTTCTGAAGATATTTCCTGGTATGTACAGTGCCCTCCATAATGTTTGGGACAAAGACCCATCATTTATTTATTTGCCTCTGTACTCCACAATCTGAGATTTGTAATAGAAAAAATCACATGTGGTTAAAGTGCACATTGTCAGATTTTAATAAAGGCCATTTTTATACATTTTGGTTTCACCATCTAGAAACTACGGCAGTGTTTAACATAGTCCCCCGAGTTCAGGGACACAGTAATGACATGTAAATGAAAGTAGTCATGTTTAGTATTTTGTTGCATATCCTTTGCATGCAATGACTGCTTGAAGTCTGTGATTCATGGGCATCACCAGTTGCTGGGTGTCTTCTCTGGTGATGCTCTGCCAGGCCTGTATTGCAGCCATCTTATGCTTATGCTTGTTTTGGGGGCTAGTCCCCTTCAATTTTCTCTTCAGCATATGAAAGGCATGCTCAATTGGGTTCAGATTGGGTGATTGACTCAGCCACTCAAGAATTGATCATTTTTTTAGCTTTGAAAAACTCCTTTGTTGCTTTAGCAGTATGTTTGAGATTATTGTTTGCTGTAGAATGAACCGCCGGCCAATGAGTTTTGAGGCATTTGTTTGAACTTGAGCAGATAGGATGAGTCTATACACTTCAGAATTCATTATGCTACTACCATCAGCAGTTGTATCATCAATGAAGATAAGCGAGCCAGTACCTTCAGCAGCCATACATGCCAAGGCCATAACACCCCCACCACCGTGTTTCACAGATGAGGTGGTATGCTTTGGATCTTGGGCAGTTCCTTCTCTCCTCCATACTTTGCTCTTGCCATCACTCTGATATAAGATAATCTTCGTCTCATCTGTCCACAAGATCTTTTTCCAGAACTGTGGTTGCTCTTTTAAGTGATTCTTGGTAAACTGTAACCTGGCCATCCTATTTTTGTGGCTAACCAGTGGTTTGCATCTTGCAGTGTAGCCTCTGTATTTCTGTTCCCTTAAGTCTTCTGCGGACAGTGGTCATTGACAAATCCACACCTGACTCATGAAGAGTGTTTCTTAGCTGTCGGACAGGTGTTTGGGGATTTTTCTTTATTATAGAGAGAATTCTTCTGTCATCAGCTGTGGAGGTCTTCCTTGGCCTGCCAGTCCCTTTGCGATTAGTAAGCTCACCAGTGCTCTCTTTCTTCTTAATGATGTTCCAAACAGTTGATTTTGATAAGCCTATGGTTTGGCTGATGTTTCTAACTGTTTTATTCTTGTTTCTCAGTCTCATAATGGCTTCTTTGACTTTCATTGGCACAACTTTGGTCCTCATGTTGATAAACAGCAATAAAAGTTTGCAAATGTGATGGAAAGACAGGAGGAAACTCTCTTATACCTGCATTAAGGAGGCATTTAAACACACCTGAGCAATTACAAACACCTGTGAAGCCATGTGTCCCAAACATTATGGTGCCCTGAAATGGGGGAACTATGTATAAACACAGCTGTAATTTCTAGTTTTCGACAATTGCCACCTAATTCACAATATACTATTCTGTCTGGTTGAGCTCATCTTGATGGAAATGCTGAAGGAGGAAGTCGTAGATTGAACTTTTACTTCAATCAGTGAGAAAAGGGCGTCGCAGTGGGTAGAGCAGCTGCCTCCCAGCGCCAGAGACCCGGGTCTGACCCTGACCTCGGGTGCTGTCTGTGTGTGGAGTTTGCACGTTCTCCTTGTGACCGTGTGGGTTTCCTCCGGGTGCTCCGGGTTCCTTCCACATCCCAAAGACGTGCGGGTTTGCAGGTTAATTGGCCTCCTGTAAATTGCCTTTAATGTGCAGGGAGTGGATGAGAAAGTGGGATAACATAGAACTAGTGTGAAGTGGGTGATCGATGGTGGGTGTGGACTCGGTGGGCTGAAGGGCCTTTTTCCACACTTTGTCACTGAACTAAACGGAAGAAAGGTTGTCATCACTACCTATCATTAAAGATATGAATGTGCAAAATGTATTATTCTGCATATTGTGATCAGTATGTGATCTGTTAGTTACCTTGCAGAAGCTGTTGCCCCAGATTTAAAAGGGAACTCTGGCAATTCCCTGCATATTTCTAGATTTATGAGCATCTTGCCAGGACTCGAGGGCCTGAGCTGTAGGGAGAGGTTGAGCATGCTGAGACTCTAAATCTTTGGAGCACAGGAGGATGAGGAATGATCTTATAGAGGTGTACAAAATCATAAGAGGAATAGATCGGGTAAACGCACAGAGTCTCTTACCCAGACAAGGGGAATCGAGAACCAGAGGACATAGGTTTAAGGCAAAGGAGCAAGATTTAATAGGAACCCGAGGGGTAACTTTTTTACACAAAGTGTGGGGTGTATGGAATGAGCTGCTGGAGGAGGTAGTTGAGGCAGGTACTATCGCAACGTTTAGTTTTTAGTTTAGAGATACAGCGCAGAAACAGGCCCTTTGTCGGGTCCGCGCCGACCAGCGATCCCCGCATATTAACACTCTCCTATACACACTAGAGACAATTTTTACATTTACCTAGCTAATTAACCTACAAACCTACACGTCTTTGGAGTGTGGGAGGAAACCGACGATCTCGGAGCAAACCCACGCAGGTCATGGGGAGAACATACAAACTCCGTACAGTCAGCGCCCGGGTGGTCTGGATCGAACCTGGGTCTCCGGCGCTGCATTCGCTGTACAAATTTGTTGAAGAAACATTTGGACAGGTACAAGGATAGGATAGGTTTAGAAGAATATAGACCAAACACTGGCAGGTGGGATTAGTGTAGATAGGACATGTTGGCCAGTGCGGGCACGGTGGGCTGAAGGGCCTGTTTCCATGCTGTGACTATTTTGCCAATGCATTGTGCATTCTTTTGCATGCATTGCTGCAGAGGTTGAGAACTGCCTGGCCGCTGTACAGCATGGCACCTCTGACTGCACTCAAGATTCACTCCACATTGAGTCCAATGCAAACTGTGACAATGCTGCAGATGGCCAACGCTGAGGTGAGGAATCTGCACAACTCGCTACACCAGTCTAGTCCCAACACCGGGCAGGAACAACACGGCCTTTCCTGCAGATACACAGGCAACTGCAGGTGCTGGAATCCAGCAAAACACCAAGTGCTGGAGGAACTCCATGTGTCAGGCAGCCTCTGTGGGGGGAATGGACAGGGGGCTTTGTGGGTCTTGACCCTTCTCCAGACTGAATAGGGGTCCTGTCTCAGAATGTCATCTGTCTATTCCCTCCACATGTCCTTTGCATTTATGATTACCTTTTGATTAATTCACATGCGTTTGAATAATTTTAGTTTTAGAAATGTTTTAAATGTATTTGAAGTGTTTGCATAAATGTGTTGTTACTTCAAGTGCTTTCTGTTCTTATATAAACACGTTAATGGCTTGAATATTAATTCAATATGTTCTGAGTGTTTCTCAATGTCAGTGACATCCATAGTTTTTCAATGCCACGACAGCTGGTCATTTGAAAGTTTGTAAATAGTCGCTGGTGTGTAGGGCAGTGCCAGTGTGCGGGGATCGCTGGTCGGCGTGGACTCGGTGGGTCGAAGGGCCTGCTTCCACACTGTATCTCTAAAAAAGCCTCAATCCAACTCAGCCTCGAGCACTCCTTGCATAAAACCAGTCAACGGAGCATATTTGTGTTGTTTTGTTGAATCTCACACTTGTTAATTAGCTGTTGGGCGGTAAATGTACTCTTGAATTCAGATGAAACGATGTCTCTTTTCGGAGCAATTGGCAGGAATGTCCTAGTGTGAATATCTGAAAGACCTGGCATTTGTGGCAGCGACCTTGGCATCTTGTGGAACTGCCCCAGTCTGTGGCAGGGGATCCAGAAGACAGTCATGGTGACAGTCCCTTGCAAAGGGCAGTAGCCAAGGCAGCTGATGTACGGTGCTGGTCCAAGCCTGGCCTCAGACTTGGTGCCATCATGATCGGGCGACTTTCACGTCCAAAACTTCAACCAATTACATGCAGTAAAGATTCACAATATTTTACAAAGCACAGTTTTGCAAACGCAATCGTTTTGCTGAACACCTCCGCTCAATCCGTCCAGACTGACACGATCTCCCGGTTGCTAAGCACTTTCACTCCCCCTCCCATTCCCACACTGACCTTTATGTCCTGGGCCTCCTCCACTGTCACTGGAGGAACAGCATCTGATATTTCGCTTGGGCAGCTTACAACACAGTGGTATGTCTCTTGATTTCTCTATCTTCAAGTAACCCATGCTTTCCCACTCCCAACCCCCCCCCCCTTACCCCCATCCTAGTTCTCCAACTAGTTTCACCGTCCTCCTGATTAATTTTACTGTTTGTATGCCTCGTTGTTCACCTTCCCCTCAGCCAACAATGAAACTTGCTACATTTTCCTTGATCAACGTCTGCTTTGATCTGTGGTTTTCATACCTTGCCCTTCCACGTCTGTAGCCTCCCATCTTCCCTGACTCTCAGTCTGAAGAAGGGTCTCGATCCGAAACGTCGCCCATTCCTTCTCTCCAGAGATGCTGTCTGACCCGCTGAGTTACCCCGGTATTTACTGTCTACAGTTGCTGAGGTATGTGTTCAGCCTGAGGGATGAACTACAGAAATACCTCAACAACAGAAATTCATTCATGCCGATCTACACATAGAAATGTATACCTGCTGTAGACTGGGTCTTACGGAGCAGATACTGTTTAGTTCAGTTTATTATTGTAGTGTACCGAGCGACAGTGAAAAGCTTTTCTGTTGCGTGCTATGCAGTCAGCAAAAAGACTCTATGTAGGAAGGATCTCCAGATGCTGGTTTACATTGAAGATAGACACAAAATGCTGGAGCAACTCCACGGGTCAGGCAGCATCTCTGGGGAAAATAAACAGGTGACGTTTCGGGTCATAGAAACATAGAAACATAGAAAATAGGTGCAGGAGTAGGCCATTCGGCCCTTCGAGCCTGCACCGCCATTCAATATGATCATGGCTGATCATTCAGCTCAGTAGCCTGTACCTGCCTTCTCTCCATACCCCCTGATCCCTTTAGCAAAAAGGGCCACATCTAACTCCCTCTTAAATATAGCCAATGAACTGGCCTCAACTACCTTCTGTGGCAGAGAATTCCACAGACTCACCACTCTCTGTGTGAAGAAATGTTTTCTCATCTCGGTCCTAAAAGACTTTCCCCTTATCCTTAAGCTGTGACCCCTGGTTCTGGACTCCCCCAACATCGGGAACAATCTTCCCGCATCTAGCCTCTCCAACCCCTTAAGAATTTTATATGTTTCTATAAGATCCCCCCTCAGTCTTCTAAATTCCAGCGAGTACAAGCCCAGCCTATCCAGTCTTTCCTCATATGTAAGTCCCGCCATCCCAGGGATCAATCTGGTCAGGACCTTTCTTCAGACAAATGTCACCTGTTCTTTTTCTCCAGAGATGCTGCCTGACCCACTGAGTTACTCCAGCTCTTTGTGTCTATCTTAGCGAAAAGACTATCTATGATTACAATCAAGCTGCCCACAGTGTACAGATACAGGACAGAGAATGCTTAGTGCAAGATCCTGTAAATTCCATATAAAGTCCAGTTAAAAGAAAATTGTATTGCAGCTTTAAGCTGCAAACTGTGCAGGTGATATATAATTTAAATGTGCAGGTGGCTGTTCACCTATGAAGTCATTTCACACTGCTTACTAGAGTTATAGAGGCACACAACACGGAAACAGGCCCTTCAGCCATTGCCAACCAAGATGACATTCCATTTGTCTGTATTTTGGTTTATCTGTCCATCTATACACTAAAACTCTCGTTTGTTTGTTTGTTTGTTCCTGAACTACAGCCAAAACAGTACACGATAGCACAACAATTTTAGGCCCACCTTACTCACCGTCGTCCCTTTGGTGCTAATGGAAGAAGTTTCATTGAAATCGGTGTTATATGTTTAGTTATTTGCATTTTAAAGTTTAAATCTATCTCCTAGGGAGGGAGGGGGGAGGGTGGGGAGGGAGGGGGGAGGATAAGGGGGGGTTGAGGTGGATGGAGGGAAGGGGGAGGTGAGGGGAGGGGAAGGGAGGGAAGGGGAGGGGGAGGGGAGAGGGGAGGGGGGAGCAGGGAGGGGGAGCAGGGAAGGGGAGAGAGGGGAGGGGAGGGAAGGAGGGGCATGGGGAGTGGGGGAGGAGAGGGTGCTGCACCAATGCAGGAGAGGTTTGGGCCCAACAGGTTCACTTGGTCTAGTATCCCTTTAAACCTTTCCTATCCATGTACCTGTCTGAGTGTCTTTTAGATGCTGCTATAGTACCTACAGCGACTGCCTTGGAGGGAGATGGATCACATGCAGGCGTAAGAGATTATTTTAACTTGGCATCATGTACAGCATGGACATTGTGGGCTGAAGGGCGTGTTCCTGTGTGGTACTTTCTACGTTCACTGTTCTCTGCAGGACCCAAGTCTCCCTGGGGAACAAATATATCCACACAGTATTGCCTTTGTTTGCAGCAATTCACAGAACACAAGATGAGAACTCTTTAATCAGGTGGGTGGAGTGCTGTAGAATAAAGATGCAATTACCTAAATATAAGAAACGCAACCATATTTATTTATCTGGTGCTCGATGACTTAGCTGTCAAACAAGTTCTGTCTGAATAGGACCTGCATTTGGTCTTAAGCTTGTATCACCTCCCGAGCCTTGGAAACAAAACACACCAAGCCATCGGTTAAAGATGCAGTTAATACCACCAAAAAAATCTTCACAAAATAAAATAACAGGAACACACCACCCAATAAAATAGTTGCACAAGTTAATATTCTTGTGACAAGCCAGCTGTGATTTAGGCCTTTAATTACTTGCAGCAATAAGCTGTTAAAGTGTGAATCAGTTTGTTCAGACAGTTCTCTTAAAGCATAAGCAAAAGAAATTTGCAAATAAGGCACTGAGCAATGAAAATATTCACTGGGGAAACAGGTTATTCTGATTCACAATTTATTTACTGTCATTTAAATTGCTCTAAACATCAAATATCTACATCCAAAAATGCTCTACATTTTGTTTTTAAAATCAAATCCAAAGTAGAACCAGCTTTCTAAAATATGTAATGTACAGTATAGTTTCGGCACAATTGTTGCAGACATATTGCAAACAAAAATCTCGAGAAAATTGGCACTCTGTGAAGCTGAACATCTGGATTTCCTTCTGGTGTCAATTGATATAAAACTGATATCACACATAAAATTCTTAAGGGATTGGACAGGCTAGATTCAGGAAAAATGTTCCCGATGTTGGGGGAGTCCAGAACCAGGACTCACAGTTTAAGAATAAGGGGTAGGCCATTTATGACTGAGATGAGGAACAACTTTTTCACCCAGAGAGTTGCGAATCATGGAATTCTCTGCCACAGAAGGCAGTGGAGGCCAATTCACTGGATGTTTTTAAGAGAGAGTTAGATATAGCTCTGAGGGCTAACGGAATCAAGCGATATGGGGAGAAAGCACGAACGGGGCACTGATTTTGGATGATCAGCCATGTTCATATTGAATGGCGGTGCTGGCTCGAAGGCCCAAATGACCTACTCCTGCACCTATTTTCTGTTTCTATGATCACAATGTACATTGAGGTCTTGAACTTTCAAATCATTTTGCCCTGATAACCAGACAGCTTGTCCCTTTGTGGAAACAAGGAACTGCAGATGGTGGTTTACAAAAGAAGACATAAAATGCTGGAGTAACTCAGTGGGTCAGGCAGCATGCTTGGAGTACATGGATCGGCGATGTTTTGGGTCGAGACCCTTCTTCAGTCTGAAGAAATGCCTGATCCAAAACGTCACCTATCCATGTTCTCCAGAGATGCTGCCCGACCCACTGAGTTACTCCAGCACTTTGTGTCTTCTTCAGCTTGTCCCTAGTGGGCTTTATCAGGTTGACCTAAAGTACTGGAGGATGTTGCTGCCAGAAGGAATGAACAGAGCAGGACATACTTGTTGTGAAAAGGAAAAAGCGGGAGGTGCGCACAGGAGTGATTTAACAAACAGAATAGTCTTCAGTATGATGGTATTTCCAGTTCTGACCAGTCCAAAACCTGTGGAACTTAACATAACACATTCACCTAAGAATTTACTGAGGAATATGAGGAATAGATCGGATAAACGCACAGAGTCCCATGCTCAGAGTTGGGGAATTGAGAACCAGAGGGTATAGGTTCAAGGTGAGGAGGGAAAGATTTAATGGGAACCTGAGGGGTAACCCTTTTACACGATGGGTGGTGGGTGTATGGAACGCGCTGCTGGAGGAGGCAGTTGAGGCAGGTACTATCGTAATGTTAAAGAAATATTTAGACAGGTCCATGGATAGGATAGGATTCGAGGGATATGGGCCAAACGCAGGGAGGTGGGAATTGCGTAGATGGGGCATGTTGGTGAACATGGGCAAGTTGGGCCAAAGGGCTTGTTACCATGCAGTATCACTCTATGACTCTAATTCAAGGGAAATGTCTTTTGTTTTAAAAGTGAGACTGTGGAACGTACGGCCAGATTGAAATGAGGCACATTTTTTGTATTGAGGAGAAGGCTTGCTGGTGGAGAAATAAAGAGGCATGTTGCAAGGGTAAGACAAATGAGGGAGTGTAGATCTGTTGGGTTGAATTGTCTGTCCTGTGTCCAGTTAACTGCCAGAAACCCTGTATATAATTTATCTTAATTGTTTAATTATACCATCCGCACCAAAGTCTTCTCCATCATTTAAACAAGCATATACCTTTGGAATTAATTCCAATTACAAATAAGTCCATTGACATTGTAAGTGTATGCATATTGAGCTGGCTATCTTCAGTATAAACCAGCGTCTGCAGTTCTCTCTTACCCTCCTTGTACTTACTAACAATTGCTGGTGACATCATCTCTGTGGGGACTTGACATTTAACTCTCTGACAGTAACTTTCCCCATGCTCTGCATCGTAACAAAACAAAATTCAGAAAATATTGAAGAATGATAAACACCGATTTGATGTTTTTTTTTGTTGCAATTTTGCCACATAATACTCGACTTGTTGAGTCTTACGCAATAATTGATTCATTTGTGTGACACCTGGTGGCAACCCAAGGGCACAACGAACCATCGGCTCTAGAGGGCAGCGTCTCGGTGTGGGAGGTGCCAGCCACGGGGGCGGGACCTGAGTCGGTATTTAAGGCCGGGGAACGCCCGTGACTGTGCGTGGATTCGGGAGCCGTATTGGAGAGAATAAACACGTCTAGCCCACGCAACTCGTGTCCAATTAGGTTTTGGCAGGTCCCCTTCGCGTTCCCGCCACACGTTGTGCATTAACTCATTGTGCTACTTTGAACATGCGTTCGATTTGAAATATTTGTGCAGCCTAGAAGGAGATGAGAGGATTAACCTGGCGAGCATTCATCTCATTCCAGTCAACAGTTCTAATGGCCTGTTCCAATACGTGAAAACACATTTCAGATTTTCCTCAAGAGTTAAAAAGAGTTGAGAAAAGAAGAGAAAATGCCAGAAATAAAAAGTGCTTGAAAAGAGGGACATGTGATGGGGCGAACATTCTGTTAGTGTAGCAGACAGGTATAGGTATACTCAGCATTGAGGTGTAGCAG
This sequence comes from Rhinoraja longicauda, assembly GCF_053455715.1. Taxonomy (NCBI): domain Eukaryota; kingdom Metazoa; phylum Chordata; class Chondrichthyes; order Rajiformes; family Arhynchobatidae; genus Rhinoraja; species Rhinoraja longicauda. Next base: position 52,530,987 of record NC_135963.1, read on the forward strand.
ACAGGTATAGATATACTCAGCATTGAGGTGTAGCAGACAGGTATAGATACACTCAGCATTGAGGTGCAGCAGACAGGTATAGATACACTCAGCATTGAGGTGTAGCAGACAGATATAGATACACTCAGCATTGAGGTGTAGCAGACAGGTATAGATGTACTCAGCATTGAGGTGTAGCAGACAGGTATAGATACATTCAACATTGAGGTGTTGCAGTGAGATAAAGATATACTCAGCATTGATTCCCTCATGGAATTCGTTTGAAACTAGTGGCTAATTGATACAACTGTGACAATGGCTTGTGTCATCAGATCCAAAAATGTTATATCTGTCTGTGTGCTTTGCAACATTTGTAGTAGTTTTTAAAACATTTAGCCAATGTTTCTCCTGTTTTCATCACTAACTAGACGGGCGTGGACCCGTTGGGTGCAAGCCTCTCCTGTGGACCCGGCAACTCTCCCCCACCTGATGACCCATGGACCCGTTGCCAGCCGGGGAGTATCCCCCGGGGCCGTGGGCGGGCGAGAGGGGAGAGGGAGCCACTCACCCCGGCCCCGGGCGGCCATCTTGTTGGCCAGAGTGAGCCGTGGACCCGTTGGGTGGAAACCTCTCCTGCAGCGGCAGCTCAACGGCGACGGCCATCTTGTTTGACCTTCTGCTGCCGTGCTGCACCATGGGAGGAAGGTCAGGCCTGGAGCACGTTGGGACGGGCGCGGTCCTCTCGGCAGGGGGGAGCGCATTTATTTAAGTTAATTGCTTTTAAAATGTAAGAAAACTTGATCAATCGAGACCGCAGGCGAATGGGCCTAAAATTGTTGCGCTATCGTGTACCGATACCCCCCCCCTCCCTCCTCCCCTCCCCCACCCCCTCCCAGCATCCCCCTCCCTCCATCCCCCTCCCTCCCTCCTCCCCACCCCTCCCCTTCCCCTCCCCCTTCCCCTCCCCCCATCACCTCCCCCCTTCCCCTCCCCCACACTCCATCCCCCTCAACCCCCCCTTATCCTCCCCCCTCCCTCAACCCTCTCCCTCCCTCCCCCCTCCCTCCCTAGGAGATAGATTTAAACTTTAAAATGTGAATAACTTTTAAAATATAACACCGATTTCAATGAAACTTCTTCCATTAGCACCAAAGGGACGACGGTGAGTAAGGTGGGCCTAAAATTGTCGCGCTATCATGTACCCGTTTGGCTGTAGTTCAGGAACAAACAAACAAACAAACAAACAAGAGTTTTAGTATATAGATACAGATAGATTTTAATTCAGAATCACTTGGCGGGAAAAGTGGCAGCTTCAACTTCCATCTACGTTTCAGCCTGCCCCAGCTTTACAGGTACACAGACACACACTCACACATGACACACTCAGACACAGACACACGCACTCAGACACAGACCGGCACGCAAACATACACGCACACTCTGACACGCACACACTCGCACACAGCACAACATCTCACACTCATAGACTCACACTTAGACACAGACTCAGACACAGACAGGCACTGCACGCACAGGTGTGCAAGCACACGTGCACAGGCGCTGCACGCACAGGTGTGCAAGCACACGTGCACAGGCGCTGCACGCACAGGTGTGCAAGCACACGTGCACACACTCTCTCTTCCAAAGGTTCTGAGGTGTCTGCTGCCGGTGTTGGATGCACCCAGAACTGTGACTGGAAACTAATAGAGACTTTGTAAAGAATCTGAACCTTGAACAATGTCAAAAAAACAGACAAGTGACCACCTTGTCCAGCTGGAATACATTGGGCACAAGAAGGTAACGAGCAAGGGTGGGAACCGATAATTTATTTAGATTCAGCCAATTGGAAAATGGAAAATTAGAATTACTATTCTTGGAAAAAATTCGAAAGTATTTATTCACAAAATGCTGGAGTAACTCAGCAGGTCAGGCAGCATCTCAGGAGAGAAGGAATGGGTGAGGTTTCGGGTCGAGACCCTTCTTCAGACTGATGTCAGGGGGGCGGGACAAAGGAAGGATATAGGTGGAGACAGGAAGACAGAGGGAGAACTGGGAAGGAGGAGGGGAAGAGAGGGGCAGAGGAACTATCTAAAGTTGGAGAAGTCGATGTTCATACCACTGGGCTGCAAGCTGCCCAGGCGAAATATGAGGTGCTGTTCCTCCAATTTCCGGTGGGCCTCACAATGTCACTGGAGGAGGCCCATGACAGAAAGGTCAGACTGGGAGTGGGAGTGGGAGGGGGAGTTGAAGTGCTCAGCCACCGGGAGATCAGGTTGGTTAAGGCGGACTGAGCGAAGGTGTTGAGCCTCAACCCGGAACGTGTTGAGCGAAGCGATCGCCGAGCCTGCGTTTGGTTTCGCCGATGTAAAGAAGTTGGCATCTGGAGCAGCGGATGCAATAGATGAGGTTGGAGGAGGTGCAGGTGAACCTCTGTCTCACCTGGAAAGACTGTTTGGGTCCTTGGATGGAGTTGAGGGGGGAGGTAAAGGGACAGATGTTGCATCTCCCGAGGTTGCAGGGGAAAGTGCCCGGGGATGTATCCACTTTCCACTTTCAACGTTGTTAACAATGCAGAGCAAGCTGAGTCTAAAATTGTAACATGATTGAGATTTTAACTTTCTTATGTTTACACTCAAGTTAATGGTTGTTTGCAAAACTATAATCTCTCATCTTCTATCTTAATTTTAAAGCAGTTTCAAAGATCACAGGAACTTGTTGTACTGACCATGACTGATAATTCTGTCATATTTTGCCCCTGGTTTGACTGCTTGAGCAGATTACACTGAAAATCTCTGCTGTAAGCTCAAAAACCTCCTAAGTTTCTGTAACCACAGAAATGCTAACAGTTTTCGCAGGTGTAGGAAAAAAAAACTGCAGATGCTGGTTTAAATCGAAGGAAGACACAAAATGCTGGAGTAACTCAGCGGTTCAGGCAGCATCTCAGGGGAGAAGGAATGGGTGACGTTTTGGGTCGAGACCCTTCTTCAGACTGATGTCAGGGGAGGGGGTGGGACAAAGATAGGATGTAGTCGGATACTGGAAGACTAGTGGGAGAACTGGGAAGGGGGAGGGGATAGAGAGGGGAAGCTGGGACTACCTGAAGTTAGAAAAATCAATGTTCAAACCGCTGGGGTGTAAACTGCCGAAACGAAATATGAGGTGCTGTTCCTCCAATTTGCACTGGGCCTCACTCTGACAATGGAGGAGGCCCAGGACACAAAGGTCAGATTGGGAATGGGAGGGGGAGTTGAAGTGCTGAGCCACTGGGAGATCAGGTTGGTTGAGACGGACTGAGCGGAGGTGTTCAGCGAAACGATTGCCGAGCCTGCGCTTGGTCTCGCCGATGTAGGGAAGTTGACATCTGGAACAGCGGATACAATGCGCATCATCCCCAGTTTAGATGCTTTTGGTTCAATTCTCCTCCACCTACCTCATGGGGGAATTTGAAACTCTATTTCCGACAATCTTATTCTTTCTTGACAGTGGAGCCACAAGGTGCTGCAGATGCTGGAATCTTGTGCAAAACGCAATGTGCCGGAGGAACTCGGCGGGTCAGGCAGCATCTGCGGAGAGATTCTGTGCAGGGAATAGACAGACGCCATTTTGGGTTGGAATCCATCGGTTAGAGGATGGGTCCCGACCTGAATCGCCGCCTGTCCATTCCCCTTCGTAGATGTTGCCAGGTCGCCTACCGAGTTCCTCCAGCACTTGTGATTTGCTTTTTCTTAAGAGGCACCCTGAAGTTAAGAGTTATCGGTACACAAACATTTCGCCTTGACTGGACTGTCCAATTTCATAGCTTATTCCTGTCCTTGTGCACATTCTGTATTCACGTAACTTACATATTAGCATCGTGACCCAATTTCTGTCGACAGCTTTGTGGAAAGGAAGAGCAATTATTAATAGTATTTTTAAATAGACACAAGGAATTGCAGATGCTGGCTTACAATAAAAAAACACACAAGAGATGACATTTTGGGTCAGGACCTTCAAGCATAGCTCAGAAGGTTCCCGGCCCGATACATCGCCGATCCATGTTCTCCACAGATGCTGCCTGACCTGCTGAATTACCCTAGCTCTTTGAGTAATCTTAAGTATTTGATTAAACTTGATCAGAGCCGGAACAGAAGCCAATTATCTTGCAAACCTGCATGTCTTTGAGATGTGGGAGGAAACCGGAGCACTAGGAGGAAACCCACGTGGTCACAGGGAGAACGTACAAACTCCATACAGGCAGCATCCCAGAGTTAGGATCAAACCCAGGTCTCTGGCACTGTGAGGCTGCAGCTCTACCTCCATGCACTCTGTTTTGCCCCATTTAACCTCCCGCTTAACTGCACTGTGAGGGTATTATCACCGTGTTGACTGCTCAGGGTTTAAGAAGACAGTTCGCCAGCACCATCTAAGGGGCAGTTGGATATTGGTAATAAAGGTGGGCTTGGCTGGTGGGGCCCACTTGAGTGAATGTAAGGCAGGTTGTTCAATACCAGTTAAAGCAGTATTTGTGGGGGGCGGCAAGGGATGGTGCCCAACCTAGGCATGGGCAGTGATGTGCCAACAAGAGGGGATCTTATCGAAACGTATAAGATTATTAAGGGGTTGGACATGTTAGAGGCAGGAAACATGTTCCCAATGCTGGGGGAGTCCAGAACAAGGGGCCACAGTTTAAGAATAAGGGGTCGGCCATTTAGAACGGAGATGAGGAAAAACTTTTTCAGTCAGAGAGTTGTAAATCTGTGGAATTCTCTGCCTCAGACGGCAGTGGAGGCCAATTCTCTGAATGCATTCAAGAGAGAGCTAGATGGAGCTCTTAAGGATAGCGGAGTCAGGGGGTATGGGGAGAAGGCAGGAACATTGAATGGCGGTGCTGGCTCGAAGGGCCGAATGGCCTCCTCCTGCACCTATTGTCTATTGTCTAAACCGTGGGACGTGTTGGTCAATGCTCCCTCAGATAAGTCTTTCCACCTGTGGTGGTCGCACCAGGCTCCACATCTCCACACGTGACCCTTCTTTCTCCTGCCGGCTCGGACTGTAGGCTCCGCGCGTTGCTCTCTTGCTCAGGGCGAGGACGGTGGCGGCGAGGACGAGAAACAGGGTCAGCGACAGCATGGTGACGAACAGCCCTGTGTATGGCACAGTCTCGGAGCTCCAAGCGCCAACATCCTGCTAAGAGTCAAAACAGTTACACATTTATGGACGACTCGCGTTGGGGGTTGGCTTTGGAAGTTGCCGTGGTTTAAAGAAATGCACAGAGCTTCACAGTTTTTCTTTAGTCCCAGATTGTTGAGTAGCACAAGGAATACCTGGGGCCTGTTGACTTCTTCCAACATTGACCCCCCAAAGTTGGCGTCCCGGAACTGAACGCGTCAGATCAGGCGTTCCTCGGGAGGGAGTTTCAGAGCGTTGTTCATCTCCATCCGGGACCCAGTCTGCTCCTGGTTGCTTGGGCTGTAGTTCCCTTCAGTCTGACGCCTCTCACGTAGTTTCACGATTAGAAAAGTCAGAATGATAGCCAGAACTATCACCCCGCCAATGACACACGGAGCCACGATGGCTGCAATGTTAACTTTGCTAGCTGGCGGGTTTGTCTGTGAAAACAATCCACATTTTCACCATTAGAAAGCCCCTCACAAACATTTTGTGTGCCAAAAGCCCAAACTTGTTTCTTTTATTTAAAAACATATTCGCATTCTACCCTGAAGAGTGGTGCAAGCGGATTCAGAAATAACTTTCAAAAAGAAAATTGCTAAATGCTTGAAAAGGAAATATTTGCAAGGATATGTGGAATTAGGACTAATTGGAATGCTCTTTTGTACATGGAGCAATATTCAATGAGCTAAAAATCTGCCTTCTGTTCTGCCTGTATTCGAGGATTTAAATGCTCTTAGGTCAAATGTTCCCACATTATTAGGATACATATTTACTTTTAGAAACTTAAGATCTTTTAGAAATACATTCAACTTCCCCGCTAATTAAAATATGTCTTCCTCTTCGCTCTGTTTATTATTACTTGAGTTTGATTTGATGGTATTTATATATAGTATTATCTGATTTATTTGGATAGCAGCTAAACAAAGCTTTTCACTGTACCAAGGTGGATGTGATAATTATAAACCTAAACCTAAGTAGTCTTTCTACATCTTCTTTTCTACTGCCTTCCTGTTAGAACATGTCAGCACAGGAGGAGGCTTCTTGGCCCATAATGTCTGTGCCGAACATGATACCAAATTGAACTAATTTCATCTGCTTGCATGTGATCCAGACCCTTCCATTCCCTGCATATCCATGTGCCTGTCCAAAAGCTTCTTAAATGCCACTATCGTACCTGCCTCCACCCCTGGCAGCATGTTCCAGGCACCCACCACCCCCTGCGTAAAAATAGACTTGCCCCACACATCTCCTTTAAACTTTGCCCCTCTCACCTTAAAGCCATGTTCCTTAGTCTTTGATAATTAGGTGCCGACTGTCTACCCTGTCTATGCCTCTCATAATTTAATATATTTCCATCAGATCTCCCCTCAACCTTCAGCGGTCCAGATAAAACAATCCGACCTCTCCTTATAGCTCATACCCTCTAATCCACGCATCATTCTGGTGAATACCAAAGATCGACACAAAGTGCTGGAGACATTTCTGGTCGGGACCCCTCTTCAGACAGAAGAGGGGTTTGAAGAAGGGTCCCGACCCGAAACATTATCTAACCTTTATCTCCAGTCAAGTCAAGTCAAGTCAAGTCAATTTTATTTGTATAGCACATTTAAAAACAACCCACGTTGACCAAAGTGCTGCACATCTGATTAGGAAAAAAAAAGAAAGTTACAGTGGCAGGCAGCCAAACACAGCGGCGCGGCCATCTTGAACAAAATGTTTAACTAAAGCAGAATGGTGTCCAGTGATGCTGCCCGGCCCATTGAGTTGCTCCACAAAATGCTGGAGTAACTCAGCAGGTCAGGCAGCATCACAGGAGAGAAGGAATGGGTGACGTTTCGGGTCGAGACCCTTTGGAGACACTTTGAAGAAGTTCTCCTCCTACACTTTGAAGAAGTTCTCCTCCTATTGCTCCACATTGAGTTGTTCCAGCACTTTGAGTCTATCTTTGGTATAAACCAGCATCTGTAGACCTTTGTTTCATCATTCTGGTAAATCTGTTCTGCACCCCTTTGCAAAGCTGCCAACATCCTTCCTGTGATGTGACAACCAGACTTTAGACTAAGACCAGCCCTGCACGCGATACTCTAAATATGGCCGAACCAAAGTGTTCTGACCTTGTCATCTCAGGGAGACTGTGATCTCACTGTGGATCTGCCTGGTCTCCAGCCTCCACACATTGCCTGCTGAAGGAACAATTTCAGACACTTTCCCTGGAACTGTATCTTCGGGCGTAACTGAAGATTAGGGATGAACTGGAGCTGCAAGCTGAGTCCTGACCAGTAGCGATAGAGTTATCAATGTGCAGCACTGTACATCATGCCTGTTTTACCCCCCTTTTCTTTATGCATCTGATTCGATGAAGCTGATTAGTGCGGGTGTCACGGGTTACAGGGGGAATGGGGGTTGAGAGGGAAAGATAGATGAGTCATCATTGAATGGCGGAGTAGACTTGATGGGCCGAATGGCCTAATTCTGCTCCAAGAATTTACAAACTTATGAAAAACACCCTGATGTTGCTAACATTGACCGCACAATGGACCCGTTCCACTTTAAATCCTGTTGTAATATTTCATGCGAAACAAAGTAATATTTTTGTTGTCTAATTCAATACTTGTTATGAACATGGTGCCCTTCTATATCAGAAGCATTTCCACAACAAAAGCAAGTAAGGCTTCAAAACTGCAATGGGGTTCCTTCGAAATGGCATGTACACATGCACACAGAGGCTGGGGGCTGCATTTCCTTGCATTAATTTACCTTCATTTCAATTCAAAAAGCTTCTTAAACTGCATTAATCTTATGGTATCATCTCACTGACAACTGGAAGATCAGTCGACATTCCAAAGATGCACAGTGTTACCCAAACAGTTTTTAACTCAATGCTTCACCAACTGTTCCTTAAAAGCAGAGTTGGACTGAAACCTGCAGTGTCCCTGAAACCGTTTTTAACTCAAATCCTCTACAGATTGTTCCTTACAAGCAAGAGTTAGACTGAACTCACCGTCCATATTAACATTAGGTCAATTGAAATCTATCAACTTACAGTTGATGTGTTAGCAGCATTCGTTGTAGGTGTGGAGTCTGTTACATTCACTGCTGTAAAGGAACCAACACTAACATGAAGACAGTACTGGAATGTTGAAGGTTTACATCTACAAGCTAACGAGCTTTAAACGGAAATCACCAAACTTTCCCTGACTAACTGGTTGTGCAGAGTGTACTTTTATTGCAGGCTTTCTTTGACGAGGGGAGGGATAATGGAGTGAGGAGTTTGTAAGAGTTTGGTGAATTTTGCCAATGTTGCTGGCACCTGTTCTCAAAGTGGAAGTGTCGGGACCAGAGGTTGTGGGCAGGAGCACTGACACTGTTGTCCAGACAGGCCCGGCTGCTCCTTGAATGATTTCCCCTGGAATGCCGGAGTTGGTAAGGAGACCTGATGGAAGTTCACCACCAATTTCCTGGCAACTGGTGGATCCCCACCACCATTTTAATCTGGATAAAAATCCCCCCCCCCCCACCTCCCCACCGGAAGTCCCTTGAAAATGTGGAGCCTAATGGTGGAGACAGATACGAAAGTGGCATTTAGATATTCACATGGGATGTACAGGGAATGGGGGAATATGGATCATGAACATGCAGAGATTAGTTTAGCTTGGCTTCATCAGCACGGATATTGTGGGCCGAAGGGCCAGTTCCTGTGCAGGACTATGACCCTAAATCCAAAGGTCATAGAGCCATACAGCATGGAAGCAGGCCCTTCAGCCCAACACCTCCATGCTGACCCATTTGCCTGCATTTGGCCCATATCCCTCTGAAATTTTCCTACCCTGTCCAAGTGTCCTTTAGATGCTGTTTTAGTACCTGCCTCAATCAATTCCTCTGTATTACACTCTAATGTAGTACTCACAGTAACAGAGCATACAACACGGCACAGGCCCTTCAGCCCAATTTCATCATACCGACCTAGATGCCCCAACTACGCTAGTCCCATTTGCCCACTCCTGTCCTGCTTTAGTTTGTAGATCTCCAGATATTCTTGGCCACCAAGACATTATTTTAATTGTGTATTTGTTCTATGAATTATAGAGCAAACTATTGAATCCTGGATAAACTGGATAAAAGCATTGTGAAGATTTTGGGGAAAGTACCAGCTGGCATAATGACTCAATATTTTCATTCACTTCGAGGAGACTTTTTGACCTGAATCGTCACATATCCTTTTTCTTCAGGAATGTTGCCTGACCTGCTGAGTTACTCCAGTACTACGTGTGTTTTTTTATTTTTGTAAATGAGCATCTGCAGTTCCTTGTTTCAACATTTTAATTCATTCCCAAGGTATGGATTTTGCCAACAAGATTAACAGCCCAAATGGAGACAAAAGACGCCACAGAGTTCTGGAGTAACTCAGCGGGTCAAGCAGCATCTCTGGAGAACGTGGCTAGGTCGGAGCCCTTCCTCAGACTGATTGTAGGGGGGACGGGGGTGGGAGAAGGAGGTCAAAGTCTGGTGAGTGATAGGTGGATACAGGTGGTGGTGGTGGGGGGGGGGGGGGGGGGGGGTTGAGAGGCAGATGATAGGGCAAAGACCAGAGATGAAAAGCCCCTCAGAATCCCGGCAGACCACCTCAGAGGGCAGGCAAGAGTTAATCCGCTTGCTCTATAGAGACAAGGAACTGCGGATGCTGGAATCTTGAACAAAACACAAAAGCGGCCAGGTCAGGCAGCATCTGTGGAGGGAATGGGCAAACGAGGTTTTGGGTCGGTATCCTTCTTCAGACCACCTTTGCCATGCCTGGAATCGCATATGGACTGGGATCAGGCAGAGAGATTCACCGATGCTCTGGTATTTCCATGATCACCTTTCATCGATTATGACTTCCCAATGTGCACTTTGATCAATAATCTAGCATTGTATGAATTTTTAAGATTTAGCATTTTGATTAAACCTATGTTGATGATGCCATTAAGTACTAATTTGCATTTAGTTTTTTTGCATTTTTGCATTTTTGCATTTTTGCATTTTTGCATTTTTGGAATAGGTGACCAGCTATGTCAATGAGGGCAGTGCGGTTGATGTAGTCTACATGGGGAGACAAGGAACTGCAGAAGCTGGTTAATACACAAAAGGACACAAAGTGCTGGAGTAACTCAGCGGGCCGGGCAGAGTGGAGACTGGCCATCTCTGGAGAACACGGAGTGTGTCCTTTTGTGTGGTCCACATGGACTCCAGCAAAGCAGATCAAAGGTGGGACTGGTCCTAAAGGTAAGAACTAGCGGGTCTTGAGCAAAGTAGATCAGGAATTGTCTTGGTGCCTGGAGGCAGAAGGTGATGGTGGAGGGTGCTTTTGTGAGTGGAAACCTGTGACAAGTGGGGTATCTTTTGAAGTGGTCACTTTGTGTTGGACAGATGGCTTGACATTTAGTACCCGAGGTTGTGGTTCCAAGGTGAAGTTGGAGATCTGAACAAGAACAGCTGGATGTATTAAATTGTGATGTAAAAAATGATGTTGTTTGCAAGTGGGTCGTCCTGGTTGATGTTCAGGTTCTCGATTCTTACAAATGGAAATGCAGCGCAAATGCATACTTTTGGTAACTTGTATATTGTATGAGTAAGCACTGTTGTGTAAATCACTATCCGAAAACCCTATGTTATTTTGTGTATTTTAACCTTTGAGATTTTGGATTTTGACTACATGTATTTTGATGATGAGCTAATATAGTTGCACATTCAAATTCCCTATTTAGACAAGTTTAGTTTAGTTTAGTTTTGAGATACAGTGCGGAAACAGGCCCTTCGGCCCAACGGGTCCGCGCCGCCCAGCGATCCCCGCACATTAACACTATCCTACAGACACTAGGGACAATTTTTACATTTACCAAGCCAATTAACCTACAAACCTGCATGTCTTTGCAGTATAGGAGGAAACCGAAGATCTCGGAGAAAACCCACGCAGGTCTTGGGGAGAACGTACAAACTCCATACGGACAGCAGCGTAGTCGGGATGGAACCCGGGTCTCCGGTGCTGCAAGCGCTGTAAGGCAGCAACTCTACAGCTGCACTGCTATTGTACGCAATATGTACACTATTATCTGATTGCAGAGCACGCAAAACAAAGTTGTTCACTGTACCTCGTTATGTGAGAACTGAGAACTGCTAGTTATTTGGACTCAGAATGGGCTTCATTGGGCTTGTTACTCATTTGCTTTGTGAATTAGAATAGCTACTCGTTCAAATGTTTTTTTTTACAAAAATGTAGAAATAATTTTTACATGAATTTCTAATAACCTAAGATTAACCCGAGTTGCTAAACAATACTCCATAGAAAGTTTAAACCTATGTCCTCTGGTTCTTGATTTCCCTACTCTGGGTAAAAGTCTTTGTGCATTCACCCTATCTATTCCCCTCATGAGTTTATGACGTACAGGTATGTAGGTTAATTGGCTGGGTAAATGTAAAAATTGGCCCTAGTGGGTGTAGGATAATGTTAATGTACGGGGATCACTGGGCGGCACGGACTTGGAGGGCCGAAAAGGCCTGTTTCCGGCTGTATATATATGATATGATATGATATGATATGCACCTCCTTAGATCAACCCTCAGCCTCCACCAAGGGCAAGGGATTAAGTCCTAGCCTGCCCAACCTCTCCCTCTATCTCAAGCCCCCGAGATGCACTCAAAACAGATGTGCAGATCAGGAATTGGAACAGGAACTTATTTGGAACGGAGCAGGGCTGAATATTTTGGTTCGAGTGCATGGTGAAGTGATCTTTAGACTTCAGAAATACAGCGTGGAAACAAGGCCTTCGGGCTCACACAGTCCACGCCGACCAGTGCTCACCGTACACCAGCACTGTCCGACACACCAGGGACACTTTATCATTTTTACCCAAGCCAATTAACCAACAAACCTGCACGTCTTTGGAGTGTGGGAAGAAACCGGAGCACCAGGTGGAAATCGGGAGAACGTACAACACAGCACCCAAAGTCAGGATTGAACCCAAGGTGTTTGGCGCTGTGAGGCGGCAACTCTACCGCTGTGCCACCCCAATGCCTATGATTGAGTAAGATTTGTACACCTCTGGAACCACAAGAATTAATCTCCATTACTAAGAGGAAAAGAGATAATGCATGGATCTGACATGTTTTGAATCTCTTTCCCCACAGCTAATTATTGTTTGCTTCATTAACCCCTCATTAAATATTACAATTATTATGTTTTCCCAGTGAGTGGTGCCAACTTTTAAAATACAAAAGGAACATTATTTTTAGCTCTACACTGACAAGTTGGCACACACTTCTTTGTGGAAATATATAATAATTTGATTACTCACAAAATGCTGGAGTAACTCAGCAGGTCAGGCAGCATCTCAGGAGAGAAGGAATGGGCGACGTTTCGGGTCGAGACCCTTCTTCAGGCTGAAGAAGGGTCTCGACCCGAACCATCACCCATTCCTTCTCTCCTGAGATGCTGCCTGACCTGCTGAGTTACCCCAGCATTTTGTGAATAAATACCTTCAATTTGTACCAGCATCTGCAGTTATTTTCTTACACTAATAATTCGATTATATCGGGATACCAGAGGCAACATTTCCATTCAAAAACTGCGCATCCTAAAACTATTTCCTTGCTGCTCCCAAGCTACCTTCGCTTTTGGTACAGACTCGATCCTAATGCACCAATAAAAATATATTCACCAACAGAGTGGTGGAGCCGTTGCCTCACATCACCAGAGACCGTGGGCTCGATCCTAACCTTGTGTCCTGTCTGTGTGGAGTTTTCACGTTCTCCCTGTGACAGCGTGGGTTTCCTCCGGGTGCTCTGCATTCCACCCACATCCCCAAGACGTGCGGGTTTGTAGGTTAATTGGCCCTCTGTAAATTGCCCCTAGTGTGTATGGAGTGGATGAGAAAGTGGGATAACATGGAACTGGTGTGAACGGGTGATTAGTGGTCGGCGTGGACGCGGTAGGCTGAAGGGGCTGTTTCCTTGCTGTATCTGTGAATTAAACCTAAACCATGCCGAGAACATCATAAGCCAAATGGTGGAATATGGGACAGATTAACATTAATGGCCAGCACTGGACAATAGTGGGCTGAAAGGCCTTTCCCACGTTGCATGACTCTCTCAATGTAATATCGAGCTTTAACTAACTTCCTATGTCATGATCCGACAGTCTGGAAAAAGTACATTTCCACTTCTGTAACTTCCTTTACTTTTCACAAATCGTTTGATTACCTTGTGCGAGCAAAACTCCTTCCTTTAGCAGAAGTAATGTGGCCAGTAGCCAACCACAGCCAGGGAGAAATCGTTCTTCCATCCAGAGCTACACAGCTCAAAATCCAGTCCCCAAAGTTTAGAGCAATGTTTCTGAAGGGATCGGTCCTGGGGAACTTAAAATCCTTCAACAGGAACCTCGCAGCTCACCGTGATGAGTTACCCGTACGCCCGCAGCTTACTAATGCACGGTTCTTTAGCTGAGCGGTTGATTATTCAGAGTCATAAGACGTTGAGTCTGCTTTTGAACATATTCCTACTCACTGCGTTGAGCCAGCTTCCGATTTGACTGCTCGTTTCTCTCTGAGAGTTTTGAAAACCAGCGATTTCTGTCAGAACCCACCCGATACCTGGCTCAGGTGTCAGGTTACCGCCACACCTGAGCGGAGGCAGGGCTGTAACCTGTGGCGTCATTGACTGCAAGGCCCCCACTTTGCTGGCTTGGGCCTGCCTTAAGAAACAATCTTAAACTTTAACCCAACAAAAAAATCAAGAGCTACTTTCTTTTCAAGAACATAGGGCATCGTGCTTTGTGTAAATGCTTCGCCCTGAATCTCGTCATCAATAGGCTTTTGTGAAGGTGACAGTAAATTGATTTTTTTTAAAAATCTGATCATTGTCCCTCAGTGGGTTTTTAAAGGTATTTTGAGAAGTGGTGCGATTCATGAACTCGATGGTGAATGTACATGTGGATGTTTAGTTTAGTTTAGAGACACAGTGTGGAAACAGGCCCTTCATCCCACTCCTAGTTCTACCCGCACGCACATTTACAACAGTCAGGAAGGGAAGAAGAACGGGAGGGAGGAATGGGAAATTAATTTCATTTGTGTATGAAACATAAAAATTATTTCAAATGAAATGTTCTGGCAGAGCAGAGGACGGATGGCCTAGACATGCCTTCAAGATAAACCTCAAATTATTGTCAAAGTGCCTTACATAGCAGATATGAAATATATCTGTAACTAGCAGATCAGAACTTGCCCACATTGCAGGCATTCATTGAACATCCCCCTGCCCTGTCCCACTAAAAATCCAACATTCAGCCCCTTCCTCTCTCTGGTATCTTAAAACCACCCCCTTATTAAATAATACCATCAAACCATTCACAGTGCATTGCCAGTAATCTCTATGTGCAGGAAGGATTTGCAAATGCTGGTTTAAACCGAAGATAGACACAAGAAGCTGGAGTAACTCAGCGGGACAGGCAGCATCTCTGCAGAGAAGGTATGGGTGACGTTTCCGGTCGAGAAGAAGGGTCTCGACCCGAAACGTCACCCATTCCTTCTCTCCAGAGATGCTGCCAGTCCCGCTGAGTTACTCCAGCTTTTTGTGTCTGTGACCAGTAATCTTTATGTTCCCTGTTCAAGAGTCAAGTGTGGTTTATTGTCACGTGGATCGAAACAGAACAATTAAATTCTTACTTGCGGCAGCATAAAGATAATTACCGTTATTTTATTTTTTAATGAATGCTTATTCATTTTTGCTATCCAATTTGCTGCTGTAACCCTGCAAATTTCCCGATTGTGGGACGAATAAAGGATTATTATTATTATTATCGGTCCATAAACACAGTACTCATAGATAATGAAATGAAATGATAACACAAAAAACGTTTTAAACAGTTAAAAGGTGGTGCAGTGGTAGAGTTCCTGCCTTACAGCGCCAGGGACCCGGGTTCGATCCTGAATATGGGTGTTGACTGTACGGAGTTTGTACGTTCTCTCTGTGACCGCATGGGTTTTCTCCAGGAGCTCCGGTTTCCTCCCACATTCGAATGACGTGCGGGTTTGAAGTTTAATTGGCTTCTGTAAATTATAAGTTGTCCCCAGTGTGCAGGATAGTGCCAGTGTACGGGGTGATCACTGGTCGATGTGGACTCGGCCGTTGGGCCGTAGGGCCTGTTTCCGCGCCTGTTTTTATGTTGCTTTGCTGCAACCTAAAACTAAAGCCTAAAGTTCTTTGTCCAACAAGACAGTTTGTAGTTTGAAATTTAGTTGGTGTTTGTAGTGTCGCCTTTGTTAGTTCATAATTCTTCACAATTAAAGAGCTGCATGCAGATTTTACAGCTGTCGAGGTTTGAACCTGCTCTGTCTCCCCCCCCCACCCCCCCACCACCCCCCCCCCCCACGCCCACCCACCCCCCACCCCCCCCCGCCCAATGTGCCAGCTCAGTGATGCTGAACTTGAGCTGAGGACTGGGAGCCAGTTTCTGTGTGTGATGAATCAAACCATTATCATTTTAATCTCCAGAAAATGCCAAAGACCTCAGACATGGAGACTTCTCCTGACAGGCACGTTAGCGAACGTCCTTTATTCAACATATCTCCGCCCACTCCTCCCTTTCTCTCCCTGACTTTCATCTTCGCTTTGGTTACACATTCCATTCATTGCAAAGTCCCACTCGCCCTCCCTTGCCCAACTCTCACTGACTGAACATCATTTTTACCTTCTTTTTACCTATTCATCATTCACCAGGTTACTTTGCTCCTTTGAATGTTACTTTGTCAGCCCATTCACCAGGAAGCTGTGCTATGTTTTATTTACTACCGACACTCACATTCATGCGCACAACACACACACATGCACACATACATGCACACACATATGCACATTCACACACACATATGCACATTCACACACACATGCACACTCTCACACAACACACACACTTTTTCACACATACTCTCACTCACACATTCTCAGACTCACCCCCAAGCACACTTACATTCTTTTACACACTTGCACTCTCATGCACACACTCATCCACACAAATGTGCACATCCACACACACATGCACACACTCTCGCACACACCACACATTCACTCCCACTCACACATTCTCACACTCTTTCACACATTTACACTACCTCTCACACACACACACTCTCTCTCACACTCTCATGTACACTTACACACTCTCACACACTCACTCTCACACACACTCATACCACACACTCACACACACCCACACTCACACACTCTGTCTCCCTCTCTCATACGCACACACACACGCGTACACACACACACACCTCTCTCTGTGAAGGTGAGTCATATTTCAAACCATGAGGGCTTGACCTTTGCAAAACCAGTGAGGTGTTGATCTCTCACGTAACGAAAATTCGTGAACCTTCCTCTGACTGAATCTCTGAACTGAAGAGACATGAGGAACTATCGATGCAGCATTCTTGAACAATATTGCTGGAGGAACTCAGAGGGTCAGGCAGCATCGGCGGGGGGAATGGACAGCTGATGTTTCGGGTCCAAATCATTTTATAGTCTGAAGAATAGTCCGGAAATGACCCGCTGAGTACCTCCAGCACTTTACAATGAAATTAAAATCTAGGTGGAAATCCAGGAATAAACCTCTCTCCGCCATAACATGGTATTGAACATTAATGCTTCAATGTAGTGTTACTGTGCGTAGGTGGAGATTGTAAAATTCAGAATTTTAGAATTCGGGTCTGAGGAGGAGTCCCGACCACAAACGACACCTATTCCTTCTCTCCAGAGATGCTGCCTGACCCGCTGAGTTACTCCAGCACTTTGTGTCTATCATTTTAGATTAGTTTAGAGACACAGCGTGGAAACAGGCCCTTCGGCCCACCGAGACCACGCTGACCAGTGATCCCTGCACACAAACACTGTCCTACATACTAGGGACAACGTACAATTATACCAAGCCAATTAGTCTGCAAACCTGTACGTCTTTGGAGTGTGGGAGGAAACTAGAGCACCCGGAGAAAACCTATGGGAGGGAGAGGGAGATCGGACAAAGTCCATACAGACAGCACCTGTAGTCAGGATCAAACCCGGGTCTCTGTCGCTGGAAGGCAGCAACTCTACCACCACGCCACCGTGCCGCCCTTTGCTCCACTCTGCTGCCCTTCGTTGTGAAATCCAGTCCTGGTACATCTGTTGTTAGTGCCAATACTGGTGATCTAAGTGCAGGTGTACATTTGTGCCAGTTTGCCAGTGCTTGTGGCAAGACCAAGAGGGTTTTCAGTGAACGGAACATTAACTCCCCATTGCCTGACCATTCTCATCCACCCTTCCATCATCCAATGATCACCACGGCATCTGGGTGAACATTGATACTGCACCCGGTACAGAAGTGTGAAAACAGGCACCTCCAGATTCAGGGGCAGTTTCTTCCCAGCTGTTATCAGGCAACTGCACCTTGAGAGCGGTCCTGACCTATCATCTACCTCTTTGGAGACCCTGAGACTATCTTTAATCTGACTTTACTGGACTTTATCTTGCACTGAACGTTATTCCCTTTATCCTGTATTTGTAAACTGTGGACGGCTCGATTGTAATCATGTGTAGTCTTTCCACTGACTGTATAGCACGCAACGAAAAAGCTTTTCAATGTATCTCACTACGCGTGCAGGGATCACTGCACATCGTGTATGTGTATGTGACAAATAAATTTGACTTGACTTGACTTAAAATAGCGTTCAAAACTGTGTTGCTGCATCCACTCCCTGCACACGGGACAATTTACAGAGGCCAATTAACCTATAAAAACCTACTTGTCCGTGGGATGCAAGTGAAAACTGGAGCATGGGAGAAATCCCACCCGGCCACAGGAAAATATTACAAAGGTCGTACAGACAGCACCCATAGTCGGGATCGAACCCGGGTCTCTGACGCTGTAAGGCAGCAACTCTACCCCTGCACCACCCATGGTGTGCCTGATATTGCTAGTTCTCAAACGTGTTTCAAGGCATGGAGTTTGCAGAGGACTGAAGAAGGGTCCCGACTCACAACGTCACCTATCCATGTCCTCCAGGGATGGTGCCTGACCCACTGAGTTACTCAAGCACTTTGTGCCCTGCTTTACTGAGGTCTGTTTGAAATTGCATAGCAGTTTGATCACAGATACCTTTACAATGGTTAATTCCTATCGCTGAAAGGCAAATCATTAAGATGGGCACCACCTGGATATGAGCTTCCACACGAGGCCCTTAAGGCATGGGTTGACCAGCCTGCATTCTTATGCACCATTTGCTGATGATCACACAGATTGTGTGGATACTGATGAGAAGCATCTCTATCTGTTGAATAGCATCTCTATCTGTTGAATATCATGAAACATTCCACAGCTGAACGAAGCAAAGGTGCATATCTCTAAAACAATTCCCAGCCTATATTGCACCGGCCTTTTGTGTAGAATTTACAGATCCCTTGTCATGACCCGAAAAATCATCTATCCACGTTCTCCAAAGATGCTGCCTGACCCTCTGAGTTACTCCAGCACTTTGTGTCTATCTTTGGATTTCAATGACAGTCTGGTAGTTTTTGTTTCCTAGCTGTTGATGGGAGATTCATTTTAAACAGAGGCACAAGCAACTGCACATGCTGGAACCTTGAACAAACTACAAAGTGCTGGAGCATCTCAGTTGGTCAGGAGGTATCTGTGGACAGAATGGACAGATAAGTTCATAAGTGATAGGAGCAGAATTAGGCCATTCGGCCCATCAAGTCTACTCCGCCATTCAATCATTGCTGATCTATCTCTCCCTCATACCCCACACTCCCGCCTTCTCCCCACAACCCCTGACACCAGTACCAATCAAGAATCTATCTATCCCTGTCTTAAAAATATCAATTGACTTGGCCTCCACAGACTTCTGTGGCAATGAATTCATTGTCACAGAAGGCTGTGGAGGCCAAGACTTGTTTTGTACATAGTTATCTTGGCTGTACACAGTGTGGAGTTTCCAGTCAGATTGAGGGGTGGCAGCCATTTTAGTTTTTTTTGCTGCCAGCATTGAGTTACTGTAATAAAGACTTCTGTTGTACCTTGAAGACTCGCAAATTTTCATACAGGCATAGAACAAGAACACAAAAAGACTCACCACCCTCTGATTAAAGAAATTCCTCCTCATCTCCTTCCTAAAGGAACGTCCTTTAATTCTGAGGCTATGACCTCTAGTCTTAGACTCTCCCACTAGATAACTCACTGAGTTCCCCCTGCACCTCGTTTTGTATCAAAAATGTTGTTGGTCTCTGAATACATGGCCAGTAATTTACCCATGTGCTTCCATGTCTGTTTAACAACTCCTCTCAGGTATTCAACATCCCTTTCACAAAACAAAGCACATAGGTCTGCTGGTTTAATAGAGATTTGATACAGACAGTTAGTGACCGCATTGATGTGATTCCACATAGGAAGCAACTCATTGAACTCTATTCTTATGTCCTTTCTTTGTAACCTAAACGAAGTTAGAAATATTAATACAAAATAAAGGGGCGGAGGGGAGGAAGAAATTTGGAGACCCAGGCAAATACGGATCGGGAGCTTTGTACAATAACGCGACCAGAATAATCACAACAAATTACACAAGCACCTTATACACAGAGGTATCTCACTCCTTTCGTGTGTAATTTTTTTTATCAGTGCACGTTTTCAACACTAAACAGAGCACAAGAAATGGAGGCAAACAGATACAACAATGATGGTGCATTTATTAAGATTTCAAATGATAACACTGGGCACCCACCCCAAAAGTGTGGATTCCCGTACATGTAGCGATAGGCAAAAAACCATCGTGGGCATTCCCATTGCCGGAGTTAAGCCAAATGATGAGTGGTTTTAACCAAAAGGACGCAGACACAGTGATGAGACACAGAACGGTAGTCGTGGTTGGTGAAGTTAGTAATAAAGAATACAGAATGAGAAACATCGGAAATCTAGTACACGCACATTCTATTTTATAAATTTAATGACTATCGAGGAAATGTATGGTCCCATGACAGTGAAATTACAGGAACTCTGGGTACAAGCAAGGAAAAGACAAGACATTGACTTAAGGGCATGTCCCACTTAGGCGATTTTAAGGCGATGGCCGGCGACTAGGCTGTCGCCGACAGTTCGCCGGGTGTCGTGGGCATGATCGTGAGGAGTCTTCCAAGAATCGTAGTGGATCTCGGCGCGCCGCTGAGAAATCAACCGGAGTGAAATTTCTCGGCGACAGCTGGCTTGTCGCCAGGTATCGTTGCTTATTGCGGGCGCTGTCGCATGCTGTCCCCAGGTTTGCTGGGTTCTCTTAGATGCATTTAGAACCACGTGATATTAAATTAAGTAAAGTCATTTCAAGATACCATAACATACTTGTGTTTAACCAATTTATTTACCGTCAGGACATTTAACAGGTAGATTGGAGGCGACAGTTTGACGGTCAGGTAAGTGTGGGAAGTTTCACGATGTTTATGGCCATCAGCGATCAAATTTAAAGTAGGCTCCCAACCCAGACATGCAACCCAGAAACCAGATATGCATCTCCCATACATTTTCAAAGAATGCCCACACACTTCTCACAAAATCCATTTAACCACTTTTAAAATTACATTTCTTAATACTGCTATTAGTAAACTGGAAGTCAATCCAGTTTATGCCTTATTACCGTGAAGCTTGGTTTTCAAGTAACCCGGGAAAGATGTTATATTTCAAAACTCTCAAGTACCTACCGACTTGTCAGTGATTTCAGCGAAAATTAGGACGCCGGAGAAGCATTGACAGCGTGGGCATTTCGCGATGTTTCTGAAGACGGTGTAATCTTGACCTGACGGCATTGTCGTGGTCATTGTCGTCGGGTAAAAGAAAATTTTGGCGATCTGCTAAGACTTTGACAGTCGCCGGCAGTCGCCTAAAAAATCGCCTAGGTGGGACAGGCCCTTTAAACAACCCAGGTATTCCTTCGGCTATTTTTTCCCCCGCTCTTTCATTAAACCAGTGCTCCTGCTTTATTTTGTGTGCATTTCATATTTCCACTTGGTCTGTGCTTCCTCTGACCAGGGCAACTCCATTATTTATAATAACTTCACAAATAGCAGCTAGCTTGCCGAACCAACCCCATGTGGCTCCCTGACCATACGCTCACATCATGCTTTATTCAGGCTGTCTCACTGTCAGTCAAAAGTATTATTTCATATCACAGGAAAAATAGACAACATTTGTAACACGTGCATATACAAAATAACCAACCAGACCATTTATACACCTTCGACATAAATACTTATAGAATTTAAAATAAATAATGTTGTTCTACTTATAATCATTACAATTTTGTTCACGTTAAAAGCAACAATAAGAAATAGCACTTAATTAACACGATTTCTTAATGTTCAGTCTTAAACCACTAGCGAAATACTGACTTGGAGATCAGGAATTTTCGGGGCCAGAGCGATATTGTAGATACTTACTGCAACCACCATCAAAGGAATGTAAATCTTTATTAATATGTTTCTGCTGTTAATTGCTTACTGGACTTGCTTGTGCAACGGGTGAGGGGTATTTGTAGTGTACTCTCTGAACAACCATCTATTTTTTCCACTGACTTAAGTTTCAGTTCATGAGACACAAAGGAACTGCAGCGAGTCAGGCAGCATCTGTGGTGGGAATGGACAGGCGACGTTTCAGGTCAGGACCCTTCTCCAGACATGTTTAGATGGGTCCAACCCAAAACATTGTCGGTCCATTCTCTCCACAGATGCTGCCTGATCCACTGAGTTTTTTTTCCAGCACTTTGTATTTTGGTGGACTAATAGCGTAAACGTAGTCTGAATTTGATAATTGTTAAACAATGAGTGGGATTTCTTTCGAAAAGAATCTCACAGCAGATGAAGAATTGTTCTGACCTGAGAAGTCACTAATTCCTTTCCTCCAGAGATGCTGCCTGTCCCGCTGAGTTGCTCCAGCATTTTGTGTCTATCTTCGGTGTAAACTAGCATCTGCAGTTTTGTCTGACACTCACAGCATTTAATCCCGGATTTGGTTCGGTATTCTTAATTTGCACATAGAGGCATACAGCATGGAAACAGGCCCAACTTATCCTTGCCAACCAAAATGCCCCATCAAAATCAGTCCTACCTGCCTGCATTTGGCCCATATATGCCTCTAAACCTTTCCTACTCATGTACCCGTCCAAACATCACAAGCGTAACATCATATGAGAGTAAGGCCTCTCTGGATTACGCTAAACTTGGTGTACATAAATTTTGACGCACAATTTACTAAGCATGTTTCAGAGTCAAATGTAACCTCTTGTGGATTTCCTTAAAAACCATAAAATGTTCAGCGCTGCTTCCAATCTGTGATTCAGTTGAACCTTGGGGAAATCTGTCTCTCTTAGAGAGAAGGAACCACTCAAGGGAGTGATTTGTTGCTGAATTAGATGTTTAAGTAAACGGGACTCAATTATCACCTCATCATGAAGGCAAAGCACGTTTTAAAGGCTTAAAAAAGAATCATTGATGGGGTGATCTGAGCCAAGAAAAATGTCATTAGTTTCAGGACACATGGATCTGTTGTGTAGAAAGGAACTACAGATGCTGGTTGACACCAAAGTTAGGCACAAAATGCTGGAGTAACTCAGCGGGACAGGCAGCATCTCTGGAGAGAAGGAATGGGTGACGTTTCAGGTCGAGACCCTTTCTTCAGACCCTTCAGAAGAAGGGTTTCGACCCAAAACGTCACCCATTCCTTCTCTCCAGAGATGCTGCCTGTCCCGCTGAGTTACTCCACCTTTTTATGTCTAACCTGGATCTATTGCTTGGAGATGCAAGGAAATGCACACGCTGGAATCTTGAGCAAAACACACAGTGCTGGAGGAATTCAGGGGTTCAGGCAGCAGGTGTGGAGGGAAAGGGTAAGCGAATTTTGGGTCAGGACCCTTCTCCAGCACTTTGTGCTCAGATCTAGTGCTTTACTTTAAAAAAAAAAATGAAATAGAGATATTGTGGCTGATGAGCAACGGAGCAGTTTAATAGTACATTTCTCTCTATTTTGATGGGACCTTCACACACAAACAGCACTGAAGGTGAACCCAAATGTCCCAGAGAATTGTCATCCATTAACATATTTGCTTTGCATCGATGATTCCAATCATGACCAGGGTAGTGACAGGTGGCATTCACTTGATGATGTGTGGGCAAGAGCGCCATTTCAGGGGCAGGTTGGGTTTGCCAAAGTTGACCTGAGTTGGTGAAGACTCTACTGGTGATCAAAGACGGCCTGCTCATTTTATTCCGACATACAACTTTCTCTCAGGAGTCATAGAGTCACACAGCGTGGAAACAGGCTCAACCTGCCCACACCGACCAACATGCCCCAACTACACTGGCTCCACCTGCCCGCACATGGCCCATATCCCTCTAAACTCATCCTATTCATGTACTTGTCCAAATGTTTTTTTAAAACGGTGTCTCCTCTGGCAGTTCATTCCATTACCTATCACCCATTGTGTAAAAAAAGATCCCCCTCAGATTACTATTATATCTTTCCTCCCTCACTTTAAACCAATGTCCTCTGGTTTTCAATTCCCCTACTCTGGGTAAAAGGCATTTACCATATCGAATCCTCTCATGGTCTTTTCCACGCCGATAAGATCACTCCTCAGCCTCCTGCGCTCCAAGAAATAATCTCCTAGCCTGCCCAACCTCTCCCTCGAGTTCAAGCCCTCGAGTCCTGGCAACATCCTCGTAAATCTTCTCTGCACCCTTCCCACCAGGAGCTTGGTGAATTGGCTGAAGCCGTTGGTTTGAGAGGCTGCACTGCTGATATTTAATTTTATTATTCACTTCCCCGAAATTAATATCACTTTTGCCTGACATCTCTCAAGCTCAAAAGTCCAGATCACAAACCAATAATGATTGTGGGATGCTAGCCCTTTAGAGGAGCGCTTTAATTCACCCAGCAATCTGCAGCATCTCCACTCAGCTCCACCAGTGGAGGTTCCACTTAGCTCAAAGATAGACACAGGTTGCTGGAGTAACCCAGCAGACCAGGCAGCATCTCTGGAGAACGTGGATAGGTGACGTTTCTGGTCGGGACCCTTTGCTGCTCATTAGGCAATGTTGGCCTCAGTCCCGGGTCGTAGGTCAGTGGTAGATTAGCTTGGATTCTCCACCTGGTATGAAACCCCGTTTGTTCCTTCCCAATGATCCTGCTTGGTTTAATTTAGTTCGGAGATACAGCGCGGAAACAGGCCCTTCGGCCCACCGGGTCCGTGCCGACCAGTGAACCCCGCACACGAACACTGTCCTACACACACTAGGGACAATTTTCAATTTAGGCAAACCAATTAGCCTACAATCCTGCACGTCTCTGCAGTGTGGGAGGAAGCAGGAGCTCCCGGGGAAAACCCACGCAGGTCACGGGGAGTATGTGCAAACTCCGTACAGACAACACCCGTAGTCAGGATCGAACCTGGGTCTCTGGCGCTGTGAGGCAGCCACTCTACCGCTGCGCCACCGTGCCGCCCTGTTTGGCTAGAATCGGGTCCACCATCCTAAACACTCACCCCTGCACTGCGTCACAGCACGGCTGCAATTAGTGCCAACCACAAACTGCACTAAAGTTAATTGCCTGGGCTAATTGAGCACAACTTCCCAAACCCATGATCTCTGCTTGCAAGCATCTCAGATACCATCTCCCTATGTTGCCGTGCTTCTGATGGGCTAGAACGCTGCCCAGCCGTGCTCCCATTAGCACCCTTGAGTCCATTTAGTTTTGAGTTTTAGAGATACAGCGTGGAAACAGGGCCTTGCGCCATCAAGTCCACGATGACCTACGATACACTAGTTCTCCCGACACACTCGGGGCAACTTACAGAAGTCAATCAACCTTCAAACCTGCACGTCTTTGGAATGCGGCAGGAACCTGGAGCACCCGGAGAAAACCCATGTGGTCCCAGGGAGAATGTACAAACCCATTGCAGACAGCACCCGTAGTCCGAATCGCACCCGTAGTTAGAATCAAACCTGTGTCTCTGGCAACATCTCTCTCCCTGCACCACTGGGCAGCCCCATCTCAAAGAAAGAATTATTATTTAAATACTAGCGAGAGATGAGGAGTTTTGGATTTTTTTTCAGATTTCATGGCTATCTGAAAGAGGTCAAGAAATCTGTGCAGGACTTGATGGGGTAAGTGTGGTGAAGGTATTTCCAAAACTCAAGACCGTAAGTGGAGGATGGTAACTAACTAACCCAACTGGGGAAGTCAGGAGAAATAAATCCGCTACTGTTCATAGAGGGACTAAAGTGAATAATGGAAATGTCTGCAAGGAAAAAATCAATGTGAAAATGATGAAAACAGTCGGATACATTGAGAGGAAGAAATGAAAGCGTTGCAATGTTTATCTTTAATTATTTATCAGTTTCATCTAAAGGAAAATTGTGGGAGCTGATAATTACAACTGCTAAATACCAAAGTGAGTTGAGTGTTGATTATCCCAGTGCATTTACTCTGCATGAGGGAAGAATTTTAAACTAGCTAAAATGGATGTCCTTACACAACCTCCACTGCAAACAAATTATAATGAGATGATCTCCACATGTTTTTATTCCCAAATTACTGAGAAGTTTTAGCTGTGTGTTTATTATCAATTTTGAAACATCTAATGTTAAATGTTTACAGAAAATAATTTCCCAAAGGTAATCTATGTTAAATGTTATATATTTTGAGTATCTGAGTATTCCCAGGGTTGATACAAGTTTCTGTTAATAAGCCGTTTCCGAACAGCCTGGAGATCTATCCAGGCACGTAAACTGTGCCAACCTCTGTGGGTTAATGGGTTTATTAGTTGGGTTATCCATAACTTTCAAGCCCATTCCACTGCTAGCTCGTCATCCACTCGTAGAATGAGGTAGGAAAGAAGTTGAAACAGGTTCTGCCAGAGTAATAAAGAGATGAAAAAGGAGAGGTCGCTTACATCAAACTGGCAGTGGTCACCGGCGAAGTTCATGTCACAAATGCACTGGAACTGGTGGGGCAGGTTTTGGCAGAAGCCTCCGTTGAGACAAGGGCTTGATTCACATTCATCAACGTTGATTTCGCATCTGCAAGACGTACGGAAGAAGACAAAATATAGTTTACTCGTGTTTTAAGAACTCTGCTCAACTGGCCTTCGGTCCTAAATCAGACTGAGGAATGTGATTGATAACAGTGCCAGGAAATTTTTGATTACAATTTTTTGAATAATTTTCACGTTCATAAGTGACAGGAGCAGAATCAGGCCGTTCGGCCCATCAAGTCTACTCCGGCATTCAAACGTGGCTGATCTATCTCTCCCTCCTAACCCCATTCTCCTGCCTTCACCCCACAACCTTTGACACCCGTACCAATGTCTGAAGAAGGGTCTCGACCCGAAACGTCACCCATTCCTTCTCTCCCGAGATGCTGCCTGACCTGCTGAGTTACTCCAGCATTTTGTGAATAAAAGGATCTATCTATCTCTGCCTTAAAAATATCAATTGACTTGGCCTCCACAGCCCTCCGTGGCAAGTTCACCTTCAAGACTTGATAGACTTGGTTGTTCATGCAGAGGTTTAGCGGATATCTCTGCAGCCGTCTGGACAGGTGTCGCTCTGACAACACAGAAGACGCTCAACACCACCCTGGATCAACGACCTGTCCGCCTGGCAACATCTCCGCCACCCTCAATGTTCACCCCTTCATCAGCGTCGCACCTTGGCTGCAACCGTGCCACCCACATTGAAGTCGCTCACTTCACCCACCTCCGAAAACCCCATGACCTCTACCTCCACCGCCAAGAAGGAGAAAGCCAGCGGGTGGATGGTGGCACCGCCACCGACAGCTTCCCCTCAAGGTTCCACACAACCCAGACTTGGAAAAATGCCACCGTTACAGGAAGCCTTTGGCCAACAGCACAGTGGTGGTGATGGGTGATCTCACTGAAACCCACCAAACAATGAGAGGCTGAGAGTGGATGTGGAGAGATGATGCAAATACAATGATGCCAAAAAAAATTGTAAATTCATTTTTAATTGATGCATCTTTTTGTCTCCAAAAAAATAGCACTGATGATCATGATTTTATACTGTCTCTTCATGTGGTGATGATCTTCCTTTAATTGTCAAGAGTCGACAGTGTTTTATTGTCATATGTCTCAAATCAGTTTTGATTTAATTTGATTTAGTTGTCTGAAACTCTATTCTTCTGGTGTTGCAGTTTATGTAGGTTCTTGTCTATATTGATCTCGATTTGGTTCATAAGTTCATAATTCATAGTAGCAGAATTAGGCCATTCGGCCATCGAGTCTATATCACCATTCAATCATGGCTGATCTATCTTTCCCTCTCAAAGGTATTTATTCACAAAATGCTGGAGTAAATTAGCAGGTCAGGCAGCATCTCAGGAGAGAAGGAATGGGTGACGTTTCGGGTCGAGACCCTTCTTCAGACTGATGTCAGGGGGGCGGGACAAAGGAAGGATATAGGTGGAGACAGGAAGATAGAGGGAGATCTGGGAAGGAGGAGGGGAAGAGAGGGACAGAGGAACTATCTAAAGTTGGAGAAGTCGATGTTCATACCACTGGGCTGCAAGCTGCCCAGGCGAAATATGAGGTGCTGTTCCTCCAATTTCCGGTGGGCCTCACTATGGCACTGGAGGAGGCCCATGACAGAAAGGTCAGACTGGGAATGGGAGGGGGAGTTGAAGTGCTCGGCCACCGGGAGATCAGTTTGGCCAATGCGGACCGAGCGCAGCTGTTGAGCGAAGCGATCGACGAGCCTGCACTTAGTTTCTCCGATGTAAATAAGTCCCCATTCTCCTGCCTTCTCCCCATAACCTTTGGCACCCTTATTAATCAGGAATCTGTCAATCCCCGCTTTAGAAAATACCATTGACTTGGCCTCCACAGCCGTCTGTGGCAATGAATTCCACAGAATCACCACCCTCTGGCTAAAGAAATTCCTCCTTATCTCCTTTCTAAAGGTACTTTAATTCTGAGGCTGTGCCCTCTGGTCCTGGACTCTCCCACTACTGGAAACATCCTCTCCGCTTCCACTCTATCCAGGCCTTTCACTATGAGGTAAGTTTCAATGAGGTCCCTCCCACCCCCCCCCCCCCCCCCCCCCCCCTCACCTCAACTTTCTAAATGCCAGCGGAGTACAGGACTAGTGCCGTCAAACCCTCATCATACGTTGTGGTTTTGTTCAGATCACTATCAGTAGAACAGTCTGGAATGCATTGTACTGAAAGGTTTTCTATCTGTTCTTCCACAGTTACCTGCTACAAAATGTTTCTTCTCTGAGCACCCCCCCCCCCCCCCCCCGCATTGGTACGGAGTCAATCAGAATATGCCACATGTAACTTGTATTTCACTTACTGGCTTCCAGTGAATCGTACAGGGCAGGTACAGCTGCTGTTCCTATCCTTGGTACAGGTACCTCCATTGTAACATGTCCAGTTTGTCTTCTCATCATTGCAGAAAGTAATGGATAATCTCAGATATCTATGACAAAAGGACATTAATTCTCTATTAATTATTGACCTCCATAGGCAGAGCAGACATTTTGGCGCAGTTACATGTCAAGTCTCTTCATCCCCCTTGCATTATTTATGCTTTCAGAAGAAATGTTGGAACATAGAATTAGTGCGTACGATGGTGATGGATGGTCGGTGTGGGCTCGGTGGGCCGAAGGGCCTGCTTCCGTGCTGTGTCCCGAAATTAAATTAAATGCAAATTGCCCTTTGTGTGTTAGGGTGCGGATGTGAGAGTGGGATAACGTCAAACTGGTGTGGGTGGGTGATGGATAGTCAGTGTGGACTTGGTGGGCCTGTTTCCATGCTGTATCTTTCAATCAAAAACAATGATTACATTGTGTAATACAAAAGTGAACGTCATGGGTTTCCTTCGCTCAGTCCGCCTGGGCCTACCTGATCTCCCAGTTGCCAGACACTTTAATTCCCCTTCCCATTCCCACACTGACCTTTCTCGTCTTGGGCCTCTTCCACTGTCAGAGTGAGGCCAAACGTAAATTGCAGGAACAGCGTTTCATATTTCACTTGGGCAGCTTACAACCCAACGCTATAAAAATGATTTCTCTAACTTCAAGTAACCCTTACATCCCCTCGTTCTCCATCCCTCCCACACCCAAGTCGTACCAGCTTCAAAGTTGTCTTGTTGAGTTTCATTGTCTGTAACTCATGTTTCCTTTTCCATCGTCACTTTTTTGCATATCTTTCATTCATTTGTTCTATATCTCTCTATTCCACCTTCGACTCTCAGTCTGAAGAAGGGTCTCGACCCGAAAGGTCTCCTATTCCTTTTCCTTTTCTCCAGAGATGCTGTCTGACCCGCTGAGTTGGTTACTCCAGCTTTTTGTGTCTATCTTTGGTTTAAACCAGCATCAGCAAATCCTTCCTGCATATTTCGTCATGGGTTTCAAGTTGTGAATCATTTATAGATACTACTGTCAGGCATTTTAAAAGAGAAAAATAGTCTTAAGAAAGCCTGAATTGTTAAGCAAGTATTGTTGTGATATCTAGAACATACTGTTCAGCGCGAAGATCAAACAATGCATGGGAAATTCTGTATCAAGCTTAGAAAGCAATCATATAACTAAATTAATTTGTTCTCTCTGCAGGTTATTAATAATTCAAAGTTTGTGATTATATTTCAAACAGGCATCACACATTTCCCTCAAAAACATTAAAAACACTTTATTAAGATTCTTTTGATTGTTCAAGAAAATAGTAAAATCTTTGACATCGTTTTTTAGCTTATTTAAGATTTTTTAATATCCCCACAGGTCAATTATTAATAGCCCAGTCAACTAGGATGCAAAGAAATAGCAACCCATTCAGAGTTTTGTTTAGTTTATCATTGTTACGTGTACCGAGGTACAGTGAAAAGCTTTTTTTGTTGCGTCCTAACCAGTCAGCGGAAAGACTATACATGATTGCAATCAAGCTGTCCAGAATGTACAGATACAGGATAAAGGGAATAAAGTTTAGTGCAAGATAAAGTCCAGTAGATTAAGAAGAGCATAGTTAGAGTAAGGAATGAGTAATGTTGAAATAAAGATTTAGATCCAAAATGAATAATTTTAGGATTATCAGAACAAATTACAAACTTTACGCTAAGTCAGAGACACTTTCTTGACTACAGTTTAATAACTGCGAAAAAATTAATACTTAAATTTTGGAAAAAAACAGTAACCCCCACAATTAAAATGTGGATTACGGAAATGACCGAGACCTTACATTTGGAAAAAATAAGGTTTGCCTTAATTGACAAACCAGATCTATTTTCTAAAATATGGTCTCCATTTATTGAATTTTTAAAAAAGTAAATGGGTTTGTCACAAAACTAAAATTTAAAACTAAAGTTAAAACTTGAGTTTAGGGTTGGATGTACAACTATACTCATTAACTCCCGGATCTATCCCCATAATCTTTATGTTTGTAATTCTCTTTTTTCTTTGCTTTCTCTCTATTAATTTATAGTCTTTTATTTTCAGTCTCTTTTCATCTTTATTTTTTCTTTAAAAATTAAAAAATTGAAGCTATGTAAGAACTCTATAACCAATTTGTCGTTTATTATTATTTGTGCATATGCTTTAAAAAATTAAAAATTTTAAAAAAAAAGAAAAAAAGATTTGTAAAGGGTGGAGTGACTGTAAATGAATGTTTTGTAATGAATGATCCACACCTGGGACCATCTCACACAGGATCACCTGGCTTCGGTGCCATCTTGCACCAGGTCTGAAGAAGGGTTCTGACCCAAAACGTCACCTGTCCATTCCCTCCACAGATGCTGCCTGACCCACTGAGTTCTTCCAGCACTTTGTTGTTCCAGCGGATTTGTAAAATTTGGGTTGCACCTACTTACAGTCATTTTACGAGGCATGAAATATCAGTGTGAGGGTGCAGACTGAATTGGTGCCTGGGACAAGGTATGGTAAGGCTGCGAGGATCCCAATTATTTTTGCACATTTGCTTTGACCCCCGACGTACAGGGAATTGACTTGAGATGTCGGCCCAAGATCTCACAACACCTGTTCCATCAAAGAGCCTGATGTGCTTCCAAGAGCAGATTCCCCGTCCACGAGAGGGCTTGTATTTCGCACATTTCAACATGTTTTTCTTAAACTAGCAAATAACTCATTAGGATCATGCAATAATAATGGTGCACACGGCAGCCATTTGGCCTGTTGAGTCGATACTATCCCTGCACAGCAGTCCTCTCAGTCCCGTTGCCTGGCTCTTTGTGCCTCGGCACTTTAAAAGTTATTTTCCCTCAAAATTTCCTCTGGAAAGCTTATTGCCCTTACAGACAGTGAGTTCCAGATCACCACTAAAAATCAGTAGCAAACTACTGCCCAAAGTACACAAAGTGCTGGAGTGACTCAGTGTGTCGGGCGGCATCTCTGGAAACATGCAGGGCTGTTTTTACAGCATTATGGGCCCCTGGGCAAAGCAGTGTACTGGGGCCCCTACCGTTACTCTCCCCCACCCCCCTTTCCCTACCAGCCCCCCCCTGTCGTGCCGACGAAAAGCACTTACCGAAAAGCACTTAGCGATGGACTTAGGGTGCTACATGGTTGCGAAAAGCACTTACAGATCGCTGTGAGAAGCACTTAGTGACCGAAAATGTTGCGAAAAAAGCACTTATTGAACCTACATTTTTAAAGTAGTATTTATTTATTGCAAGTCACTTAACATACACAGATCAGCATGGGGCCCCTATGCTTGTGGGGCCCTGGGCAAGTGCCCATCAGGCCCATGCGTTAAGACGGCCCTGGAAACATGAATACATGACGTTTTAGGCTGGGATCCTTCTTCAGAACACACGGCACAAAGTGCTGGAGTAACTCAGTGGGACAGGAGCATCTCTGGAGAACATAGATAGATGACGTTTCAGTTCAAAATGTCATCGATCCGTGTTCTTCTGAGATGCTGCCTGACCCAGCACTTTGTGTCCTTTCGGTGTGAACCGGCATCTGCAGTTCCTACTTTGTTTCAACTTTCTAAACTTTGCTCTTCAGTCTAACCTTGTAGCTGAGACCCCACATTCTTTCAATCAGTCCCACAAAACATAGCTGTACCTCTCTCAGAAATCATTAGATACTTCTGGAAGATATAAAGTCAAAAGGGTGTCAAATAAGTAGAGAAGAGGTGTGAATGTGAAGCCAGAGGATGGGATGTATGTGGAAGGGGAAAGGGGGGAGGGAGCGCAGGATACTGGGAGAAATACTAAACTTTGTATATATTTTCATATATGTTTGGCGGCACAGTGGCGCAATTGTTGCCTTACAGCGCCAGAGACCCGGGTTCAATCCGGTCTTTGGGTGCTGCCTGTACGGAGTTTGCACGTTCTCCCTGTGACCGCGTGGGTTTTCTCCGGGTGCTCTGATTTCCCCCCACACTCCAAAGGTTTGCAGCTTCATTGGTTTCTGTAAATGGTCACTACGTGTGTAGGATAGTGTTGTTGTACAGGGAGATCGCTGTTGGCGCGGCCTCGGTGGGCTGAAGCGCCTGTTTCCGCGCTATATCGGTAAAGTCTGAAGAAAATATTTTATTACGCAGAGCACACGAGATTCACAGGTAATCTAATCTGCAATTGGCTTCTGTAAATTGTAAAATTGTCCCGAGTGTGTAAGATAGTGCCAGTGATCGCGGGACGTCACGGACTCGGCGGGCCGAAGGGCCTATTCCCGCGCTGTATCTCTAAAGTCTAAAGTAAAGTCTAAAGTTTACTTACTCACAGAATCTCCCAGTGAAGTTACCTGTGCACCTGCACGAGTAGCCGTCTATGGCATTGACACAGGTAGCTCCGTTGGCACACCTGTGTGTTGGGCAGTGGTCGACGTTGGCTTCACAATTGGTGCCGGTGTAGCCCGGCAGGCAGGTACACTGGTACGCAGAGACTCGGTCCGTGCAGTGGCCGTGGATGCAAGGGCTCGACCGGCAATCATCAATGTCCTCTTCGCAGTTGCCGCCCGTCCAGCCCGTCGGGCAGCTGCAGTGGTAGTAAGTGACCATGTCCTCGCACTTGCCCTGGTTTTTACACGGATCGGACGCACAAACGCTCTCCTCGGGGCAGCCCCGCGATATGCTGGCGAAGGACGGCTGTATAAATTGCTCCTGCTGTGGCCTGACAATGTGCGTGCTGTCGGCTGCAAGGTATGGCAAGGAGATCCCGCCCAGTTTCACGGTGCCCAAGCAACCTCCGAAGCTGCCCGCCTTCTCTCCGCCCCCAGAGCCCAGGGCAATGTCCGCTCCTTCCCTCAGGAAGTTCAGGTTCCCCATGGCGGAGTGACCGGTCACAGTTCCGTCCGTCTGGTCGACCTCCATTTCCCAGGTGGAATGCTGGAGCGAGGGGCGGGTCATGTGCAGAGTGACATGGTGCCAGACACCGTCGCTTATTGGCTTTGAGCTGAGGATGCTCAGGTTGCCCCTGCCCTTTCCACTGCCTATCATCAATATGAGATGGCACTGCTGGATGCCGATGGTGATGAAGTCTTGCTCCTTCACAGCATGGAGCACGACAGCGTTTGATTCCCTCGTTCGAACGCTGAAAGTAACGTTGGTGAGATCCCGCTTAATCTTGCCATTCCCTCTGAAGGTCAAGCCTTGCTCTCCTTTGAACGTGGCACGAACAAGGCCTGCAATCAAGGCAAGAGGAAGCAACATATAGTACAAGAAAATAACTGCAGATGCTGGTACAAATCGAAGGTATTTATTCACAAAATGCTGGAGTAACTCAGCAGGTCAGGCAGCATCTCGGGAGAGAAGGAATGGGTGACGTTTCGGGTCGAGACCCTTCTTCAGACTGAACAAGAGGAAGCAACGTTACCCGAGGCTTACATTGATAATTTCAGCATTCTTTACAAGAGGATAAAATATTTCAGAATGTTTAAGAAACATTTGGACTGGTACATGGATTGGATAGGTTTCGAGGGAAATGGGTGATCTTATGGAGGTGTACAAAACCATGAAAGGAAAAGATCGGGTAAATGCACAGTCTTTTACCCAGGGGAGGGGAATCGAGAACCAGAGGACATAGGTTTTAGGTGAGGGGGGAAAGATTTAATAGGAACCTGAGAGGCAACTTTTTTTACACAGAGGGTGAGAGGAGTATGGAAAGAGTTGCCGGAGGAGATAGTATAGGCAGGTATTATCACAAGGTTTAAGAAACATTTAGACAGGTACATGGATAGGAGAGGTTTACAGGGATATGGGCCAAACACAGGCAGATGGGACTAGTGTAGATGGGGCATGTTTGTCGGCATGGGCAAGTTGGGCCGAATGGCCTGTTTTCACGTGGTATGTCTCTTTCACCATCCGGCGTGGCCCGGAACAGGGCGCGGGATTTTCTCCGCCCGGCGGGAGCTTCAATGTCGGGAGTCCCGACCGCCGCGACGTGGCAACTTCAACAGCCTGACCGCGGGAGAAGACGGCAGGGGAAGAGAAAAGACATTCTGGCCTTCCATCACAGTGAGGAGGGACTGGAGGAGACTCACTGTGATGGATGTTTCTTTTTTTTGTCTTGTGTTGGTTTGTGATTGTGTGTGTTATTGCTTATTTTTATTGCTCTTATTGTTGGACTGTGGGTAATGGAATTTCGTCCAAAAGACTTGTTTTTTTTTGGATGACAATAAAGGCTATTCTACTTCTTCTTCTTCATCTCTGACTCTATTTAAAAAGTGAAGGATTTCATGATGTTAAGTGATGGATAATGTAATTCTTTTTTTGCAAATCACAGAATTGGAGGATGACACAAGAGGCTGCAGGTGCTGGAAACTTGAGCCAAATAACAAAGTGCTGGATGACCTCAGCGGGCAGAATAGACAGAATGAAGAGATGATGTTTCGGGTCGGGACGCTTCTCCAAGATACTACATTCCATTAGCGCTTTGATCTTAGAATTGACGGGCTTTATTTTTTGCATTCCAGTAGCTGAATACAAATCAACAGGCGATGATGTCTGGACCTGACCGGTGGAGATATGTGAGCATGTGGGGACTCATGGCTGAGGAATGACATTTAGACTCCTCATGGGGGCATAAGAAACTGCAGATGCTGGAACCATGTGCAAAGCACTAAGTGATGGAGGAACTCAGCAAATCAGGCAGCATTTGTGGAGGGAATGGGCAGACCACAGGGTTTTGGGTCGGGGACTTTCTTCAGACTGGGAGAAGCTGGGAAAGAGAGTTGGGGCTGGGGTAAAATGATGATTTGATGATCATTAGATTGTTGTTGAATTCTCTGATTTGAATTTACTTTAGTGGAAACTCTAACTAAATAAAAGAGAAGACAGAAGGGAAGGCTGGTTATTTTGAAAGTGAACTAACTTTAGCTTCTCCCAGTCTGAAGAAGGGTCTCGAGCCGAAACGTTACCTGTCCATATCCTTTCGACAACAACAAGATCACCCTGGAGAAAGTACAACGCCAAGCAGCCCGCTTTGTATGTAATGACTACAAGCACAAATCAAGTGGGAATAATATGCTGACTTCTCTCGGATGGGATACTCTAGAGCTCTGCAGAATCAGGCTTATTGCAATTTACAAAGAGATTCACAAAATCACGCCATCAAATCTTCCGTCATCCCAGAGCACCAACTGCCATGAAACAAGACAAAATACCGGTCCCTACATCATCAGCTCGCTAAATTTCAATAAATTTTGCTACCAATATTCCCTTTACCCAAGGATGATAAGGGAATGGAATATGTTTCAACACCCAACCCAACTCCCGATGTTCAGTCATTTAGATTTAGATTTAGAGATACAGTGCGGAAACAGGCCCTTCGGCCCACCGAGTCTGCGCCGCCCAGCGATCCCCGCACACTAACACTATCCGACACACACTAGGGACAATTTTTACATTTTACCCAGTCAATTAACCTACAAACCTGTACGTCTTTGGAGTGTGGGAGGAAACCGAAGATCTCGGAGAAAACCCACGCAGGTCACAGGGAGAACGTACAAACTCCTTACAGAGGGGATTTAAAGAGGGGATTGAGCAACTAGATCGCCTCAGCTTGGTCAAAAAGGCCCACTGCAAAATGTAATCACTACTCTCCTCACTCCGACCTGCGTGCAATCACCACTTATGAGGTGTTTGCGCAGTAATCAACTAGAGCCATATTCTCCAGAGATGCTGCTTGACCTGCCGAGTTACTCCAGCACTTTGTATCCTTTTATTTTTTACAACTTTAGTTGAATGTTTTAAAATAATTTAAAAGTGTTTTTACGTGTTATTTTTTTTAATTTAGAGATCTTCAACCATTGTTTCTAACTTTCCTTGGACTTCTCACGGTCAGTGAAGGTGGGGCTATCTCTGCAATTCATCTGAGGCTTATTCAGTATCTGGGCTTCACCACACAACTCCAAGCTGCTGAGGCCAGCGAGATCAATGCCCCCATCCGTGGAAGGCAAGCAGTAGCCTGAAGAAGGGTCCAGAACCGAAGCGTAACCAATCCCTGTTCTACAGAGATGCTGCCTGACCCGCTGAGTTAAGGCCCTGTCCCAGATCGGCGATTTTTTAGGCGACTACAGGCGACTAGGCTATCGCCGCACGGTCGCCGAGGTGTCACGGGCACAGTCGTGAGTCGTCTCCAAAAAGTCATAGCATTATTCTGGTCGTCGCTGGATTTTGTGAAGGCTTGAAATTTTTTGGCGACTGTTGGTTTGATGCCAATGAGCGTAGCTTGACCTCTCCTGACGTGGGCGCTGTCGTAGGTTGTCGCCTGGTGAAGTGGGTTGTCGCCAGGTGATTAAGGTTGTTGCCAGTACTGACTTCGGCGAATTCCAAGTGTGGACTTGATCTGATCATCCATCAGTGTAATGTGTCCATAAATGATGTTAGGTTCCATATGTTTTTGCACTTGTATTCTGTTTAAAGTTTGAATTTTAAAGTTTGAAGTATATTGAAATTTATTGAAGTTTACTACGAATTTTTGTATGCAATGTTGTATGTTCTTATCAACCTTTTAAAAAATTTTGTTTGTATGTCAATAAAGGAAATTCTTGACATTTTGACAGAAAATTGATGTATGAAGTTATTGTATTTCAGAGTAGTTTCTCATGGCATCACTTTCAAATAGTCATGATGCAGAATGATTGGAAACCCTACCATACACCCCCTTTTATAGGGAAAGTGGGGGAAACGTGAATTGTCTTCAAGTGTCTTCAACCTTCAGGGTCATAGCTTGTCGCGGGTGGATGTAGGTTGACCAGTTGTCGGAGGTTGTCGCCTGTGGGGTGATAGGTTGTCGTAGGTTGTCGTAGGTGCGGTCGTAGGTGGACGTTCTACTTGCGACGATTGGGTCGCCGGTTATCGGTAGCTTGCCGTAGCTTGACGTCGACTAGGTGGTAGGTTGTTGTAGCTTGTCGTAGACATTGTCGTAGGGGGGTTCCAGTCACCGGTATTTCGGCGACCTGCTACGACTATGATAGTCGCCGGCAGTCGCCTGAAAAAACGCCTAACTGGGACAGGGCATTTACTCCAGAACTTTGTGTCTATTTCGCCCGAGGCATGTGTTGGCTGTTCTGCAACTGTGGGTAGCAATCCCCACTGAGACACTGGGCCCACACCAATTTAGCCCTTTGCACTAATAATTCTGAACTCTGATGAACTTTGTAACCATATCGTTCCAGCAGTGGACTGCCCCCGTTGGAATGAAGGCACATTCACAACCTGATGCATGTAGAGGCACTTTACATCACCAATGCGCACAAGTACATGCAAATGGAAGCTTTTCAACACACATGTAACTCCGATCATTTTGTGAGTATTACGTTAGTCATTGTAACATTCCTTGTAACATTTCTTTGCCAAATTTCAGCATCTGCACTATGCACATCTACAGGGCACTGAATTTTAACTCAAAGGTTTCTTTACAAACCTGGTCACGTGTGAAGTTGCACAGAAGTACTTTAAAAACGTATCTCGCACGATTGTTTGCTCAATGGAACGAGTTCTGAAAGCCCCCCCCCCCCCCCAGCGAATCTGGACGACAAAACTTGAAACTGGTACAGTATGTGAACCCCCTCCAGTAATTAGTTCATCATTCATTGGAGCAAATGTATTTACTTAAGCCATCATAATATGGTTGGCAAAGAAGCATTCAGAGTTAATTGGCCCCCGCCCATAGTGTGCAGGGAGGAGATGTGAAAGTGGGATAACATCAACCTAATGTGAACAGGTGATCGATGGTCAGCATGGACTCAGCTAGTTAGGTTTATGGTCACGTGTACTGTGGTGCAGTGAAAAGCTTTTGTTGCGTGTTAGCCAGTCAGCCTTAAGACAATACATGATTACAATGGAACCGTTCATAGTGATTCAAGATACATGATAAGAGAATAATTGTTAGTGCAAGATAAAGCCAGTAAAGTCCAATCAAAGATAGCACAAAGGGTCACCAAGTGAGGTGGATACTAGTTCAGGACTGCTCTCTAGTTGTTGGTTGGATGGTTCGGTGATCTGATAATAGCTGGGAAGAAACTGGAAGTTTCTGAATCTGGAAGTGTGCATTTTCACACTTCTGTACCTCATGCCCGATGGGAGAGGGGAGAAGAGGGAGTGACCAGGGTGCGACTCGTCCTTGATTATGCTGCTGGCCTTGCCGAGGCAGCGTGAAGTGTAGATGAAGTCAATGGAAGGGAGGTGGGCCGAAGGGCCAGTTTCCGTGCTGTATTTTTTAATTAATGAAGACAGTGACACCACTATGAATCCCATTATATGCAAATATCATGCTACTGGGTATCATGTACGACATTCAATTTTGGACCATTCCAGTTCTGTAACCAAAAATGTCATTGTCGCACGTAGGTTTCTCACAATCTAATTGTTATTGTTTTGGAGGTTTCCTATCAATAAGTAAGCGGCTATTGGCAGGGAATCTAAATGATCAATTAATCCTGATATCACTGTGGTGCAACAGATGTATAAAAATGTCTGACTCCAAGAACAACTTTAAGGTTAATCTATCTTAAGTTTAACCTTGAGGATTCTGTGCATTGTTCAGTGAAGTCCATCTACTAGGTAGTATAAGATAAAAAAAAGAGTGTTAGTAGATGGGGATTGGCTGGTTCTACGGTCGAGGAAGAAACGGAGGGCTTCGAGACCATCCTTGTGGGGGATGGAAGTGTAGAGTGACTGGACATCCATGGTAAAGATGAGGGAGTGGGGGCCTGGGAACCGGAAGTTATCGAGGAAGTTATCGGGTCTTGACCCGAAATGTCGCCCATTCCTTCTCTCCTGAAATGCTGCCTGACCTGCTGAGTTACTCCAGCATTTTGTGAATTCATTCCATCTACTAGGTATACCATTCACTACATATAGAGGTCCCAAATAAATTAACCCTGGTTAACATCTTTGATTTTGGTGCAAATATATATCAAAGACCATAATTGTCAGTTTTACACTGTTACTTTGCCCCAGTCCGTTTCACCCTTTGTGTAGGGGTGTTTAAGATACAGCCGTGTGTAGTGTACTTCCTCAAACTGTTTTGATTCCCAATAGTGGGCATAAAGTTGCATTTTAAAAAATATATATTTACTGTCTTATCAATTTTGATTTTGTGGTTTAGATCATTATTTATCAATACCTCTTTCATGACATTCAGAAGTTTGTAATTCTTTTGTGTCCTCCAATGGCTAGCAGGTTTGGCCCACACATTTTAGGAGGGGACGAGAGGAACAGGAACGATTGTGCGTAGGAAAGAACGGCAGAAGCTGGTTTTCTACCCAAGATACACACAAAATGCTGGAGTAACTTAGTGGGCCAGGCAGCATCTCTGGAGAAAAGGAATAGGTGACTTTCAGCCTGAAGATGGATTCCAACCTGAAACGTCACCTATTCCTTATCTCCAGAGATGCTGCCTGACTCACTGAGTTACTCCAGAATTCTGTGTCGATCTTAGATACCAGTCACTGTGTACACATCCGAGCCTGTCCAGATTCCACGTTTGGATCGAAGTGAGTATCTCACAGACGAGGTGTTTAGTTGTTCATTTAAGCTATTACTTGTGGACAACTGTGTTAACAGAGAAGGGTTGTACGATCACTGTGATGCTCACTGCTGTGCCAATCTTTTACACTTCTCAAATACTAGATGGCATGGCATTAAGATGAGGGGGGGGGGGGTGTAAAGTTTATAGAAGATGCACAGGGCTAAGTTTGTTTCACACGGAGGCTGGTGAGGGCCTGGAACACGCTGCCGGGGGTGGTGTTGAAAGCAGATGTGATGGTGGCGTTGAAAAGATCGGCACGTGGATATGGTGGATTATGTGCACTTGGTCTTGGTCTTGGCATCATGTTCGGCGCAGAGATTGCAGGCCAAAAGGGCCTGTACCTGTGCTGTGCTCTATGTTAATTAAAATAATTATTAATTAATAAAAAAATAATTGTTAATGAATAAAAAAGCTATGTTAATCTAAAGCTAAGCAATGGGCCAAGGCAAATTCCAGGGCAGATGTGGCAACTGGAAACCCCTTGCCCAGGTTGCCCTCCAATGCCCGAGAGTGCTTGCCAAAGCCTGAAGGCATTTTCCATGTCTTAGAGATTTTTTCAAAATGCCTGAAAGAATTTCAAGTCTATCCCCTTTCATGAAGTGGGATGCCCAGCGGCCTCTTGTGGAAACACTGGCTTGTTTGGGCGGCACGGTGGCACAGCGGTAGAGTTGCTGCCTTGCAGCGCCAGAGACCCGGGTTCGATCCTGACTACGGGTGCTGTCTGAACGGAGTTTGTACGTTCTCCCCGTGACTGCAAGGGTTTTCTCCGGGTGTTCCAGTTTTCTCCCCCATTCCAAAGGTGTACAGGTTTGTAGGTTAGTGGGCTGTGGTAAAATTGTAAATTGTTCCCAGTGTGTAGGATAGCGTTAGTGTGCAGGGCAATCGCTGGTCGGTACTGTATAAAAGTCTAAAGAAAAGATTTTATTAAGCAGAGCTCACAAGGAGATCTTATCGAAACGTATAAGATTATTAAGGGGTTGGACACGTTAGAGGCAGGAAACATGTTCCCAATGTTGGGGGAGTCCAGAACAAGGGGCCACAGTTTAAGAATAAGGGGTAAGCCATTTAGAACTGAGATGAGGAAAAACTTTTTCAGTCAGAGGGTTGTGAAACTGTGGAATTCTCTGCCTCAGAAGGCAGTGGAGGCCAATTCTCTGAATGCATTCAAGAGAGAGCTGGATAGAGCTCTTAAGGATAGCGGAGTCAGGGGGTATGGGGAAAAGGCAGGAACGGGGTACTGATTGAGAATGATCAGCCATGATCACATTGAATGGCGGTGCTGGATCGAAGGGCCGAATGACTTCCTCCTGCACCTATTGTCTATTGACGAGCAATCCAATCTACAACGAGGATGCCCTTGTTCGAAGCATGGATGGAATTGTCAAAGCGTAGCTTTAATCAACACTCTCTGACGATCGGTAGTGTCACTGCTTTTCCAATAACACATGGGTTGAGAAGACCGGAAAGTCGCCTACTCACAATCAAACCCATCTCCGAGCAAGTGGCACTGTGACCCTTGCGGGCATGGGTCGAGCTGACACCACTGCACCAGGCTGCAGGTCTTTCCAGAGGTATTCGGGGGGCAGGAGCAGACAAAGTCATCCCAGCCAGATGAGCAGATGCCACCATTCAAACAGGGGCTGAACTGGGTAAGCAGAAACAAAATTACTACAGAATTAAAAATTACGTCTCACAGATTCAATTTGAAGACACCGAATCCAACAGTTCGAAAATAGTGGCACTGCACAGCGGCACAGCGGTAGAGTTGCTGCCTTACAGCGCCAGAGACCCAGGTTCAATCCTGACGAGGGGTGCCGTCAATAAGGAGTTTGTACGTTCTCCCTGTGTCTGTGTGGGTTTCCTCCAGGTGTTCTGGGTTTCCTCAAATATTCGAAAGATAAGCAGGTTTGTAATTTGTTCCTGATCTGCAGGTGGCTGATCACTGGACATCGGAGACTCAGTGGGTTAAAGGACCTGTTTCCAAACTGTTTCTCTAAAACTAGAAGTGCTATATTTTACCCTACTGACAATGCCTACCTTCTAAACAAAAATGGTATCTGTACATCATGGAACTGGCATCAATATGAAGAGAAGGTTTTCCTGTTAGATATTACATAGGGAAAGTCTGAAGAAGAGTCCCGATCCAAAACATCACCTATCCGTGTTCTCCAGAGATGCTGCCTGGCCCACTGAGTTACTCCAGCACTCTGTGTCAAAGATAGTATTCATGTCAGCTACCTGTAAACTGTGAGATTATGGTATTGCACCAAGATTTTAGTTACAATATAGGTTTGTCCTTCTATCCAAGTAGATAAAAAGGTTCAAAGATTCTTTTAGATAGGCACATGAAAGTTTAATTTTAGTT
Source organism: Rhinoraja longicauda (assembly GCF_053455715.1). Taxonomy (NCBI): domain Eukaryota; kingdom Metazoa; phylum Chordata; class Chondrichthyes; order Rajiformes; family Arhynchobatidae; genus Rhinoraja; species Rhinoraja longicauda. Next base: position 52,573,527 of record NC_135963.1, read on the forward strand.
TTGTTTATTGTCATGTGTACCGAAGTACAGTGAAAAGCCTTTTTGGTATGTGCTATACAGTGGAAAGACTATACATGATTACAATCGAACCGCCCACAGTGTACAGACGCAGGATAGAGGGAATAACGTTTAGTGCAAGATAAAGTACAGCAAAGTCCGATTAAATATAGTCCAAGTGTCTCCCATGAGATAGATGGTAGGTCAGGACCGCTCTCTAGTTAGTGATGGGCCAGTTCAGTTGCCTGATAACAGCCGGGAAGAAACTCTCCCCGAATCTGGTGCTGGGCATTTTCACACTTCTGTATCTCTTTCCCGATGGGAGAGGGCAGAAGAGAGAGTGACTGGGGTGAGACTCGTCCTTGATTATGCTGGTGGCCTTGCTGAGGCAGCGTGAAGTGTAGATGGAGTCAATAGAAGGGAGGCAGGGAATAGTGGGGAATGGATCATGAACAGGTAGATGAGATCAGTTAAACTTGGCATCAAGTTTGGCATATACATTGTGGTCGAAGGGGCGATTGGTGTGCTGTTCTCTGTTCTATGTAATAAGGGTGTGAATTGCAGTCTGTATACTGTACCTGACAGGTGTTGTTTCCAGCACAGCCACTTGTTATATTTACTAGTTTCCTGTTACTGTAAGACTCCCCGGAGACGCCAACGGGATAAAACTCAAGTCTCTTGTTGTTGATTTTTATATCCTGGATGCATCCTTCAAAGTAACTTGTGTCTTGGGCAAGTTCCATCTGGTCTGGCAGGCCTCCGATCCAAGCCACGTCGCCAGCCTGCACTCTAACTGGGGGGATTGGAACGCGGCCTACAACTCGACCCGACTCAACCAGCTTCATTTGGTTTGGTTTTATCTCCACAGTTATTAAGTGGAAGCTGCCGTCGGTAATGGAGTGATCACTGGCGAGAGGTTGAGACGGAGGGGATTGGGCCACCACATGTCCAGCGTCCAACTCCAGCTGAAGGTACGGAAAGCCGCCACTCTGCAGCATCAGCAACAGGCCGCTTGGTTTGCGGGAACGAACGAACATGGATATGTTCACTTCCTCTCCTGGATTGTCATCAATGGTAAACACAGCGTAGCCTTCAGGGCCAAATCTACCCGGGGTTAATTCTGTCAAGAAAACACAAAAGGCAAATTGGATTAACAACCTCATGTACAGGGTTGTGTGCATGAGGTACAGACCTTAGGGACATCCTCATGTGCAGAGTTACACCCGTCAAACAATGATTACTGTCACAATAGAAATCAGACGAGCATTCTTGCTGAAAAAATATACATAAAGAGTTCTGAAGAAGGCCCAAAACGTCACCCATTCCTTCTTTCCAGGGATGCTGCCTGTCCCGCTGAGTTACTCCAGCATTTTGTATCTATCAACATAAAGAGATCCTTTATCAGAGAAATCTAAGTAAAACCCAGCTGTATAACTAAGCGTGTTGCTATGCAAGATCGGAGTTGCGGGATGTAGAAGAGACCCTAGTGAGAGCCTCATCTATAATGGAGGAAGGGAAGCCCCGTTTCCTGAAGATTGCAAGAGCGGAGTTGCGGGATGTATAACTAAGCGATGGAATAGATGCTGCTTTAACAAGACCAATGAAACCATAGCAACATCTGCTTTGCATTCTGCCTGAATAATTTCTTGAAATTGTGATCAATGGGAGAGAACATTGGGCCAAGGGTTTAAAACAGGCAGGTGTTTCACTCTTGCTCATTTTGCCCACAGTCAATGGTTGAATCATCTGCAGGAAGGAACTGCCGATGCTGGTTTATACCGAAGATGGGCACAAAGTGCTGGAGTAATTTAGTGGGTCAGGCAGCATCTCTGGAGAAAAGGAACAGGTGATGTTTCGGGTCGTAACCCTTCTTTGGACTGAAAGGTGGGGGGTGGTGGTGGGCAGATTTTGCATAAGCATATGGACATGCATGGAACACGGGATCATCTACAGGTAGATAAGAAATTATTTTGACACCATGTTCAGTACAGATATTGTGGGCCGAAGGGCCTGTTCTTGTGTACTGTTCTATTAGTGAGTACATGAGTTGGCCTAATATTCTATTCATAATTTTGATTACTTGTGTTAATGATAACAGATTTTAAAAATATTTAGAACGGAGATGAGGAAAAACGTTTTCAGTCAGAGAGTTGTGAATCTGTGGAATTCTCTGCCTCAGAAGGCAGTGGAGGCCAATTCTCTGAATGCATTCGAGAGAGAGCTAGATAGAGCTCTTAAGGATAGCGGAGTCAGGGGGTATGGGGAGAAGGCAGGAACGGGGTACTGATTGAGAATGATCAGCCATGATCACATTGAATGGTGGTGCTGGCTCGAAGGGCCGAATGGCCTACTCTTGCATCTATTGTCTATTGTCTATTTTAGGTTATTAAAAGCATGTTAAAACGTCACTTTTAATGTGGACATTGGACATTGTCTCTGGAACTGTTACACTCCAATGCTGTTACACTATATTCCGCACTCTGCATTTTTTTCTTTGCTCTACCTGTTGTACTTGTGTTTGGTTTGATTGCACTCGTGTATAGTATTATCTGATTTCACTGGACTTCATGCCAACAAAAGCCTTTTATCTGCATCTCGGTACACGTGACAATATTAACCCTAAACCTAATCCAAAGTGAACGTCCACGCGAGCTGTGCTTTCTTCCAAACTGTTCGAGGATTGGGACTGATTCACTTTGGACTTCTCGGCAATGCAGCCAACATCCAGACTGCATCTTCAACTTTCAACGCAAGGGCACCAAGATCAGCCCTCTGGTAGACTGCATCTAATTTCCCATTGAGTTTTTCTTGCCTTTCGACTTTAGGGACACAGCACGGAAACGGGCCCTTCGGCCCACCAAGTCCGCGCCGACCAGCGATCAACCCGTACACTAGTTCTGTCCTGCGCACGAGGGACAATTTACAATATACAGATGCCAATCAACCTACAAACCTGCACGTCTTTGGAGAGTGGGGGGAAACCGGAGCTCCTGGCGAAAACACACACGGTCACTGGGAAAACGTGCAAAGTCCATACAGATGGCACCTGTAGTCAGGATCGAACCTGAGACTCTGGTGCTGTGAGCCAACAGCTCTACCACTACACCACAGTGCCCGCCCAAAGCTGGTTCAATTTTTAAATGTTATTTGTAATACCTTGCTGAATGGGAGTCAGAGGTTATGGGGAGAAGGCAGGAGAATGGGGTTAGGAGAGAGAAACCATGATTGAATGGTGGAGTAAACTTGATGGGCCGAATGGCCTATTTCTATTATCACTTATGACCTTATGATAGACAATAGACAATAGGTGCAGGAGGAGGCCATTCGGCCCTTCGAGCCAGCACCGCCATTCAATGTGATCATGGCTGATCATTCTCAATCAGTACCCCGTTCCTGCCTTCTCCCCATAACCCCCTGACTCCGCTATCCTTCTCTATCTAGCTCTCTCTTGAATGCATTCAGAGAATTGGCCTCCACTGCCTTCTGAGGCAGAGAATTCCACAGATTCACAACTCTATAACATATATAACAACTACAGCATGGAAACAGGCCTGTCCGGCCCTACCAGTCCACGCCGACCATTCTCCCTGACCTAGTCTCATCTACCTGCACTCAGACCATAACCCTCCAATCCCCTCCTATCCATATACCTATCCAATTTACTCTTAAATAATAAAATCGAGCCAGCCTCCACCACTTCCACCGGAAGCCCATTCCATACAGCCACAACCCTCTGAGTAAAGAAGTTCCCCCTCATGTTACCCCTAAACCTTTGTCCCTCAATTCTGAAGCTATGTCCCCTTGTTGGAATCTTCCCCACTCTCAAAGGGAAAAGCCTACCCACGTCAACTCTGTCCGTCCCTCTCTGAAAACGTTTTTCCTCATCTCAGTTCTAAATGGCCTACCCCTTATTCTTAAACTGTGGCCCCTTGTTCTGGACTCCCCCAACATTGGGAACATGTTTCCTGCCTCTAACGTGTCCAACCCCTTAATAATCTTATACGTTTCGATAAGATCTCCTCTCGTCCTTCTAAATTCCAGTGTACACAAGCCTAGTCATTCCAGTCTTTCAACATACCACAGTCCCATTATTCTGGGAATTAACCTAGTAATCTACCTACCTTCAGAACAGTTCAATCCGACGTATGGGCGGAAACAATCACAGCGGTAATTTGTCAACAGATCGACACATTGGCCCCTGCTTTGGCACGGATCGGTCTGGCACCGAGTACTCTTGCCACACCCAGGCTGCACATTCAGGGCCGCCTGGGCCGGGAGAGCGTCCAGCTCCAGCACATTCGAGTCCACTGTCACGTCCTGAAGGCAACCGATAAAATGGGGCCGGGTGGCTCCTGGATAATCTCCATGGACACCCAGGGTGCCGCCAAAGGACGTGCTTTCAAACGCAGAGGAAAGTTGCCCACTCTCCATCTCGAGAGGCTTCAGGACCGTGCATTCTCCAGCACAGGGACGATCCAGCAGTTCGACCGCAAAATGGCTGCTGAGTGTCACTTCCACACTGTGCCACTCCCCATCGCTCACGTCCTTGAAGATCTCAAGGCTTGCAAGCGGTCGATTCCTCACTTGCAGCGACGCTGACAAATGCCCGTTGAGCACTTCCAATTTCATGAATGTTCCTCTGTTCCCCCGGTGGAAAATTATTGCATTGGGCAGCACGGTTCTACACCTTAGGAACACGCGATAGGCAGGTGTGTGCGTCGCGGACTGAGTCTTCCTGGTAAGTGATGTTTTAAAATGAAGATAACCGCTGACTGCAAAGGAGAAGGTGGTGGACAGTTGACAGTACGTGCCAGCGTGGCCGTCCGTACAGAGGCAGCGGTGCCTGTGTTGTTTACCCAGCAGGTAAGGGATGCATGTTGCCTTGTTCTGGCATCCGTGGCTCTCACAGCCAGTCAGAATATCCGTACAGTTCTGGCCTCCGAAGAACACCCCTTGCTCGCCTCCTGCTGGGCAGTGGCAGGTGTAACCCTCCTGCGTATTCCGGCACGTTCCTCCATTCTGACAAGGATTCCAGTCACACTCGCCAACATCCATCTCGCACTGTGAACCTTGAAAAGGAAGAGAGAAAAAGTTGAGTTGAGTTTGTTGTCACGTGTACAGTGAAAAGATTTGTTGCGTTTGTTCTTCTGACAGGTAACAAGTGAAAGCTTTTGGAGAAGCAAGGAACTGCAGAAGCTGGCTTACTAAAAAAAAAAGACACAGAGTGCTGGAGTAACTCAGGCGGTCAGGCAGCATCTCTGGAGAACATGGGTAGGTGACGTTTCTTCAGACTGATTTGTTTTAGATTGTCTCTAAGACATTTGTACATTGTGGACACAGACGCTAGTTTGTTGAATTCATTTGTGATCATCATAAGTTACTTCCTTTCGTCTCCTTTAACAACGTTTAAAAGACATTTGGACAGGCACATGGATGGGAAGGGCTGAGAGGATATGGGCCAAATGTAGGCACTTAGGTCAGCATGGATGAGTGGGGTCGAAGGGCCTGTTTCTGTGTTGTATAACTTTATGAGGCTGTCAAAGAGTTATGCAGCAATAAATCAGGCCCTTCAGCCCATCAAATTCCCGCCATCAAACACCCATTTACACCAACCCATTGGTTTCTCCGCCACACTTGGGATGATTTACGGAGGAAATTAACCTGTGAGAGGAAATGGAAGCTCTTGTAGGAACAGCCACATGCGTACAGGGAGAATGGGCAAGGCTGAGAGAGAGAGATTTTTCTCCTCTAGAGGGGAGTGAAGGCTTTAAGGTGAGCCGAGGCTAGGGGTGCCAACTTTCAAACTCCCAAATACGGGACGTCACCACCCCGCGCCCCACGTGACCTCACCCAGCCAGTGGCCACATGCTCCCGTTTCACCAATGATGGCCGCTCGGGCCAGGTGGCGGGTTGCTACGCAACCTCCGCCAGGCGAAAACACTCGGCCCCGCTCTCCGAACACACTCCGTTAGCCTACAGTGTCCGGGCCTACAGTGTCCGGGCCTACAGTGTCCGGGCCTACAGTGTCCGGGCCTACAGTGTCCGGGCCTACTGTGTCCGGGCCTACTGTGTCCGGGCCTACTGTGTCCGTGCCTATAGTGTCCGTGCCTACAGCCCCCCCCCCCCCGGGCCTACAGTGTCCATGCCTACAGTGTCCGGGCTTGCAGCCCCCCCCGGGCCTACAGTGTCCATGCCTACAGTGTCCGGGCCTGCAGCCCCCCCCCGGGCCTAATACAGGACAATGACGGTTCCGTACGGGATAAACAGATTTAGGCCAAAATACGGATGTCCCGGCTAATACGGGACAGTTGGTAACCCTAGCCGAGGCCTAGATCAGCCTGAAGAAAGGTGTCGACCCGAAACGTCACCCATTCCTTCTCTCCTGAGATGCTGCCTGACCTGCTGAGTTACTCCAGAATTTTGTGTCTACCTTCAATTTGAACCAGCATCTGCAGTTATTTTCCTATACACCTAGATCAGCCATGATTGATTGATTGAGTGGGAGAGAGTAGACTCCAGGGATAATGCATGGCTGCCTCCTGCTTTACCTTTCACTTCTCTCCTTATCTGTCAACCCTTCGTCTCCTTTTCAATGCAACCTTGTTCCACCCATCTTCCAATCAACACCCACCTCAGCCTTATCCACCCATCACTTGGCGAACTTTGTCCTACCTCCCTCCCCCCACCTCCCCCTTTCATATATTATTGGCTAAGTATGCACAAATCAGAATATAAATAAGAAGGAACTGCAGATGCTAGAATTTTGAGCAAAGTCGAAGTACTGGAGGAACTCAGCCGGGCAGCATCTGTGAAGGGAATGGACAGGCGATGTTTTAGGTCGGAATATCGGACTTACAACAGGGTCTGAAGAAGGATCGCGACCTGAAATGTGGTCTACCCATTCCTTCCTTCTGCAGATGCTGTCTGCCCCGCTGAGTTCCACCAGCACCTTCATGTTTTAGTCATTAGAGTTGTTACTTTGCTTCAAATTATAACTCTCTGTGTACTGTTCATTACAAATTTCTTCCAACGATCAAAATGTATAAATACACAAATAGAAAATAATTTAAATAAATGTGCTGAGTCCCCTAAAAGTTGTATCATTACAAGGAGCCAATTGTTTTATAACCCCCCCATATTAAAGTATTTGGTTTCTTCCCGCACACTGAAGACGCACAGGTTTGTAGGTGAATTGGCTTGGTATAAATGTAAATTGTCCCTAGTGTGTGTAGGATAGTGTTAATGTGTGGGGATCGCTGGTCGGTGCGGACTTTGAAGGATCTCGACCCATTCCTTCTCTTTAGAGATGCTGCCTGTCCCGCTGAGTTACTCCAGCATTTTGTGTCCATCTCTGGTGGGTCGAAGGGCCGATTTCCCAGCTGCATCTCTAAACTAAACTAAACTAAGCAGCTGCTCTGTGGATTATGGTGATTCATCTATTATTGGTTAATGTACCGAACACAAACATCTCGGTGACTCTTGATTTTAGAAGTGCTGCTTAACCTATCTTTCTTGAAGAATAAATCGTCTAAACTCAAGCAAATTATTTCCAGTTCAGTAGGACTATAAAGCCATTCACATGAATTACATTTGAAAAATCCATAAAGCTAGTTACAATTTTAAAAATGTAAAAACATGCTAACAATTATGTGTCGAAAGATAGTGGTGAAGGTGTGGAATTCTCTGCCTCAGAAGGCAGTGGAGGCCAGTTCGTTGGATGCTTTCAAGAGAGAGCTGGATAGAGCTCTTAAGGATAGCGGAGTGAGGGGGTATGGGGAGAAGGCAGGAACGGGGTACTGATTGAGAGTGATCAGCCATGATCGCATTGAATGGCGGTGCTGGCTCGAAGGGCTGAATGGCCTACTCCTGCACCTATTGTCTATTGTCTATTGAAAGGAACTGCAGATGCTGGTTGATAACTCATGGCGGCGCCTAACGGCAGCGGCTGACTAGCAGTCTGTCCGTCATTTTTTTGTTGAGTGTCGGTGTTGGGATGATTTTTATATATATTTTTTTGGTTGTGTATGTGTGGGAGGGGGTGGTGGTGTGTGGGGGGTGGGTGTGGGTGGGTGGGTGTGGGGAACTTTTCTCTTCCTCACGGCGCGGGGTGCGGCTCGGCTGCGGGGCCTAACATCCCCCGGTGCGGCTTGGCCGCTGGACTTTACATCCCGGTGCGGCTTGGCCGCTGGACTTTACATCCCGGTGCGGCTTGGCCGCTGGACTTTACATCCCGGTGCGGCTTGGCCGCTGGACTTACATCGCCCGGTGCAGCTCGGCTGCGGGGCTTAACACCGCCCGGTGCAACTCGGCTGCGGGGCTTTACATCGCCCGGTGCAGCTCGGCTGCGGGGCTTAACACCGCCCGGTGCAGCTCGGCTGCGGGGCTTAACACCGCCCGGTGCAGCTCGGCTGCGGGGCTTAACACCGCCCGGTGCGGCTCGGCTGCGGGACTTTTCACCGCTGGTGCGGCTCGGCTGCGGGACTTAGCTGCGCAAGGCTTGGTCGCGGGCCTTTCATCGCCCGGTTCGGCCGCGGGACGTTTCAGCGCCCGGTGCGGGGACTGTGCGGGTCGGTCGGGGACGAGCTGTCTGTCCGTGGGCGTGGGGAAGAGAGGGGAAGTTTTGTTGCCTCCATCACAGTGAGGGGGTGTTTGGAGTCACTGTGATGGACGTTTGTGTTGGGGTCATGTGTCTTGTGTTCTTTTTTTTTTCTATGACTGCTATGTAGTTTCGTTCGGTACTTCGGTACCGAACGACAAATAAAGCTCTGTTATACCTGTTATACCTGTTATATCGGAGATGGCCACAGAATGCTGGTTGTCACTTAGTGGGTCAGGCAGCATCGCTGGAGAAAAGAAACCCTTCTTCAGATAATTATATTATATTGTGATTCATTGCATCGCCAAAATTCAAAGGTGTTTCATTGAGACTAAGGGATGCCCTGTTCCTTTAACATACAACATTAAATTTTAATTATTGCAATAAACTCATCAGAGGCATATTTAACTAAACACCAATTATACATATTTAAAAAATATATATTACCAGCATCTGCAGTTCCCTGTTACTACGGCAATTATTCCCGATGGCACGCCTAACTTTTTCTCCTGAGTATTAAAGTAATATAACAACTCCAGGCTAATGCAATTAACTTAAAAGAATATTCTACTCATAAATATTTACCTGTGATGACCATCATCAAGACGGATGCCTTAAGAACGGATAACACCATTGCTCCAAATGGGATTTAAAAGGGTTTGCACCTGAACTCTTTAAAACAAACTCTTTAATTGATCTTCAGGCATGTTTGTCACCTCAGCCCCTGCCGAGTGTTGTTCATCTCTCTTCGTTCACTTGCATCCAAACAGTGCACATCCTTCCTTCCTCTGTTATGACTGCCGATTTAACTTACCAGGCAATGCTTTGCAAGCCAGGTCAGCAAACCAGAGCTTAAGAATTAGCCCACTCCTTGCACTATTATCCCAGTTATGCTTCTCCTCACAACCACAACTAACGTCACTGACAAAAAATAGAGAAATATTAGGTTGCAATTGCTGTAAAACTACATTGCTGGAGAGGTTCCAAAACGTTGTTCCTCCAGACGTGCATCTCAGATTAAAGGCTATTTATTACCCTAATCAGATTAGGTGATGCAATAGATTTTCTCAGTCGTGTTCTGGTTACTTTCGTACGACATTGCACACCACAGGAACAGGCCCACACTGCCTGTGCTGAACTCAATGCCAAGTCAAACTAATCACTGCCTGCACGTCACCTTTCCCTGCATATTCCCGTATAGATATATATATATATAATATCCATATGTGTAAGAAGGAACTGCAGATTCTGGTTTAAACCGAAGATAGACACAAAAAGCTGGAGTAACTCAGCGGGACAGGCAGCATCTCTAGAGAGAAGAAATGGGTGATGTTTCGGGTCGAGACCCTTCTTCAGACCCTTCCAGAGGGGTCTCGACCCGACACGCCACCTAAACGTTGAGGTTACCTGTGTATCCACGCCGACATTTACAGGTGTAGCCAGAAGCACGCTCAGAGCCGGAGACTGCAGGCAAGTCAGTGGCGTTTCCATACACCTTCAGCCAGGGGAGTTCAACACACTGCCCCCCGCGAAGACATGGATTGCTGCTACACGCCCGGATATTCGTCTCACACAGTGGCCCTGTAAAACCTGGAGGAAATGCTCACATAGATAAGATCCGCCTTCACAATCTGGACAGCAAATTCCAGACAGCAAATGACAGCAATCTGGACAGCAAATGAAAATTAAACGAACCTTCCAGATTCAGAGACAGTTTCTGCCCAGCTGTGAATCATCCCAACCCCAACTAGACACCGGGCCCGACTTCCCATCTGCCTCGTTGGAGATCTTTCAACTGTCTCCAATTGGACTTTATCTTACACTAAACCTTAATTCCCTGTATCCTGTATCTGTACACAGTGGACGGATTGATTGTAATCATGTGTAATCTTTCCGCTGACTGGATAGCACGCAACAAAAAAGCTTTTCCATGTACCTCCATACAGGTAACAATAAAAAACTAAACTAACAGGACAAATACTCTCCCCAGAGAGTCATGGAATGAGGGTCACTTGGAGAGGGATCGAGGTGATGGGAGTGGTGAGAAGACAACAAACTCTTTAACTGAAGTCTACTGTCACTAAATTCCTTGAACTAAACTCGTTGAAGTAGAAATTAGTAAATGAAGTACAGGTTAAAAGATGAGTCCCACATCCGAGGAAGGATATGCTGGTGTTGGAGAGGGTCCGGGGAGGTTTAAAGAATGATCCCAGGAATGAATGAGTTAACATATGTATGAACGTATTCAGGGATGTAAATGCTGAGGGTTTATAAGGCGCTGATCAGACCCGAGGTCCCTCTTAAATCTCTCCCCTCCCACCTTCAGCCCGTGGCCTCTAGTTTTAGAGTCCACTAGCCTGGGAAAATGATAGTGAACATTGACTTTATTTGTGCCCTTTGTGATCTTGTGCACCTCAATAAAGTCACCCTCAGCGTCCTACGCTCCAAAGAAAAAAATCCCAGCCTATCCATCATCTCCCTACAACTCAAGTTTGAAAGACCATTCTTAGATTCCCCCTGCGTTTGGAACATTGTGAGGAGTTTTGGGCCCCATATTTGAGGAAGGAAGTGTTGGAGAGGGTCCAGAGGGCGTTTAAGAGAATGATCCCGTGGATGATTGAGTTAACAGTTGAGGAAGGTTTAATGGCTCTAGATTTTTTTAGATTTAGATTTAGAGATACAGTGCGGAAACTGGCCCTTCGGCCCACCTAGTCCGCGCCGCCCAGCGATCCCCGCACATTAACACTATCCTACACACACTAGGGACCATTTTTACATTTACCCAGTCAATTAACCTACATACCTGTACGTCTTTGGAGTGTGGGAGGAAACCGAAGATCTCGGAGAAAACCCATGCAGGTCACGGGGAGAACGTACCAATTCCGTACAGACGGCGCCCGTAGTCAGGATCGAACCTGAGTCTCCGGCGCTGCATCCGCTGTAATGCAGCAACTCTACCGCTGCGCCACCGTGCCACACACAGGCTCTGGCCTGTATCTGCTGGAGTTTGGAAGGATCAGGGGGGACCTCATTGTAACCTACTTCATAACGAAAGGCCTAGATGGCGTGGATATGGAGAGGATGTTTCCAACAGTGGGAGAGTCTGGAACCAGAGGGCACAGCCTCAGAATAAAAGGACGTACCTTCAAAAAGGAATTTCTTTAGCCAGAGCATGGTGAATCTGTGGAATTCATTGCCACAGGCGGTGGTGGAGCCCATGTCATTTGGTATTTTTAAAGTGCAGATTGATTGACATTCTTGATTAGTAAGGGCGTCAAAGATTACAGGGAGAAGCAGGAGAATGGGGTTGAGAGGGAAAAATAGATCAGCTCTGATAGAATGGCGGAGTAGACTCAATGGGCCAAGTGGCCTAATTCTGCTCCTTTGTGAAATGAAACTTGCAGCAGCTCTCACCTCTTTCACTTGGCACTTGTGATCTGTTCTTCCAGTTGCATCTTTCTTGATTGTTTACTCATTTATCCTGCTTTATTCATTCACTCATTATCCACTCTCCTATCTGTCTTCTTTCCAGTTTTTTCCTATTTCAGAGTCTTAGGGCTGTACAGTATGGAAACAGTCCCTAAGGCCCATCTTGTCCATGCCAACAATGTTTATTGTCTATATGGGGCCCAAAACTCCTCACAAGGGTCCCGACCCGAAATGTCACCTATCCATGTTCTCCAGAGATGCTGCCTGACCCGCTGAGTTACTCCAGCACTCTGTGTCTGTCTATAGTCTGATCTGACTAGATAGCACACAAGCAAGGGATTAAAAGTACCATTTGCAAATTTGCCGATGATACAAAGCTGGGTGGCAGTGTGAACTGTGGGGAAGATACTATGAGGTTGCAGGGTGACTTGTACAGGTTGTGTGAGTGGGCGGATGCAAGGCAGATGCAGTTTAATGTGGATAAGTGTGAGGTTATCCACTTTGGTGGTAAAAATAGGAAGGCAGAGTATTATCTGAATCGTGTCAAGTTAGGAAAAAGGGACGTACAACGAGATCTGGGTGTCCTAGTGCATCAGTCACTGAAAGGAAGCATGCAGGTACAGCAGGCAGTGAAGAAAGCCAATGGAATGTTGGCCTTCATAACAAGAGGAGTTGAGTATAGGAGCAAAGAGGTCCTTCTGCAGTTGTACAGGGCCCTAGTGAGACCGCACCTGGAGTACTGTGTGCAGTTTTGGTCTCCAAATTTGAGGAAGGATATTCTTGCTATTGAGGGCGTGCAGCGTAGGTTCACTAGGTTAATTCCCGGAATGGCGGGACTGTCATATGTTGAAAGACTGGAGCGTCGAGGCTTGTATACACTGGAATTTAGAAGGATGAGAGGGGATCTTATCGAAACGTATAAGATTATTAAGGGGTTGGACATGTTAGAGGCAGGAAACATGTTCCCAATGTTGGGGGAGTCCAGAACCAGGGGCCACAGTTCAGTCAGAGAGTTGTAAATCTGTGGAATTCTCTGCCTAAGAAGGCAGTGGAGGCCAATTCTCTGAATGTATTCAAGAGAGAGCTAGATAGAGCTCTTAAGGATAGCGGAGTCAGGGGGTATGGGGAGAAGGCAGGAACGGGGTACTGATTGAGAATGATCAGCCATGATCACATTGAATGGCGATGCTGGCTCCAAGGGCCGAATGGCCTCCTCCTGCACCTATAGTCTATTATCAAACCTGTCTCACTGCATCTTGGTACAGGTAACATTAATAAACCATAATCCCACCTATTCTTTGACAGTCTAAGCTAAGGAAAAATTATCAATGGCACTCACTATCATTTTCATTCAGACATGTGAAAACAGTGGAAAATGTAAATATATATATACGGTCATAACTTCCCCAAATTAGAGAAATTAAGTTTGTACACATGCAATAAATGTTTATTAGTTTAATACGATTCTGATGATGTTTCTAACACTGTAACATCGAATGTTTTGTACAGAATGTAAAAACACAAACCTGGCAGGCAGTGACAAGTGTAATTCCCAGCAATGTCCTGACAGGTGGCGGCGTTGAGGCAGGGATGTGAAAGACAGCTTAGGACATGGATGTCACAGTGTAGACCTGTGTACCCACTGTGAACACACTCGCATCTGTACCTGGGGTATCAGCAAACAAAAGGCAGTCTGCATTGAAATATTAATATATAATCGGTGATCTCTGAGAATAACGAGCAAGCCAACCGCCTTGAGGCAAAATGATTTTCGTTATTAGAATTAAGGATTGCAATATTTTACATTATTTACTCTAGAGGACTGAAACCTTCCCGTTTGACTCTATGAATCTATGACTACCATTCCACTTACTGCAATTCACAGTGGCCACTTAGCCCAACAGCCTTGGGAGTGCAAGGAAACAAGGGCACCTGGTGGAAATCTTTGCAGGGAGATGTTCAGCCACGTACAGTTAATGACGGTAGACACAAAATGCTGGAGTAACTCAGCAGGTCAGGCAGCATCTCTGGAGAGAAGGAATGGGTGACGTTTCGGGTCGAGACCCTTCTTCAGACTGATGTCAGGGGAGGGGGCAGGACAAAGATAGGATGTAGTCGGAGACAGGAAGACTAGTGGGAGAACTGGGAAGGGGGAGGGGATAGAGAGGGAAAGCAGGGACTATCTGAAGTTAGAGAAGTCAATGTTCATGCCGCTGGGGTGTAAACTGCCCAAGTGAAATATGAGGTGCTGTTCCTCCAATTTGTTCTGGCCCTCAATTTGACAATGGCGGAGGCCCAGGACAGAAAGGTCAGATTGAGAATGGGAGGGGGAGTTGAAGTGCTGAGCCACCGGGTGATCAGGTTGGTTAAGGCGGAGTTGTTGAGCGAAACGATCGCCGAGCCTGCGCTTGGTCTCGCCGATGTAGACAAGTTGACATCTGGAACAGCGGATACAGCAGATGAGGTTGGAGGAGGTGCAGGTGAACATCTGCCGCACCTGGAAAGACTGTTTGGGTCCTTGGATGGAGTCGAGGGGGGAGGTAAAAGGTGAATTAATGATTCTACTTTATACTTCGTATGTCATAGTAAGTTTAGTTGTTCGAGGAGAAACGGTTTATCTGTCCAATTCACACAGTTCCCATATCCCGTGGAAAGTGCTGATAATCGCAGCAGATTGCTACAGACACCGTGGGAAGATGCCTCTGAAATGTACTGTATGCCTCTTAGAGTCATACAGCACGGAAACAGGTCCTTCGGCCCAACTGGTCCATGCCGACCAAGGTGCACCATCGACGCTAGTCCCATTTGTCTACATCCCTCTGAACCTTTCCTCTCAATATACCTGTCCAAACGTTATTGTACCTGCCTCAACTACCTCCTCTGGCAGCTCATTCCATTTACCCACAGCCCTCAAACGTTGCCTCTCAGGTTCCTATTGAATCTTGCCCCTCTCACATTAAGCTATGTCCTCTCTGATCGCACCTGACGTACTGTGTGCAGTTTTGGTCTCCAAATTCGAGGAAGGACATTCTTGCTATTGAGGGCATGCAGCGTAGGTTTACTAGGTTAATTCCCGGACTGGCGGGACTGTCATATGTTGAAAGACTGGAGCGACTGGGCTTGTATACACTGGAATTTAGAAGGATGAGAGGGGATCTTATCGAAACGTATAAGATTATTAAGGGATTGGACACGTTAGAGGCAGGAAACATGTTCCCAATGTTGGGGGAGTCCAGAACAAGGGGCCACAGTTTAAGAATAAGGGGTAGGCCATTTAGAACTGAGATGAGAAAAAACTTTTTCAGTCAGAGAGTTGTGAATCTGTGGAATTCTCTGCCTCAGAAGGCAGTGGAGGCCAATTCAATGAATGCATTCAAGAGAGAGCTGGATAGAGCTCTTAAGGATAGCGGAGTCAGGGGGGTATCGGGAGAAGGCAGGAACGGGGTACTGACTGTGAATGATCAGCCATGATCACATTGAATGGTGGTGTTGGCTCGAAGGGCCGAATGGCCTCCTCCTGCACCTATTGTTTATTGTCTCTCAATTTTGATTCCGCTATCTTAGGTAAAAGACTCTGTGCAATTACGCTATCCATTCCTCTCATGATTTTATACATCTCTATAAGATCACCCAAGGTAGACACAAAAATCTGGAGTAACTCATCGGGTCAGACAGCATATCTGGAGAAAAAGATTACGTGACGCTTCGGGTCGAGACCCTTCTTCAGACCGAGTCGGGGAAAGTTAGACGAGAGATATAGATGGTGATGTGGAGAGATTTAGAACAAATGAATGAAACATATGCAAAAAAGTAACAATGATAAAGGATAAAGGCCATTTAGCTGTGCGCTAGGTGAGAACGAGCTGGTACGACTTGGGTGGGGGAGGGATGGAGAGAGAGGGAATGCAAGGGTTACCTGAAGTGAGCGAAATCATTATTCATACCACTGGGCTGTAAGCTGCCCAAGCAAAATATGAAATGCTGTTCCTCCAATTTGCGCTTGGCCTCACTCTGACAATGGAGGAGGCCCAGGACAGAAAGGTCAGTGTGGGAATGGGAAGGGGAATTAAAGTGTTTGGCAACTGGGAGATCCCTCGGCCTCCTACGCTCCAAGGAATCAAGTCCAAGCCTGCCCAACCTCTTCCGAGAGCTCGGGCCCTCGATGCCCAGCAACATCCCCTTCAGGGCCTCTTAGAGACAGTCTGACCCAAAACGTCACCTATTCCTTCTCTCCAGAGATGCTGCCTGACCCGCTGAGTTGCTCCAGCACTCTGTGCCTAACATCCTCGTCTCATCAGTTGGCTGCTGACACTCGAATCAGGGGGCCATTGCCTCCGTGACTTTGCCTGTATTGTAACTTACCCATTGGCTTCATCAATGCACCTCCCTCCATTCTGACAGGGGCGGGTCGCACATTCGTTGAGGTCTGTTTCACAGATGCTGCCCGTGTACCCTGGAGCACATCTGCAGGTGAAGCCCACAAAGTCATCCTGACAACGGCCCCCATTCAAGCAAGGCTGAGACGAGCACTCATCGACTTCCACTTCACAGTCCGTGCCTACAAAGTACAACCCAACACATTAGGGATAGGCTTAGGGTTTTCTTTAATCGGAGTCAACCTATTGGCCAAGTATGTGCACGTACAAGGAACTTGACTTGGTGCACAAGGCACGTATACTGCAGATGCTGGTTTACACAAAATGCTGGAGTAACTCAGCAGGTCAGGCAGCATCCCTGGAGAGAAGGAATGGGTGATGTTTCGGGTCGAGACCCTTCTTCAGACTCAAGACAATTCATGTCATTTTGGCCTCCGGTTTTGACTACGCCAAGCCCTACGCCAGGCTATCAAGGAAACATCACAGGTGGCAGAGCGGAGTAGTCAGTGGCTCTGGCTGAAGAGGAAAGACCCCATCTGGTCTCCCAAATAAGCCGGCTAGGCAGATGCAGAGGGGGGTGGTTCTGGGACGCCAGAATGCACTGCTGAGCCTACTGGGGACGTCGTGGGTCCAATCAGCAAAACGTCGATGAAAGTAGGTGCCCACTTGATAACCCCAATGACGTGTCTGCCTAGCCTTTCTCAACACGGGAGGAGCATAGGTGAGTGCATAAGCCTCCCATCACCACCGGGAGCAAGTTGACATTTGGCACTTTGGATTTCTAACATCTTGTCCTGTGTATTTGGAAACATTTAGACCGATGTCAGGGGAGGGGGCGGGACAAAGATAGGATGTCGCACATGGTAAAAACACAATGTACAGCAGACAATTTTAAAAAAACATTATAATTAAAAAATGCAAAAATAAAGTGCAAGAGTAAAAAGGGGCAGATTTGCTATACACTGATCAGCCAAAACATTATGACCACTGACAGGTGAAGTGAATAACATTGGTTATCTTGTTACAATGGCACCTGTCAAGGGGTGGGATATATTAGGCAGCAAGTGAACAGTCAGTTTGTCAAGTTGATGTGTTGGATGCAGGAGAAATGGGCAGGAGTACAGGTATGTAGGTTAATTGGCTGGGTAAATGTAAAAAATTGTCCCTAGTGGGTGTAGGATAGTGTTAATGTACGGGGATCGCTGGGCGGCACGGACTTGGAGGGCCGAAAAGGCCTGTTTCCGGCTGTATATATATGATATGATATGATATGAGGAGTAAAGACCTGAGTGACTTTGACAAGGGCCAAATTGTTATGGCCAGAAGACTGGGTCAGAGCATCTCTGAAACGGCAAGGCTTGTGGGGTGCTCCCGGTCAGCAGTGGTGAGTACCTACCGGCAGTGGTCTGAGGAGGGACAAACCACAAACCGGCAACAGGGTGTTGGGCGCCCAAGGCTCATCGATGTGCGAGGGCAACGAAGGCTATCCCGTCTGGTCTGAACTGACAGAAGGTCGACTGTGGCACAAGTCACAGAAAATGTTAATGGTGGTCACGGTGGGAATGTGTCACAATACACAGTGCATCGCACCCTGCTGCGTATGGGGCTGTGTGGCCGCAGACACGTCAGAGTGCCCATGATGACATAATGTTTTGGCACATCAGTGTATATGTAGATATCTAAAGTGTACTTGGAGAGTTCATCAGTGTTTGGCTTCCAGACCAGCATGTGATGGTGTAGAGTGGCACGTAAATTAGTTTTCGTTCATTGTCACGTGGACGGAGGTACAGTGAAAAGCTTTTGTTGCGTGCTAACCAGTCAACAGAAAGACAATACATGATTACAATCGAGCCGTCCACAATGTACAGACACAGGATAACGGGAATAACGTTTAGTGCAAGATAAAGTACAGTAAAGTCCGATTAAAGATAGCCCGAGGGTCTCCAATGATGTAGATAGTAGCTCAGGACTGCTCTCTAGTTTGTGATAGGATGGTTCAGTTGCCTGTTGGAGCTGGGAAGATACTGTCACATAAAATGAGATACAATAGAAGGATGAGAGGGGATCTTATCGAAACATATAAGATTATTAAGGGGACGTATAAGACACGTTAGACACGTTAGAGGCAGGAAACATGTTCCCAATGTTGGGGGAGTCCAGAACAAGGGGCCACAGTTTAAGAATAAGGGGTAGGCCATTTAGAACGGAGATGAGGAAAAACTTTTTCAGTCAGAGAGTTGTAAACCTGTGGAATTCACTGACTCAGAAGGCAGTGGAGGCCAAGTCTCTGAATGCATTCAAGAGAGAGAGCTAGATAGAGCTCTTAAGGATAACGGAGTCAGGGGGCATGGGGAGAAGGCAGGAACGGGGTACTGATTGAGAATGATCAGCCATGATCACATTGAATGGCGGTGCTGGCTCGAAGGGCCGAATGGCCTCCTCCTGCACCTATTGTCTATTGTCTATTGTCTAATACTATACATGAATATAATCAAGTTGAACTGAAGTACAAGACATAGAGCAAAGAAGAAGATACAGAGGGCAGACTACAGTTTAGCTCAGTTTGGAGAGATGTAAACAGGCCCTTTGGGCCACTGAGTCCACACCGACCATCGATCACCTGTTCACACTAGTTCTGTTATCCCACTTTCTCATCCACCCCCCATGCATTATGGGCACTTTGACGAGGGCAATTAGCCTGCAAGCCCACTCATCTTTGGGTTCTTTGGGATGTGGGAGGAAACCGGAGCACCCCGGAGGAAACCCGCGCAGTCAAAGGGTGAATGCTGCAAACTCCACACAGACAGCAGCCCAGGTCGGGATCCAACCTGTGTCACTGGTGCTGTGAGGTAGTGGCTCTATCCTCTCCATCGCTGTGCTGCTGTGCTGCCTGCCAGCATTGTAGAGCATCCCAAAATAAAACCATGCAGGATGGAGCTTTTACCTGTCAGCCCAGGTGGGCAGAGGCAGAGGTACTTGTCGATTTTGTTCAGGCAGGTGGATTTGTTCCTGCAGGGGTCGGAGGCACACTCGTCCACTTCGATCTCACACAGGCCGCCCTGGTAACCGGGCACACAGAAGCAGGAGAAGCTGCCGGGCCTGTCTCGACACACAGCGCCGTTCTGGCAGGGGTCTGACGCACACCCGTGCAGGTGGGCTGAGCAGTCGTTGCCCGTGTAACCTGGCGGGCAGACGCAACTGTAACCCGCGCCAGCGTCCACGCAGGTGGCGGCGTTCACGCACGGTAGGCTGGCGCACCTTCCGGCCTGGGTCTCGCAGTCGGCCCCGGTCCGACCAGGCGGGCAGAGGCAGGTGAAGGCAGCCGTGCCCAGGGCGCCGCTCCTGCAGGTGGCGCCGTGCGGGCAGGGGCCCGACGCGCAGGCGTCCAGCAGCTCCTCGCAGTCCTTCCCCGTGAACGCCAGGGGCTCCCGCGGACAGTGGCACAGGTAGTCGTGCAGCGCGCTCTCGCAGGCTGCGTGGTTCCGGCACGGGCTGGAGAGGCATCTGTCCACAGCCGCGCCAAAGCACCAACCTAGAGACGCAAACACAGGACACAGCGAGTTAATCACCAAACAGGAACGCTACTCACGGGGGGGGGGGGGGGGGGGGGGCAGCACAGTGGCACAACGGTAGAGTTTTAGAGATACAGCGCGGAAACAGGCCCTTCAGCCCATCGAGTCCACGCCGACCAGCGATCACCCCGTACGCTCGCACTATCCTACACGCTAGGGATAACTTACAGTGGGCCAGTTTACCTACAAACCCACACGTTTCGAGGACGTGGGAGGGGAACTGGAGCACCCGGAGAAAATGCACGCAGTCACAGGGAGAACGTGTAAACTCTGTACAGACAGCACCCGTAATCAGGATCGAACCCGGGTCTCTTGTACTCTACTGATGCGTCATTGTATCATCCTGTGCAGTTGTTGCCTTACAGCGCCAGAGACACGGGTTCAATCCTGACCACGGGCGCTGTTCTGTGCGGAGTTTGTACATTCACCCGTTAACCGGGTGGGTTTTCTCCGGGAGCTCCGGTTTCCTCCCACATTCCAAAGACGTGCAGGTTTGTAGGTTGACTGGCTTCTGTAGATTGCTTCTAGTGTGTCGGATGAGAAACTAGGATAACATGGAATGAGCGTACAGGCGATCGATGGTCGGCGTGAACTCGGTGAGCGGAAGGGCCTGTTTTCACGCTGTATCTCTAAACTAAAGTAAATCAAGAACCAGAGGACATAGGTTTAACATGAGAGAGGAAAGATTTAGTAAGAACCTGAGGGGCAACTTTTTCTACACAGAGGGTGGTGGGTGTATGGAACGAGCTGCCAGAGGAGGTAGATGAGGCAGGTACAATATCATTTAAATAGGATAGGTTTAGAGGGATTATGGACCAAATGGCAGAGGCATCATGGATAGGGCATCTTGGTTGGCGTGCACGAGTTGGGCTTGAAGGCCCAGTTTTGTGCTGTATGACTGAGTCTAACAGAATGCTCACTTTCGTTCTCCTAGAGAAGGCAGAAGAATGGGGTTGAGGGGGAAAAATACATCAGCCATGATCGAATGGTAGAGCAGGCACGATGGGCCAAATGGCTAATTCTGCTCCTGTGTCTTATGGTTCCAGTGAACTTGAAGGATTTTGTGGAGACAGTGTTGTTGGTATCTTGAGGCGGCTGCTGTTTATAGTTACATCTCAGAAGGGCATAGGAGCGCTATAGTCCTATGGCAGACACAAAAAGCTGGAGCAACTCAGCGGGTCAGGCAGCATCTCTGGAGAGAAAGGATGGGTGACGTTTAGGGTCGAGACTGAAGAAGGGTCTCGACCCGAAACATCACCCATTCCTTCTCTCCAGAGATGCTGCCTGACCCGCTGAGTTACTTCAGCGTTTTGTGTCTACCTTCGATTGAAACCGAGCATCTGTAGTTTTTTTTTTTCCTATGGCATTGGAACAAGCATTGGTACAAGGACTGCCGCTGCTTGGGGGGTTGTGAAGCTAACTGCTGTGTAAAACCTATGTGCCTTCAGTCAAGACAGGAGGTCTCCATCGCAGAGAACAGGCTTCAGCGCACATTTTGATCAGTGCAGTCAGTAACACAATCATGATCAAAGAATAGTCGGAGAGCAGCCATCAGCATGAAAGATTCCTTCAATTCTCCAGTGCAATCGGGATTCCCAGTTTGCAGGGCTTTTTGGACTAAACTCAAGTGACCACGTGCGCCAAAAGCCAGTAACAGTTCTGTTCCTCGAGAGACATAGCTTTGGACTTGAGATATACAGCACGGAGACAGACCCCGACTGCAAACTGAGACTGTGCCGACCAGCGATCAACCCGCACACTGGCATTATCTTACACACCAGGGACAACTTACAATTTGCAGAAGCCAATTAACCTACAAAACCTGCCCGTCTTTGAAATGTGTGAGGAAACCAGAGCACCCGGAGGAAACCCTCACGGTCACAGGGAAAACGTACAAACTCCACACACAGACAGCACCTGTATTCAGGATCGAACACGGGTCTGTGGTGCTGTAAGGCAGCGACTGCACCACTGTGCAGGCAGTTCTGACTGGCTACCATAACTCTGCTGCATAATTGTATATACTTCTATCAGGTCTCCCTGCACCCTCCAGCATTCCAGTGAAGTCTCCAGACTACAGATCTTCTCCCCTGAATACTGAGAGGTGTATTCTTGTTATGATGACATGAGTTGAGAGCTCAGTTCAGAAGCAGGCATGAAAACATAGAAAATAGGTGCAGGAGGAGGCCATTTGGCCCTTCGAGCCAGCACCGCCATTCATTGTGATCATGGCTGATCATCCATAATCAGTAACCTGTGCCTGCCTTCTCCCCATATCCCTTGATTCCACTAGCCCCTAGAGCTCTCTCTAACTCTCTTTTAAATTCATCCAGTGATTTGACCTCCACTGCCCTCTGTGGCAGAGAATTCCACAAATTCACAACTCTCTGGGTGAAAAAGTTTCTTTCCACCTCCTTTTTTAGACTGTGGCCCCTGGTTCTGGACTCCCACAACATTGGGAACATTTTTCCTGCATCTAGCTTGTCCAGTCCTTTTATAATTTTATACGTCTCTATAAGATCCCCTCTCATTCTTCTAAACGCCAGTGAATACAAGCCCAGTCTTTCCAATCTTCCCTCATATGGCAGTCCCGCCATCCCGGGGATTAACCTCGTGAACATTGCAGTCTTGAGCAATAGTCTGGAAGCAGAGGTCCTGGCATGTTTGAGGCAGTGTCACGAGGCATTCCAACATAAAATTAGAAGAGGAATAGATGGGGTACACAGCCAGAACCTTTTTCCTCAGGGTGGAAATGTGAAGGACTAGAGGGCGTAGATTTAAGGTGAGAGGGGCAAAGTTTAAAGGAGAAGCACTGGACAAGTTTTTTTTACACAGAGGGTGGTGGGTGCCTGGGCACGCTGCCAGGGGGTGGTGGTGGCGTCTAAGAGGCTTTCAGGTAGGCACATGGATATGCAGGGAATGGAGGGATATGGGATATGTGCAGGCAGATATGAATTAGAAGAGAGACACAAATACTGGAGTAACTCAACGGGACAGGCAGCATCTCCGGAGAGGAATGGGTGATGTTTCGGGACGTTTCAGACTGAAGAACGGTCTTGCCCATTCCTTCTCTCCGGAGATGCTGTCTGACCTGCTGAGTTATTCCAGCATTTTGTGTCTATCTTCCATTTCAACCAGCATCTGCGGTTCCTTCCTACACAGATAAGAATTAGTCTTGGCATCATATTCGGCACAGAGATTGTGGACAAAGGGCCTGATCCTGTGCGGTATTGTACTATGTTCCACATTCTTTTAGGATAAGCGCCTGTCCCACTTAGGCGATTTTTTAGGCGACTGCCGGCGACTGTCATAGTCGTAGCAGGTCGCCGAAACACCGGCGACTGGACCCCCCCCTATGACAATGTCTATGACAAGCTCCAACAACCTACCACCTAGTCGACGTCAAGCTACGGCAAGCTACCGACAACCGGCGACCCAATCGTCACAACTTAGGACGTCCACCTACGACCGCGCCTACGACAACCTACGACCGCACAGGCGACAACCTACGACAACCGAAGTCAACCTACGTCCACCCGCGACAAGCTACGACCGTGTCGGCGACAACTGAAGACAATTCAAAGGTGTTTATTCACAAAATGCTGGAGTAACTCAGCAGGACAGGCAGCATCTCAGGAGAGAAGGAATGGGTGACGTTTCGGTCGAGACCCTTCTTCAGACTCAAGATAATTCACGTCATTTTGGCCTCCAGTTTTGATGCCGCTACCTGTCGCCGGTTGACGTAGGTAGTCGCCAATGGAATTCACCGCTGTATCTCAGCACCTGCGACAACCTACGCCACCCGGCGACAACCTGGCGACAACCTACGACAACACCCATGTCAGGAGACGTCAAGCTATGATCATTGGCGTCAAACCAACAGTCGCCGAAATTTTTTAAACATTTCAAAATCCAACGGCGACCAGAAAAACGCTTTTGGAGACTCTTTGGAAACGACTCACGACCGTACAGACGACACCCCGGCGACCGTGTGGCGGCAGCCTAGTCGCCAGTAGTCGCCTAAATAAGACAGGGGCTTTAGTTTATTCATAGGTTCATAAATTCATAAGTGATAGGAGCAGAATTAGGCCATTCGGCCCATCGTTCACTCTGCCATTCAATCATGGCAGATCTATCTCTCCCTCCTAACCCCATTCTCCTGCCCTCTCCCCATAACCCTTGACACCCGCACTACTTAAGAATCTATCTGTCTTTGCCTTAAGTTTAACTTAGATTATTGTCACGTGTACTGAGCTACAGTGAAAAGCTTTTTTGTTGCGTGCTATCCAGTCAGCGGAAAGACTTCACACGATTACAAGCAAGCCGTCCACTGTGTAGAGATACAGGATAAAGGGAGTAACGTTTAGTGCAAGACAAAGTCCAATTAAAGATCGTCTGAGGGTCTCCAATGAGGCAGATGGTAAGTCTGCCCCTGGTAATATTCGTACATATTAATCATCAACATTTGCTGTGAGATTATCTGAATGCATTCAAGAGAGAGCTAGATTCTGAATGCATTCAAGAGAGAGCTAGATCGAGCTCTTAAGGATAGCGGAGTCAGGGGGTATGGGGAGAAGGCAGGAACGGAGTACTGATTGAGAATGATCAGCCATGATCACATTGAATGGCGGTGCTGGCTCGAAGGGCCGAATGGCCTCCTCCTGCACCTATTGTCTATTGTCTATCTGCAAATAAAACATTTATAAGTATAAAAACACCATTGAACATGTGTATGTGTCGGAAGGAACTGCAGATGCTGGTTTACACCGAAGATAGATACAAAATGCTGGAGTAACCCAGCGGGGACAGGCAGCATCTCTGGAGAGAAGGACTGGGTCGAGACCCCTTCGTATGATGCACTTCTATAATTGCACTCACATTGTGGAACATATTCATTGAGAACGGTACCTGTGCCTGTAAATGATCAAAGCCGGAGACCGGGAATTAAGAGATTGCACATCAAACGGAAATTGGGTGAAAATCTAGATTTCTCTTTGAATGAGATAATTGAAGTGTTACTACAGTGTTATAAATAAACGTTAAACATTTTTGCTGCACCGAGCAGCTGTAGTAAAAACCGCCCTGTATTCCTACTTAAAACAAAATTGCAATCCAGTCTGCGGATGAATGTTGAATATACATTTTGTCTGTGCTGATGAAACGGGAGAAAATGTGTGTGTGATGAGCGCTGAAGATTGGAGGGCTAGTCTGCACTTACACCAGGGCCGGTGATTGAAATTTCTTTTGAAATGCAAAAATAATGAGCTGGACTGGTGCCAGGTCACAGCGAGGGTCGGCTTGAAGTGCCTGTGTCCCTACGTAGAGTGGAGCTGGGAGATTTGCCCTGCTCCGCACACCATACACTGCCTCTGCACACAATTCAGCTTCCTTCAACTGCACCCACACACCTGCATCGAATACAATTCCCTTCACGGTACCACTTTAGAAGCTTAACTTGCAGCCTTGCAATCAAGTTGCCATATTTCTCATTGAGAAATTGGTTCATCTCATAGTGTATTGGCACAGTGGGGGGGGAATCATTTTTGCTTTTCAGGCAAGGCTTTTCTTTCCAACACGGATTATTTCATGTTAAATTAAATAAAACAAATCTGACATGTCAGATGTTCCAGAAGAAAAAAAACACAATTAACTGCTGGATTTGGGACCTTTGTCAAATTATTCTTGACAAATATTGGGCACGGGGATACCATTAGCGTGCGCACAAATTGATTTCAAAATGTCAGCTTTGATGACTGATTTATTTGTTGGCTTGCTTTGAAAAACCAAGAGCATGACCACAGCTACAAGTGTCCATCCTCTGACATGGGATTTAAACTAAATCCTAATCGTATCGAAACGTATAAGATTATTAAGGGGTTGGACACGTTAGAGGCAGGAAACATGTCCCCAATGTTGGGGGAGTCCAGAACAAGGGGCCACAGTTTAAGAATAAGGGGTAGGCCATTTAGAACTGAGATGAGGAAAAACTTTTTCAGTCAGAGAGTTGTGAACCTGTGGAATTCTCTGCCTCAGAAGGCAGTGGAGGCCAATTCACTGAAAGTATTCAAGAGAGAGCTAGATAGAGCTCTTAAGGATAGCGGAGTCAGGGGGTATGGGGAGAAGGCAGGAACGGGGTACTGATTGAGAATGATCAGCCATGATCACATTGAATGGCGGTGCTGGCTCGAAGGGCCGAATGGCCTCCTCCTGCACCTATTGTCTATTGTCTAATTACTGCAGGACACCCCCAAGTCAGGTGGGGGTAGTCTCCTCAAGGATTAAAAATGAAGCAGTCTGGGAAAGCAACTAGATGTCCAAAATAAGACTTTGTGCCAAAGTTGACGTTGTCATATAGAAAGGAGGAACTGCAGATGCTGTTTGGACTGGAGTAACTCAGAGGTCAGGCAGCACCTCTGGAAAATTAAGACACAAAATGCTGGAGTAACTCAGAGGGACAGGCAGCATTTCTGGAGAGAAGGAATGGGTGACGTTCCGGGCCAAGACCTTTCTTCAGACTAGGAACATTTCCTCACTGGGAAATTGATTGATTAATCGATTGATAGGTACTTTATTGTCACATGTATTCGGTACAGTGCGAATCTTTGTTTGCATGCAGTACAAGTATGCAAGAGTCACCACGTAATGGATGCCAACAAATTTATAAAGGTATTCAATGTAGTCCCTCTTCCTTCATCCCCAACTCCCCCGCCCCTCTTAGTTCTCAGCGGCCCCCTCCACACCAAGTCCCTTTTTGTTCTCGCTGCCCCCTCCCCCCACCCACCCACCCCACATCGAGTCCTCGCAACATGAATAGATAATGTTATCATAAAGAAACAAGGAACTGCAGATGCTGGTTGTACTGGAGTAACTCAGAGGGTAAGGTAGCTCTGGAAAACGTGGATAGGTGACGTTTTGGATCGAGTCCCTTCTTCAGTCTGAAACATCACCTATCCATGTTCTCCAGAGATGCTGCCTGACCCGCATTTTTCGCCTACACTCATAAAACTTGTTCAATACTACAAATGAGCCTGACAATAAGCAGTTTCAGCTGCATATTTTTTTACCAAACTAACTCTTAAATTAAGAATTGTATACCTTAAACAAGGAATCTCTCGACTATTTGTTCAGAATTAACATCCGTAAGAAGTAACTAAAGCAATGGTTCTTTATTGTCACATGGACGGAGCTACCAAGCGTACAGTTCAGTCTTAATCTTGCTATACAGAGGCACAATCATACTCAAGTACAAGAATGTAGATGGGGTAGACAGTCAGAAACATTTTTCCCCAGGGTGGAAATCAAGGATTGGAGAGCATTGCTTTAAGGTGAGAGGAATAAAGTTTTAAATGGAGGGTCAGGCAGCATCTCGGGAGAGAAGGAATGGGTGACATTTCGGATCGAGACCCTACTGCAGACTGATCAGTCTGAAGAAGGGTCTCAACCCGAAACGTCACCCATTCCTTCTCTCCCGAGATGCTGCCTGACCCGCTGAGTTACTCCAGCATTTTGTGTCTACCTTTGATTGAAACCAGCATCTGCAATTTTTCTCCCCTAAAGTTTTAAATGGGATGTGTGGGGCAAGTTTGTTTTTTTAACAGAGTGCCGTGTGCCTGGAATAAACTGCCAGGGGTGGTGGTTGAGGCAGATACACAAAGTGTATCTTTGAGAAGCATTTGGATATGCAGGGAATGGAGGGATATTAATCTTGTGCAGGCAGAGGAGATTAGTTTATCTTGACATCATGTGTGGGAAGGAACTGCAGATGCTGCTTTATACTGAAGATAGACATAAAATGCTGGAGTAATTCAGCAGGTCAGGCAACATCTCTGGAGAAAAAGAATAGGCGAAGGTTTGGGAAGGAACCATTCTTCAGATTGAAAGATTGAGAACGCCAGAACAATATATGGCGGCAACAGATGGCCTCAGGAAGGCTGGAGTCCATAATGGCCCATTGTTGGCTGGGGAAGCTGTACTGACGACAGGGAACCAAGGATGCCAAAGGTGGAAGTAGAACAACTATCATCTGTGGTACAGACGTTGTGGGCCGAAGGGCCTGTTCCTATGCTGTGCTTTTCAATGTTCTATGATTTATTTAGATTTAGAGATACAGCGCGGAGACAGGCCCTTCGGCCCACCGAGTCCGCGCCGCCCAGCGATCCCCGCACATTAACACTATCCTACACACACTAGGGACAATTTTTCCATTTACCCAGTCAATTAACCTACGTACCTGTACGTCTTTGGAGTGTGGGAGGAAACCGAAGATCTCGGTGAAAACCCACGCAGGTCATGGGGAGAACGTACAAACTCCGTACAGACGGCGCCCGTAGTCAGGATCGAACCTGAGTCTCCGGCGCTGCATTCGCTGTAAAGCAACAACTCTACCGCTACGCCACTGTGCCACCCACCTATGGCACCTGAGTGCCAGTATAAATCTTGTGCTCAAATGCCTGCAGCGTTACTCTAAGCTACAACCTTCCCCTGGATGCTTGCCTGTTAACACTGAGCCACTGCGAACAATTTGAATTTTAAAATGTTCAACGAGGCTCCAGTTTAACCGGGAATAAACATTTAGTATGCCTGAGAGAGGGGCTATGATGAGCCCACATCTCACACTGGATAAACTGCCCAAAGTCAGACAATAGGGAGTAGTAGTACATAGGATTTAGTACATGTGTAGGAAGGAACTGCAGATGCTGGATTAAACCGAAGATTGACACAAAAAGCTGGAGTAACTCGGCAGGTCAAGCAGCATCTCCGGAGAAAAGGAATAGGTGATGTTTTGGGTCAAGACCCTTCCTCAGTTGGTCTCGACTCGAAACGTCACCTTTTCCTTCTCTCCACAGATGCTGTCTGACCCACTGAGTTATTCCGCCTTTTTGTTTCTTTCGAGGATTTAGTACTCTCTTTGTTCACGCATTTCAGCCCCTTTTTCCCCCCGTTCCTGATCTCAGAAATGGCAAAGATGAGGTGCCTTCACCTCCACACCTCAGTCAGATCACAAGCACCTCTTCTGATCGGTTACCCTAGAAATTTAACTTTGGGGGGGGGGGGGGGAGGGAGGAAGGGTTGGGTGGTGTGTTTGGGGGAGGGTTGCCACAATCTTACTCCCAGGATCTTGTCAAAGACAGAATTAGTTCCATATGCCCTTTTTGTATCTGGGACTTTTTGGCTATTGTTCTCTGAAAGTTTCCCAAATTGAACAGCATAAAGGCTTTGAACAACATTTTGAATAGTGTGGATACAGGGAAATGCAGATGCTGGTTTACAAAACAAAGACACAAAGATCTAACTGGACTAACTCAGCAGGTCAGGCAGCGTCTCTGGAGAACATGGATAGTTGGCGTTTTGGGTTGGAAGAAGTGTCTGAAGAAAGGTCCCAACTCGAAACGTCACCTATCCATGTTCTCCAGAGATGTTGCCTGACCCGCTGAGTTACTCCAGCACAATGTGTCAACATTTTGAACAGCATTTGACCAAGGTCATGAACAATCTTTTCCAATTGATACTGCGTCTTCTAATTGTTGTATTTGATGCTGCTCTCTCTGTTTTGTTTAAGAAATCTCTGTCTTTGTTCCTCACTATTTCCCTGGGTTTCAGCCTGTTTACAATCTATTTTATCTTCCCCGTGTTAATTTAATTCTATTTTCTTCAGCTCTTATTATAAAAAAATATAAATCTTAAAGAAAATGACCAACAAGGGAATAGGTTTTGTGCAAAAGTAAAATGGAGTCACAGGTGTGTGAGGTTACGTGAAGATAAGAAGGAACTGAGAAATTCGAATTTTTTTAATAAAACAGCATGGTAGAAAAATGGCTGAGATAGAGCACAAAGGGAGGGCTGATTTATTATCTACTTTCTGCCAAGAAGGGTACAATTTGCTCGAAGATAACGTGATATATTAACCACCAGACACCCTTATAATGGTGCAAACTGTTGGAAATAAAAGCTTGCCATTGTCTGAACCAATACGGTAATCAGGATTCTTTTCAAAACAACGTATTAGGTGATTAATGTGGAAACAAACACTGCTTAAAAGATGTAGGAAGGAACTGCAGATGCTGGTTTACACGGAATATATAGACATAAAATGCTGGAGTAACTCAGCGGGACAGGCAGCATCTCTGGAGAGAAGGAATGGGTGACGTTTCGGGACTGAAGAAAGGTCTCAACCCAAAACATCACCCATTTCTTCTATCCAGAGATGCTGCTTGCCCCGCTGAGTTACTCCAGCATTTTGTGCCTATATTCGCTGCTTAAAAGATGTCATTGAGGTGCCACGTTTGCACCATAACTCAGCTGACACCCGGAAATCATTTTAAAGCTCTGGTATACTCAGCAGGCAGTCTGTCAGCTTTGTTCCTCTCTCCACAGATGCTGCTTGATCTGCTGAGCGTTTCTAGCAGTCCTGCTTGTATTTGATTTAATGATGGCAGCATGGTGGTGCAGCGCTAGAGTCGCCTACTCACAGCCCAAAGACCCAGGTTCGATCCTGGCCACGGCTGTTGTCAGTACAGAGTTTGCACATTCTCCCCGTGACTGCTTGGGTTTTTCTGGGTGCTCCAGTTTCCTCCCACACTCCAAAGACGCGCAGGCGTGTAGTTAATTGGCTTCTGTAAAAAGGTAAATCGTCCCTGGTGAGTAGGATCGTGCCAGTTTACGAGGTGATCGCTGGTCAGCATGGACTCAGTGGGCCGAAGGGCCTGTTTCCACGCTGTATCTCTAAAGTCTAAAGTAAAGTCTAATAAGGGTCGAGTTTTTTTTAACCATTAAAAATTATTCATATGATCCGCTTATGACTAAAAGGTTACGTCAGTTTATTAGGTCAAAGTATTCCACCTATTGATGGGATGAGAACAAGAGTAGCATTTAAAAGAAATAATTGATGACAATAATATAGAAAGTCACATCTCCTCTCCTTCTGAAGTATCTATTATATATTTAACTAGGATGCAAAATGTTTATATCAAGAGATTGAGGCCACATTGAGCATGTGATCATTTATTTTAATTATTTTAATCCCATTTTAACCTCCAAGCTAAAACAGCTCGCTTGAAGAATATTAACTGAAACATATTAAGCGCATTGAGAAATTCTACATTTCAAGTCAGTGTTTTGCCAAAAAATACTGGAAGTTGGGTTAACATTGTTTAGAAAATCCAGCCTCTATGATGGTAGTTCGAGTCATTTCTGAAGTAGATTTGAGCCTCTGCCAATATTGCTAATGACTTCAGCAAAATGACCAAAATAGAGGATCTGGCGAGCATATCAAAAATTGGAAGATAATTATTAACGTACCATCCATCTCAAAGCTAATGCATTGTAAACATAACATTTGGACAACCTTAACCCATAAATGGTATTGGTATCACTCAGCAAGAAATAGCTATTTTAAAAAAATGATTAGTTGAATTTATTGCATTATTATTTAGTACTTTCATGCTTGTGGAAAGCCTCTTAAAAACATGATATGATGAGGATTTAGAAGAAAATTTATGTCTAAACTATGTGGATCCATGTCAAAACCATGTGAAACTATTTCACCTTTACATTGGGATGCACCCAATGAACTATTTTCAATATATCATTCAATTCTCATTTGGTGTAAAGAACTTTGAAGTCTTTTATTTGCTTCAGCAAACATTGGAGTTTTGAAAATCAATGCAGCTAGTGCTCTTTTGAATAACTATTGGTTTAAAATTCTCTGATTTACTCATTATTTCCAGATGCACCCCATTTAGTTTGGTTTAGTTTAGAGATGCAGCGTGTAAACAGGCCCTTCGGCCCACCAGGTCCCTGCCGACCAGCAATCACCCGCACACTAGTTCTATCCCACACACTAGGGGCAATTTATAGAAGCCAATTAACCTACAAACCTGCATGTCTTTGGGATGTGGGAGGAAACCAGAGCACCCGGAGGAAACCCACACAGTCACAAGGAGAAAGTGCAAACTCCGTACAGGCTGGACCCGTGGTCAGGATAGAACCTGTTATTGAATCTGGTTACCGGTGGCGCTGTTAGGCAGCAACTCTGCCGCTGTGCCACCATGCCACCCATATTCCACTATCACACAGTGATACATAATGCTGGAGTAACTCAGCGGGACAGGCAGCATCCCTGGAGAGAAGGGATGGGTGACGTTTCGGGTCGACAATCATGTCTGGCAATAGAAAATAAGCTGTAGGCAGATGAGGAATGTGAACCAGTTTGTAAACAACACACAGAATGCTTTTGTATAAAATCAGATAGTCTGCTATTCAACGAGAAATCTTTCATTGCACTCAATATATAATATTTGTTTTTTTTACATGAATATTATTTAGAACGATTGAACTACACTTGGGAAAGAAAAATTATGTGCTGGAGGATTTCAGTGGATCAGGTAGCATCTGTGGAGACAATGTTTCGGGTCGGGAGCATTCTTTAGTCTTGTGCAGGAGGAGGGAAGAAGCGGAGAAAGAGTCTTGAGGGCAGGACAAAGCCAGGCAAGTAATAGGTGGATACAGGTGAGGGGAGGTTATTGGCAGATTAGTGATTGTGAAAAGGGATGGCACAGTGGTAGAGTTGCTGCCATACAGCGCTCAATCCCGACTACGGGTGTTGTCTGTACAGAGTTTGCACGTTCTCCCTGTGAGACCGCATAGCTTTTCTCCGGGTGCTTCAGTTTCCTCCCACACTCCAAAGACAAGCAGGTTTGTCAGTTAATTGGTTCAGTAAATTGTCCCTGGTGTGTAGGATAGAATTAGTGTATCGGTGATAGCGGTCGGTATGGACTCGGTGGGCCGAAGGGCCTGTTTCCACGCTGTATCTCGAAACTAAACTAAATATGGTTGGCACGGTGGCACAGCGGTAGAGTTGCTGTCTCGCAGGGCCAGAGACTGCTGGAGGTGGAAAGGAGACCAAAAGCTATCAGTCAAGGACAGAAGAGGGGTGATGTGCAGGGCAGGCAGGAGGGATATGGGTGAAGGGGGGAAGGGGCCTTTGCTCCAACCATTTGCCCATGCAAAGCACTCCTCTCCAATTTCAAGAAACACTCCTGAGCCCCTCCTCACACCAGAAATGTGCGCACATTTCTCCCACCATCTCCCTCCACCTTATCCATCCGAGATGTAGAAACAAGGATCTACAGATGCTGGTTAATACACAAAACGACACAAAAGTACTGGAGTAACTCAGCAGGTCAGGCAGCATCTCCGTGAGAACATTGATAGGTCCATGGGACCCTTCAGATTGATTGTAGGTTGGGGAGGGGGAGAAATCTGGGAGAGAGGAGAGACAGGACAAACTGTGGCAGGTAATAGGTGGACGAGGTGGGGGGGGGGGGGAGGGTTTTGATAGCCAGATGGTTGGAACATTGACTAGAGGACCACTTGGTTGAATTATACTTTAAATCTCTTTATTGCTACGGATGACTTTGCTTTAAAACTTCCACAACATGGTGCACTTCAGCAACTATCTCAGATTCAGTCGCAGATATTACTTGTGAAGCTGGTAGTGCTGCTGTTCACAGCGCCAGAGACCCAACTTTCATCCTGACCTCGGTTGCTGCCTGGGTAGAGTTTTGCATGTTCTCCCGGTGACTGCGTGGGTTTCCTCCAGGTGCTCTGGTTTCCTCCCACATCCCAAAGGGGCGTGGGTTTGTACGTTAATTGATCTCTGTAAATTGCCCCTGGCCTGCAGGGGCGTGGATGAGAAAGCAGGATCACATGGAACGAGTGCGAGTGGGCTTTCGATGGTCAGTGTGGACTCGGTGGGCTGAAGAGCTTGTGTTCATACTGTATCTTTCAATTCAATTGATCCAGTAGAACTAGCGAGGGTCACCCATGAGGGTGATTGGTTTTCTCCAACTCCAGAGATCAGGAAACTGTTGACTGATCCAAAGTTATCACGAGATGCAACACCTGTCCCTTTACCTCCCCCCTCAACTCCATCCAAGGACCCAAACAGTCTTTCCAGGTGAGACAAAGGTTCACCTGCACCTCCTCCAACCTCATCTATTGCATCCGCTGCTCTAGAAGTCAACTTATTTACATCGGTGAAACCAAGTGCAGGCTCGGCGATCGCTTCGCTCAACACCTGCGCACGGTCCGCATTGACCAAACTGGTCTCCCGGTGGCCGAGCACTTCAACTCCCCCTCCCATTCCTAGTCTGACCTTTCTGTCATGGGCCTCCTCCAGTGCCATAGTGAGGCCCAGCGGAAATTGGAGGAACAGCACCTCATATTTCGCCTGGGCAGCTTGCAGCCCAGTGGTATGAACATCGACTTCTCCAACTTTAGATAGTTCCTCTGTCCCTCTCTTCCCCTCCTCCTTCCCTGATCTCCCTCTATCTTCCTGTCTCCACCTATATCCTTCCTTTGTCCCGCCCCCCTGACATCAGTCTGAAGAAGGGTCTCGACCCGAAACGTCACCCATTCCTTCTCTCCTGAGATGCTGCCTGACCTGCTGAGTTACTCCAGCATTTTGTGAATAAATGCTTTTATCTCTGACATCTCTTCTATCTTTCTTCTAAAATGTTTTCTGGGTACATTGCTGCAATACCTGTAGTTCTGGGATCCATCCAACATCTGCTCTGCCGTTCCCTTATCAGACTCTTGATTTAGAGACTTGGAAACCCAAACATTGTGTGAACCTTAGCACCAGACATGGGTTGAATCAGCAGTCTGCTTTTACTTCCCTTCTTCTCCCTGACTGGTACTCTCAAAAAAGTTGGCCTCTTTTAGTTTAGTTTAGTTTAGAGATACAGCGCGCCGGCCATCAATCCTTGCACACTAACACTATCCTACACACGCCATGGACAATTTAACCAAGCCAATTAGCCTACAAATCTGTACATCTTTGGAGTGTGGGAGGAAACCGGAGCACACAGAGAAAACCCATGCGGTCATGGGGTGAACGTACAAACTCTGTACAGATGACATTGGCGGTCAGGATCAAACCCAGGTCTCTGGCGCTGTATGGCAGCAACTCTACCGCTGAGCCACTGTTCTTTCCCGATCTTTCTTTGAGATGGTCTACCTCTTGGTCACATGGCAACAACCACGAGTCATTAGAATGATGGCCAGTGATCTTCTCTTAACAAGCAAATTTCTAATCACCTCTCAATGGCATCACCCATGCTGAAGGCACCAACATTAAAATTTTGGGGCCATCGTGACCAAGCCCAAAACTTTAACCAAGTCAAGTAGCGAAATACAGCATCCTGAAAGTAGTTGAAATGAACAGTATCCTGTAGTGAATGCCTGATTTTAATTCTCATAACATTGCCACATGTTTAAAATGATGTAATTTTCTTCAATTTACAGGAAGAGTGCAGACAAAAACATCAACATCATCCACTGCCCAGTGTTCCCCATGGTAAACATTCACTTCATCAACCATCAATGAAGCCATCAAGTTTTCAGTTTACAAAGTGCAATGTAGTAACGCAACAAGTGAGCAACTGAATCATCCTGTCGCCAACTAGAGAGAGGTCCCGACATCCCATATACCGCATTGGAGACCCTCGGACTATCTTTAATCACACTTTACTGGACCTTACCGGAGGAGGTCGTTGACGTAGGTACTATATAAGAAACATTTAGACAGTTACATGGACAGGAAAGGTTTAGAGGGATATGGGCAGGTGGGACAAGTGTAGATGGGACATGTTGGTCAGTGTGGGCAAGTTGGGCCACTGTATGACTCTATGCACTAAACATTATACCCTTTGTCCTGTATCTGTACACTGTGGACAGCTTGATTGTGATCATCTGTAGTCTTCTCACTGACTGGATAGCACGCAACAAAAAAGCTTTTCATTGTACCTCAGTACACATGACTATAACAATAATCTATATACTAAAACGCTCGTTTGTTTGTTCCTGAACTACAGCCAAAACGGTACACGATAGCGCAACAATTTTAGGCCCACCTTACTCACCGTCGTCCCTTTCAGGCTAATGGAAGAAGTTTCATTGAAATCGGTGTTATATTTTTAAAGTTATTCACATTTTAAAGTTTAAATCTATCTCCTAGGGAGGGAGGGGGATGGTGGGAGGGAGGGAGGGGGGTGGAGGGAGGGGGAGGGGGGTGGAGGGAGGGGGAGGGGGGTGGAGGGAGGGGGAGGGAGGGGTGGAGGGAGGGGGTGGAGGGAGAGGGTGGAGGGGAGGAGGGAGTGAGGGGAGGAGGGAGGGGAGGGGGTGAGGGGAGGAGGGCGGGGAGGAGGGAGGGGAGGGAGGGGAGGGAGTGAGGAGGGGAGGGAGTAGGGGAGGGGAGGGGGGAGGGAGGGGAGGGGGAGGGGAGGGGGGAGGGAGGGGGGAGGGAGGGGGGAGGGAGGGGGGAGGGAGGGGGGAGAGGGTGCTGCACCAATGCAGAAGAGGTTTGGGTCCAACTTGGTCTAGTGATAAACTAAAGTCTTCTTTGACAGACATTTTGGGTCTGAAACCTTCTTCAGAGAAACTGGGTGCTGCCTTCTTTTTGCCCCTGTCCTTCCTGGGTCATTCAGCAAATGCTATGACCTGGGCCAGCCCGAGATCATGAAATGTGCTTATGAATGCAAGTTGTTTTGCTTCCTTTATTTGACGACTGCACCTGCCCACAGAGATAGCGCCCGCACTCAAGATTGAATGGCCTCTTCCTATGCTGAAAAAACTTGAAGGGCCCCAACCCGAAACATCACCTGTCCATGTTCTCCAAAGATGCTGCCTGACCCGCTGAGTTACTCCAGCACTTTGCGTCCTTTTGTGTAGACCAGCATCTGCAGTTCCTTGTTTCGAAGCTTACTATGTTTTAAATTAGCAGGAAGGAACTGCAGATGCTGGTTTAAACCGAAGATAGACACAAACAACTGGAGTAACTCAGCGGGTCAGGCAGCATCTCTGGAGAAAATGAATAGGTGACATTTCAGGTTGAGACGTTTTGGGCCTGAAGACAGGTCTCGACTGAAACATCATCTATTCCTTTTCTCCAGAGATGCTGCCTGTCCCGCTGAGTTACTCCAGCTTTTTGTGTCTATCTACGTTTTAAATTATACAGTTGACAGCAAATTGACTTTTATTGAAACAACTCTGATTTAAAAATGTTTGGATAATAATTAATTTTGACATAGTCTTAAAATAAACACAGATGAACTCATGTAGATTTAGATTTAGATCTTGGTGCTAAAAGAATCAAGGGATATGGGGAAAAAGCAGGAACGGGGTACTGATTTTAGATTTCATATTGCCATCTATTGCATTAAATGGCAATATGATGATCAGCCATGATCATATTGAATGGCGGTGCTGACTCGAAGGGCCGAAAGGCCTACTCATGCACCTGGTTTACTAAGTAGCTTAAGATGTTCTAGTGATCTAGTAATGGGGGTCCATTGAAGAATTTGGACGTTGTGTTTGGGGTTTCAAGCCAATTTCTGTAAAACACCCCATTAACTTTTGGCTCATTCGCAAAAGTAAGGTAAGTTCATAGATCGGAAAAAGGGAAAGGCAAAGCGGTACAGTGCAAAGCCAGATCCGGTAAGGGCGTGTGGGGAACGCAAAAAAGGTCACAACTTTGCAATTGAGGTAAAAACGAATGAATGCTATTCCCTCCTCAGATGCTGCCTGACCCGCTGAGTTCTTCCAGCACTGTGTGTTTTGCAAAGGATCCCACAGCATCATTTGAAAGACAATGTAGAAAATCTCCTTCCTCCCATCGCTCTATCTTTCTCAAAATGTTCTGCTCTGCGTTTATATTTTAGAAGACATTATTATTGGAAAGAGGATTGTGGTCAGTTACACATTGCTATTTGCGAGGCTACGTGGCACACAAACTGGCTCCCCGCTTCTTAAGGGCCTGTCCCACTTAGGCGATTTTTTAGGCGACTGCCGGCGACTGTCAAAGTCGTAGCAGATCGCCGAAATATTCTTTGACCCCACGACAATGACCACGACAATGACCACGCCAATGCCGAGTCAGGTCGAGATTGCACCGTCTTCGGAAACATCGCGAAATTCCCACGCTGTCAATGCTTCTCCGGCGTCCTAATTTTCGCTGAAATCACTGACAAGTCGGTAAGTACTTGAGAGTTTTGAACTATAACATCTTGTATGGGTTACTTGAAACCCAAGCTTCACGGTAACAAGGCCTAAACTGGATTGACTTCCAGTTTACTAATAGGAGTATTAAGAAATTTAATTTTAAAGGTGGTTAAATGGATTTTTGTGCGGAGTGTGGGCATTCTTTGAAAATGTACAGGAGATGCATATCTGGTTTCTGGGTTGCATATCTGGGTTGGGAGCCCACTTTAAATGTAATCGCTGATGGCCATAAACATCGTGAAAATTCCCACCCTTACTTGACCGTCAAACTGTCGCTTCCAATCTACTGTCAAATGTCCTGACGGTAAATAAATTGGTTAAACACAAGTATTTTATGGTATCTTCAAATGACTTTACTTATTTTAATGTTACGTGCTTCTAAATGCATCTAAGAGAACCTAGCAAACCTGGGGACAGCATGCGACAGCGCCCGCAATAAGCAACGATACCTGACGACAAGCCAGCTATCGCCGAGAGATTTCATACCGGTTGATTTCTCAGCGACGCGCTGAAATCCACTACGACTCTTTGAAGACTCCTCACGATCATGCCCGCGACACCCCGGCGAACTGTCGGCGACAGCCTAGTCACCGGCAGTCGCCTTAAAATCGCCTAAGTGGGACAGGCTCTTTTTACAAAATAACACTGGCAACATTTGCAAAAATAGTCGGAGACACAAAGAAGTGCAGGCGCTGGTTGACAAAATAAAAGATCCTCAAAGTGCTGGCGCAACTTTACTGGATCAGGCAGCATCCAAAATACTTTACTTCACAATACCCTCGGAGTTGTCAAAGCTTGACGAGTTTTATTCCTATGTTTTCGACATCCACTAAAGTAAAGTCTGAAGAAGGGTCTCGACCCGAAACGTCACCCATTCCTTCTCTCCTGAGATGCTGCCTGACCTGCTGAGTTACTCCAGCATTTTGTGAATAAATACCTTCGATTTGTACCAGCATCTGCAGTTATTTTCTTACAAAGTAAAAGTTGGAATCGATTGGGTACGAAGAAGAAAATGATGGTATGCCTGGTACATACGTCCCTGATATTGCAAAGGCTTTTAAACAACACACCACAACGACAGTTTTACACATGGTTCGTCTAACTGGTTTCAAGGGCAAAGTCTAACCAGACTTTCAGCAATTTCTACGAACACTTCCCAACCATTGCTCGGTTTCAAAGGACCTGCGTAAATCTAGTGGGTTAAACTTTCGTCTGATTTATAATCAGTGGAAGATTGGAAAATAAGGTTGATTTTGTTCGCTGCCTGGTCGCTCAATTGCAAGCGAATGTCTTTACAATCGAGGGTGCGTTTTATTAGTTTAGATTAGTTCAAGCTGGCACCACGGACGTTGTGGGCCGAATGGCCTGTTCCTGATGTGGGTTTTTTTAAATCTCTGTAACGAATTTTCGCAATCTTCGTCAACAACTATGTCCGAATTTATCTTTTCGAAACTTGGCCTGAAATCTTAAGGGGCGGAAAAGCAGTGAGTTCAGCCAACTGACAATCACATTGTGATATAAATGAAGTGGGTGTTGTTGTACAATGCGCTTTCTCGGGGTAGACAGGCCAAGGACGAAGCTAATGCTGGATTTCTGTTTGGAGATGCTGACTTGATGAAAGCGGTAGCAGATGACCCAGATTAGACTAATACTCCGCCGCTTCCCAGTCTAATCACAGCTGCCTTCTCGTTCACCGCCTCCAAAGCGACAAACGGATACATTTGGTCAACACAAACTCCTCACGGTCGAGTTAATAATGACCTGCGTCGGTTCAACCCACACAATGGCTCTGGTGGAAACTGTCGGAGTTGAGAATCGTCACAGAATTACCAACCAAATCCAGTCCGTCACCTATTCATTTTCTCCAGAGATGTTGTCTGTCCCGCTGAGTTACTCCAGCGCCTTGTGTCTATCTTGCGTTTAAACCAGCACTACACTACACTACGGTCATCTCTCCTCATTCATATGAAACCTCACCATCCACCTGTAAGATTTATTATTATTATTATTATTATTTTCGTTGAAAACATGAGCGACTCAGTGGTGCTGGTTTATGAC
Organism: Rhinoraja longicauda; assembly: GCF_053455715.1. Lineage (NCBI taxonomy): Eukaryota > Metazoa > Chordata > Chondrichthyes > Rajiformes > Arhynchobatidae > Rhinoraja > Rhinoraja longicauda. The sequence continues at coordinate 52,613,615 of NC_135963.1, forward strand.
GGGCACGGTGAGATTGTAAACCTTACAGAGGATCTGAACTACACACATATTTATTTATCTTATTACCGTTTATTCCTTCCCCCTCCCTCCCTCCCTCCCTCCCTCCCTGCCTGATTGCTTTCAGTTTGAAGGGTCTCGACCCGCAATGCCACCTCTCTTTTTCTCCAGAGATGCTGCCTGACCCACTGAGTTACCCCGGCACTTTGTGTCTACGCTCAAATCCATCAGTGTAAGGACAGGATCGCCACTGCGCACCTGAAAGAAACTCGCTCAGAGGCGCACTCAAGCATTATTGATCCGCTGCGATTCAAATGACGCTTTAAATTGATTGGTGTTAAATGATAGTCCAAAACAAATGATGAAAAACTGGCCCAAGAATTACATCAAGTCACATTTACGGCAGGGGTAATGCAGAGTATTGGAAGGACAGTAGTTTTTACAGTGTTTACAGGCCCGTTAAGCTGCTTCAAGAACCATTTTGAGTCTATCTCCAGCATGTAGTGTCTATCTCCAGCATGTAGTGTCTATCTCCAACATGAGTCTATCTCCAGCATGTTGAGTCTATCTCCAATATTTTGAGTCTATCTCCAATATTTTGAGTCTATCTCCAACATTTCGAGTCTATCTCCAGCATGTTGAGTCTATCTCCAGCATTTAGTCTCTACCTCCAACATTTAGTGTCTGTCTCCAACATTTCGAGTCTACCTCCAGCGTACTCAAGCATTATTGATCCGCTGCGATTCAAACGACGTTTTAAATTGATTGGTGTTAAATGATAGTCCAAAACAAATGATGAAAAACTGGCCCAAGAATTACATCAAGTCACATTTACGGCAGGGGTAATGCAGAGTATTGGAACGACAGTAGTTTTTACAGTGTTTACAGGCCCGTTAAGCTGCTTCAAGTACCATTTCGTGTCTATCTCCAACAGTTAGTGTCTATCTCCAAGTAACAACTTCAGTCGTCGCTACATATGACAATGAATCACTCCGGGCCAATATCGCGGTGGGTAACTTACTTTGGACGGCGATGAGGAGCAACAGGCGCAGCAGGGTCGGGCTGGGCTTTGCGACCACTCTGGAAGTGTTACACAAAGCCATGGCTTGGGAAGGGATTCATCGTGTGTCTGTGGTCGCTGTGAGTGTCTGTCTGTATCCCTTCTCCGGCTGTACCCCGCTCCTGCCACGGACACAGTGCTCGCTCAGCCGGGAGCCGAGTGCTGTCGCGGGGGGGCGGGCAGTCACTTCACCCGCTCTCCCTCCTCACGGCTCACATGCAAGGGTTCGGGCGAGTCTCCAAACCCGCCACAGAGCCACAATGCTAATCGGATTGGAGTTTACTCTGGCAGGCGATGCCTGCTCGGGGTGGAAACAAAGACCTGCAGGTGCAGGGTTTTCCCTACCAAAGAAAGACACAGAGTGCTGGAGTAACTCAGCGGGTCAGGCAGCATCTTTGGGGGGGGGGGGGGGGGGGGGGGACAGGGACAGGTGGCGGTTCGGTTCTGGACGGGACCCTATTTTTAGACTTTCCACACATGGCCAGAGTCCCAGACAAGATGCTCCTATCTCTCCACGGTGCAACGCAAACGCCACAGTTTAATATCGCTTATTGTCACATGTACCGAGCGAGGGGCAGTGAAAAAGCTTTTTGTTTCCAGTCAGTGGAAAGACAATAACATGATCACAATCAAGCGTAGACGCAAAACTGCTGGAGTAACTCAGCGGGACAGGCAGCATCTCTGGTCGAGACCCTTCTTCAAACTGAGGGGAGGGGAGGGGAGGGGAGGGGAGGGGAGGGGAGGGGAGGGGAGGGGAGGGGAGGGGAATAAACGGTGATAAAATCAATAAATAAATATGAGTGCAGTTCAGATCTGTTTTAAAATCATACAGGCGGACGGGGAGGTGTCCGGATGAATGGGGAAAGGTAACCATAGTCAAGTCAAGTTTATTTGTCACATACACACATACACGATGTGCAGTGAAATGAAAGTGGCAATGCCTGCGGATTGTGCAACAAAAAAAATTACAATTACAGCATATAAATTAAAATTAATACAGAAAATAAAAATGTAGTCCCTGGAGTTATAATAGTTAACAGTCCTGATGGCCTGTGGGAAGAAACTCCGTCTCGTCCTCTCTGTTTTCACAGCGTGACAGCGGAGGCGTTTGCCTGACCGTAGCATCTGGAACAGTCCGTTGCTGGGGTGGTAGGGGTCCCTCATAATCTTTCTTGCTCTTGTTCTGCACCTCCTGATGTGGGGAGGAACTGAAGATAGTGTAGGAAGGAACTGCAGATGCTGATTTAAATGGAAGTTAGACACGGAGTGCTGGAGTAACTCAGCGGGTCAGACAACACTCCTCTCCAGAGATGCTGCCTGTCCCGCTGAGTTACTCCAGCACTTTGTGTCCACCTTCGATTTAAACCAGCACCTGCAGTCCTTTCCTACACATTACAATCAAGCCATCAGCCGTGTGCAGATAGATACAGGATAAAGGGGATAACATTCAATGGAATAATGACAGACGGCCAAAAATAACTGGATGAGCAAAAGCACAAAGCGCCGGAGGAACTCTGCAGGTCAGGCAACATCTGTGGAAGGAAGTGCACAGAAATTGTTTCGGGTCAGCACCCTTCCTCAGACTGATTGTCCAGCTGGGTTTCCAGTTAACCCCCCCCCCCCCCCCCTCCCTACCCCATCAGTCTGAAGAAGGGTCCTGACCTGAAATGTCGTGTGTCCACTCCCTCCACAGATGCTGCCCGGCCCTTGAATTCTTCCAGCACTTTGTGTTGTGTAGTAAATAGGGTAGTTTACACGAGACAATTAGATCCTATCATTGGAAAATAGATAAATGGGATTTGACCAAAATATTAAAAATAAAGATCTCATAATACTGGTGTCAAATAAAAGACAGCTGAGAGATCCACGAGAAATCCAATGTTTGATGTTATACCATAGCTTTAAAGATTATTCCTGCAAAATACAGGAACAAAATATTCAATTTAACTAAATCAACACCCAGTGTAGTTTCTCAAAATATTGTCTGAACATGATTTTTTTACTGTTAAATAAAGGTTTGTTTGAAAAAATATTTCCTGATATCAGTCCTAAAATGACCATTTGCCACCCGGTTGTTAAAATCTATCTTCTGTGCAGAAAATCAAACAGTAATTAACTGAGGCCATTTTAACAACATAATTTACAACTTACCGAGCTTTGTAAGTTCAACATTTGTTGTAGGATGGGTTGTAGCAAAGTAAAGACAGAATGAGATGCAAGCCGCTCTTTCCGAATTATCTACAATATGTTCGGCACGGACATGGTGGGCCGAAGGGCATGTTCCTGTACTGTACTATTCTATGTTCTTGTAGGATTGTAGCATGAAAATTCAGCTCCATCTTTATGTCTGAAGAAGGGTCTTGACCCAAAACACCACCTATTCATGTTCTCCAGAGATGCTGCCTGATCCGCTGAATTAAAAAAAATATATATATATACTTTATTCGAGAAATAAAGAAATAAATATATACAATGCATGTTCTTTACAAAGCTCCATCCGACATCCTCGGAAGCTATACATACATTCAAAACGTACATTGAATGCACCAATTACATAAAATTACCCCCCACCCTTGCCACTCATGTGGCCCACTGGTGTGGAATCCCTTCCCTTATTTTGAGGGGCTTCTCCACCACACGCTACCCCCCCCCCCCCCCCCCCCATGTCCATCAGTGGAAGGACCCTAGACTGCGGCCCTCCGCCACAGAGCCTTGGCGTTGGCTGCACCAAGCTTCAGTGCGTCCCTCAGCACGTACTCCTGCAGTCTGCAGCGGGCCAGTCGGCAACATTCCCCGATGGGCATCTCACTCCGCTGGGAGGTCAACAAAGCTCAGGCAGTCCAAAGAGTGTCTTTCAGCATCTGCCGTGTTACTCCAGCACTTTGTGTCCTTTTGTGCAGCCTCAACTTTAGTTTATTCTAAGTTTGGAAGTACAGCATGGAAACGTGCCCTTCGGCTTATCGAGTCCACGGCAACCAATGATCACCTGTAATGAAAGCATTTGAACAGGAGTGTACAATATTTAGGATGCTGAATAATACCAAATTTACCTTTGCCCAATGTTTGACAGCTATGATACAAAATGAATAATTAGCATTTTTGGAATACCTTTGAATTCCTTGGAAGAACATTTCAGCCAGTGAAGTTCCTTTGGAATAAGCCACTGTTTGAAAAATAATGAATCTCTTTATAGAATATGGATAATCTTTTAGAAAAAAATCATTTTAAAATCTAAAATGTAAAGAACACATGCAGAGATATATGAAAGCCTGCAGAATGTTGCAGTAGAATTTGTTAATATTATAATATTTGCCAAACAACATTATTAAACAGATGCATGTTAACAATTGCATTTGACAAGGTGTCTTTTGTTTCATCCATGTGTAGTGGCCCCAGTTGGTCTCCTATTGTTTTCCATATGTCTGCAACCGTGCATACATGTATGTCATTCAAGATAATTCCTGGTACTATACCTGAACTGGCAGATGGCTCAGAAATTACCAACTCTTCAAATGCTTGAAGCTGGGATTTCTTGCGGATAGGAGTGATGAAACACTCCAGCAATTTAAGGCTGAGTCTAATCCAAGGTTTATGATCTGGCCAGCTCACAAGGACACTGTACCTACCCAGTGACCTCCTCCCCCCTTGCTAAACCCTACCAAAAGATCTTTCCTTTTGGAATCTTTATTTCATGTGAGACAAATCTGGTAGAGGGTTGTTTTTCAGACTGGAGACCTATTATAAGTGTTGTGCCACAGGGATCAAAGCTGGGTCCAATGCCGTTTGTTGGGCTGAATGGCCTGTTTCATGCTGTACAGCTCTAAGGCCACAATTCTTCGTAAATAAAGCTAATATTACTGCTGCTTGCTACACAGTACCTTTCGCTATTCAATAGACAATAGGCAATAGACAATAGGTGCAGGAGAGGCCATTCGGCCCTTCGAGCCAGCAACGCCATTCAATGTGATCATGGCTGATCATTCTCAATCAGTACCCCGTTCCCGCCTTCTCCCCATACCCCCTGACTCTGCTATCCTTAAGATTCAGATTACTTTTTTAAAAAACATCAAAAGTTGGATTTTTTTTCCACATGAAATTTGATATACATGAATATTTTATCTGTGATCACGATTTAAGCAGAGGTCTGAACACTTTTTGACCAATATTTCGTAGTCTGCCAGTGACATCCTGACAGAGCAGTGCAGTGCAGAATTATACTGGCATAATTCCTGTAAAATCCTGCACCTCTAATTGTGAACCATTTCCACGTCACCACATCCTCTTGTTATCAGAGGAGAAAAAAATCAAACAGCTGATGCAAAAAGGGCTAATGTTTCCTTCGAATGCAGCAAATCAAACTGGAACTAGTTGCAGTAGCTGACGGTATGCTTCAGTTATCTAAAAATCTAAATTTACGCTACATGCTTTTAAATTGTTATTACAATTTTCATTATAGTAACACCAACTACAATTAAAAGGCAATTAATTTCAGTTCTGTGCAGCTGGCCATAGTGTTGATTAGTTAATCAGCTGAAACAAATTGCAGTGTAATTCTCTTAAAATGATTCAGATAGTATATTTAATATATTTCAAATAAATGCTATTGGTGAAAACAGCCATGATTTGTATTACAAATCTTATTTGCTTAACAGAGTGTCTGTCTGTCTGTCTGTCTGTCTGTCTGTCTGTCTGCCTGTCTGCCTGCCTGCCTGCCTGCCTGCCTGCCTGCCTGCCTGCCTGTCTGTCTGTCTGTCTGTCTGTCTGTCTGTCTGTCTGTCTCTCTCTCTCTCTGTCTATCTTCTATTACTAAAACTCTTGGTTTGTTTATGCATATGTGTTTATGTGTGTACCATGCCCTCTACACAGCCAAAATGGCGCATGACAGCGTGACAATTGTAAGCCCACCCTACTCACCATTCCCGCGTGGTCTGAATAAACCTACTTTTGTTATTAAAAAAAAAACAATTTACCTAATAAACTTTAATAAATGCGCTCCCCCCCCCCCCCCCCAGGAGTACCAGCAGGAGGACCAGCGCCTTCCCAGCGTGCCTGACCTTCCTCCTGTGGTGCAGCGTGGAGGCAGAGGATCCACAAGATGGCTGTCCCCGTCGCTCCCCGCTGCTCGCAGCCGAGCTGCAGGAGACGCTTCGGCTCCACGCCCAGCCCGCAGGAGAAACGGGGCCGAGGGCAGTGCCTTTTCCCTCTCACCCCTTGCCCGCCCACGGCCACGAGGGCACTCCCCACCTAGCAACGGGTCCATGGTTGGGCCGAGGGGAGGGGGGAGGGATGGGGGGGAGAGGGGCGTGGGGTAGGGGACGGAAGGGGGGGATGTGGGGAGGGGTGGAGAGTGGAGGGGGGGGAGGAGGGGGAGGGGGGAGGGGCGGGAATGGGTAAAGGATAGGCGGGATGGGGGAGAGGGAGAGGGATGGGGGAGGGGGAGAGGGATGGGGGAGGGGGGAGAGGGGAGCCGCGCCTGTGCAGTAATACTTGTGTGTTCGGCATCACAATGGGAACCCAACGGATACATTTCACCCTAAGTCCCTCCCTGTTGTTTGGTTGTCACCTCCACCCAAGTTACTTGACCATGAAGTCACTTAAATTCAATCCCGCCTTCAACTTTCTCAATTAAAGAGATCATCAACCTTTCTCCCTCCTCTGACACTGCCCGATCTGCCGTGTATTTCCAGTATTTTCTCAATTTTTTAACTTTCAACTTCTACATAACCCAATACTTCTTTGTTGCAAAGAGCTATTTCTTAAGATCCATCATTTTGCTTTCACTTCCAAAAACATGTACATTTGAGAAAACTAGCATATCTTCTTGTCAACAACACATGTTTTTATTCCCTTGCATCTGCTAACTGTGATCCCTGTTCCATCTATTTAATTATGGATCAAGTTATGGAAAGCCACTCATTCGCGTGGCAATGCCCGAATGTCAGCCACTTTAAACACAAGCGTGTTTAAGATTCATAAAGATACAATTTTAATTAGTCGGCAAAGGCGAGGCCACTTCTCAATGTTAATTCCTCTTCTGCTCTCAATTTCAATTTACACCAGGGCCACAGAAAGATGTTCCTTATTCACCCAGACTGTGTGACCCACTTATGAAGTGGCTTTAGAAACCTGGCAGCCAACCACAAAATGGATCTCAGATAGGCAAAGCAGTCAACTTGTTGTTGGGCTCATTCCAAACAATTACTTGGAGGTTTTGTATGGTCAAAGGAACACTACATCAGATTTACATACTCTATATTCCAGGAAAAGTCAAGATACCATAGGAAGATTAAAGTTTAGGTTGATTATTGCAATATATTCAGGTGCAGCATGTTTGAAGAAGGGTCTCGACCCAAAACGTCACCCATTCCTTCCCTCCAGAGATGCTGCCTGACCCGCTGAGTTACTGCAGCATTTTGTGTCCACCTTCGATTTAAACCAGTATCCGCAGTTTTCTTCCCTACTATGATATCTCTAATTGTTTCTTTTGCCCAAATTTCTATTTCTGAAAACTTCTATCAACAGTCTCAGTTGAACTGAGATATCTGCCAACTGGGATATGATGGGGTTTGGATTTAAAAGTTCCCAAAAGCAACAACATAAAGCCCTTTTAATTCATCCTTTTTATTTGCAATGTCATTCTCTTTGTTCATTTGCTTGAATGTGCTGTTCAATGCCTGCACATCTCAGTATCTCTGTAATGGGATGAAATTGGGAGTGGCTATCACTCATTACACAGTGTGTCTCTTTAAATGGAAGTACATTGCTAGAATTGTTCTTTAAAATGGATATCTGGGTTCTAATTCATTGAGCAGGGCACCGCACCAACAAGATTTGACTCCCAGATTTCTTGGCATTGAACTGGTGGAGGGGGTAAAGAGGAGAGTTGTGATCAAAATATTCTCCAGACAGATTAAGGGCAGCACAGTAAACACAGCAGTAGAGTTGCTGCCCTTCAGCGCCAGAGACCCAGGTTTGATGCTGACTATAGGTATTAGCTGAACTGGATTTGTACGTTCTCCCTGTGACCACGTGGGTTTTCTCTGGGTGCTCCAGTTTCCTCCCACACTCCAAAGATGTGCGGGTTTGTAGGTAAATTGGCTTCTGTAAATTGTCCCTAGAGTGCAGGATAGAACTAGTGTATGGTTGGCATGGACTCTCGTTGTCAAAGGGCCTGTTTCCATGCTATATCCCCAAAACACGAGGAATAGGGAATGGTGGAGATGAGATCAGGACCCAGACCATGCCCTGACTTCAAAGATCTCACACCTGTGTTTATGGTCCATGGATGCAAATACCATATCCCACTCATTGAATTACTGGTCTGAGATACTGTGTTATTTACCAGTCCCACATCACATGTCAATTCCCAATTATCAATCAGGGTTGTTATCTCCATTGCATCTGCATGGCAGTGGTGGAGGTGCAAAATGACATTAAAGATGAAGCCATGCCATCACAATTAACCAGCTGAGATTCAGCTATCACACATACTTTGGATGTTAGTTTAGCAGGATAACAGGCAGACATTGCTGGTTTAGTTTAGAAATACAGCATGGAAACAGGCCCTTCTGCCCACCAAGTCCCAACTGTTGTCAGGCAACTGAACCGTCCTCTCACCAACTAGAGAGCGCTCCTGCCCTCCCATCTACCTCATTGGAGACCTTCGAACTATCTTTGATCTGACTTTATCTTGCACTAAACGTTATCCCCTTTACACTCTATCTGTAAACTGTGGATGGCTTGATTGTAGTCATGTGTTGTCTTTTCGCTGACTGGATAGCACACTGACTAAAGGCTTGTCACTGTACCGCAGTACACGTGACAATAATAAACTATATTAAAACTAATATTTGTGCGAAGTATGGAGTTGATTTCTTTGCAATGGGCCAGAGGAGTTGTTCGTGCACTTCAAGGACAGAGAAGTCTGGATACATTGCCTGCACCCTGCAAGTTTAAGCTCAGCACAGGGAGGTGCAGTTGCAATGACAAATCTTGCCCGCAGGCACTTAGACTCCAACAAACACCAAAAACAAATTATAGATAAATTATGTATAAATTACATATAAAATTCTAAAATAAATAAGGCAGTGCATAAAAACAAGACATTAGTGCACAAACATAGTTAGAGGGGAAAAAAATCATTGTCGTGCAATATGTGGTCCACAGTGTTCTGTTGTCGAGGTAGGGTTGCGGATGGTTCAAGAATCTGGTAGTTGCAGGGAACTATTTCTTCAGTTTCTTGACCAGCTTGTCCTTTGGCATCTTTGGTGCTTGTTCCCCAACAGATGGCCCAGGCTGTGCTCCCATGGTGGTCAGGTTGTGCTGCGTATAAATGTGGCTCAGCTCCTTTTCCCATTTGGCTCATCATTGCATCCAAGCCGTGAACTTTGCCAGCCGGTACATCACATGGCAAATCTCAATGCAGTCTAGGATGATGCAAGGCTGAAACACTGCCCAAAACTTTGTTTGTGCTATGTCGCACTTCACCATCAAGAAGCTTCTTGAGTGGGAGTTGGACCAATCTACAGGATCCATATCATCTCCATTCCAGAAGCAGGGCCATCCCAATCTAGTTGTCAAGTTGCAGTGTGTGGACCTTGCTTACATTTTGCGCACTTTGAGAGGGCCACCCTTCATTCAACTCGTTCACGTAGAAACAAGGAACTGCAGATGCTAGTTTACAAAAGATGACACGAAGATGACACCGCAACTGGAGTACTGTGTGCAGTTTTGGACTCCAAATTTGAGGAAGGATATTCTTGCTATTGAGGGCGTGCAGCGTAGGTTTACTAGGTTAATTCCCGGAATGGCGGGACTATCATCTGTTGAAAGACTGGAGCGACTAGGCTTGTATACACTGGAATTTAGAAGGATGAGAGGAGATCTTATCGAAACGTATAAGATTATTAAGGGGTTGGACACGTTAGAGGCAGGAAACATGTTCCCAATGTTGGGGGAGTCCAAAACAAGGGGCCACAGTTTAAGAATAAGGGGTAGGCCATTTAGAACTGAGATGAGGAAAAACTTTTTCAGTCAGAGAGTTGTGAATCTGTGGAATTCTCTGCCTCAGAAGGCAGTGGAGGCCAATTCTCTGAATGCATTCAAGAGAGAGCTAGATAGAGCTCTTAAGGATAGCGGAGTCAGGGGGTTATGGGGAGAAGGCAGGAACGGGGTACTGATTGAGAATGATCAGCCATGATCACATTGAATGGCGGTGCTGGCTCGAAGGGCCGAATGGCCTCTTCCTGCACCTATTGTCTATTGTCTATTGAAGTGCTGGGGTAAATCAGCAGGTCAGGCAGCATCCCCGGGGAACATGGATAAGCGACGATTCAGGTCGGGAAGAAGAGTCCTGACCCTACTTGTCACCTATCAGCTTTCTCCAGAGATGCTGCCTGGGCCACTGAGTTACTCCAGAAATTTGTGTCAAATCATTCATGGAACATGTGAGAGGTTGGGCCTTCCACTCAACACCGCAAAAACACATTTCTGCTATCAGCTTGCACCATTATTCAGCACCATCCACAAGAATGGTCCAACCCTAGAAAACACAGGCCAGTCCCCTTATCTCAGGAACCACTTTTTAAAGAAGTTAGACATCGATGATGATTTTCACCCTAACGCTGAGTCCATGCCGACTATTGATCACCTGCTCGCGACAGTTCTGTTATATCGCTTCTCATCCACTCCCGACACACTAGGGGAAATTTTGCAAAGGCAAATTAACCAACAAACCTGCATGTCTTTGGGATGTGGGAGAAAACTGGTGCGCCCGGAGGAAACCCGTGTGGTCCCAGGGAGAACATGCAGACTCCACGTGGACAGAACCTTAGGTCAGGATCAAACCTTGGGTCTCTGGCGCAGAGAGGTAGCAGCCACACCAGCTGTTCTATTTCGAAGTAGTGTCACGCGTAGACAGAGGGAAAGTTTCAAGGATCTTCTCAAAAAACTCCTCGAGAAATGCGGTATCCACTCTGGTCAAAGTGGTGAATGAGCATTCAGCCACTTACAACCCTGAATTGATGTGCCATGTTGATATCCCCCCCCCCCACGTCCCCAACAACTCCCACAAACCTCTACAGATGCGCCGTAGAAAACATTTTATCAGGATGCATTTCAGCATTGGTTTGGGAACAGCTCCATCCAAGACCGCAAGAAATTGCTGAGAATTGTGATCGGACTTTACTGGACTTCATTTTGTACTAAACATTATTCACATTATGTGTAGGAAAGAACTGCAGAGGCTGGTTTAAATCGAAGGTAGACACAAAATGGTGGAGTAACTCAGCGGGGATAGGCAGGATCTCTGGAGAGAAGGAATGGGTGACATTTCGGGTCAAGACACTTCCTCAGACTGATGTCAGGGGAGTGGGTGGGACAGAAATAGTATGTAGTCGGAGACAGTAATGATGGTGGGTGAACTGGGAAGGTGGAGGGAATGGAGAGAGAGGGAAAGCAAGGGCTATTTGAAGTTAGAGAAGTCAATGTTCATATTTCTGCGGTGTAAACTACCCAAGCGAAATATGAGGCGCTGTTCCTCCAATTTGCACTGGGCCTCACTCTGACAATGGAGGAGGCCCAGGACAGAAAGGTCAGATTGGGAATGGGAAGGGGAGTTGAAGTGCTAAGCAACTGGGAGATCGGGTAGGTTAATTCAGACTGAGCGGAGGTGTTCAGCGAAACGATCGCTGAGTCTGTGCTTGGTCTCGCTGATGTACAGAAGTTGACACCTGGAGCAGCGGATACAGTAGATGAGGTTGAAGGAGGTGCAAGTGATCCCATGCCTCACCTGGAAAGACTGTTTGGGTCCTTGGATGGAGTCGAGGGGTGAGGTAAGGGGACAGTTGTTGCATCTCCTGCGGTTGCAGGGGAAAGTGCCCGGGGAGGGGGTGGTTTGGGTGGGAAGGGATGAGTGGACCAGGGAGTTGCGGAGGGAACGGTCTCTGTGGAAAGCAGAAAGGGGTGGAGATGGGAAGATGTGGCCAATAGTGGGATCCCGTTGGAGGTGATGAAAATATTGGAGGATTATATGCTGTTATTCACATTATTCTTTTTATCATGTATCTGTACACTGTGGATGGCTCGATTGTAATCATGTATTGTCTTTCCACTGCCTGGTTGGCACGCAACAGTACTCGTGACAATAAACTAATCTCAAACTCAAAGAGACATAGAGAGCTCAGCATGAACTGTTGGATGAGCAAAGGTGTTAACTACACTGCATCGATTTCTCACCTTTTGAGAAATAATACAATAGACAATAGGTGCAGGAGTAGGCCATTCAGCCCTTTAAGCCAGCACTGCCATTCAATGTCATCATGGCTGATCATTAAAACAGGCCCTTCGGCCCACCGGGTCTGCACCGACCAGCGATCCCTGCACACTATCTTACACACTAGGGACAATTTTTACATTTACCAAGCCAATTTACCAAGCCAATATTCTTTGAAATATGGGAGGAAACCGAAGATCTTGGAGAAAACCCATGCAGGTCATGGGGAGAACGTTCAAACTCTGTACAGGCAGCACCCGTTGGGATCGAACCCAGGCCTCCGGCGCTGCAAGTGCTGTAAGGCTGCAACTCTACCGATGTGTCCACTGTGCTGCCTATACAAGTCATATTCAAAATTTCTTAACTTCCCTTTCCTTAAAGTAACTGTCTGGTCTGCATAAAAATAGCTACTTCATTTGTAGAATAAACCACTTGAACCAGACGAAAGGACAAAATCACTCTTGCAAGGAGTATTGCCCTGGCAACTGGAATGCTGGAGTGTAACAATCTCACAGACTGGCCATTTCATTCTTTGTGCCGAGTTGAAATTGCTGTCACGACCATTTTAAGTGTGATCTCAATCACAGTGATCACATCATATGTTTAATCGCACTGCACTAAATACAACATTCCTCAAATATAATCTTTTCATTTTGGTTCATGTATTTCAGTTTGGTCAAATCAGTTTGGAGATTTATAATAAGAATGAATTTCGAGTCCTATTGATTTTATAAAATGTTCCATGTATTTGCCTTCTGCAGTTGCTTGTGTGGGTTTGTCCATGTGTGTTGTGTACTAAACACATATGCCACATAATCAGATTGTCACCCGGTAACTATGTTTTAGAGATACAGCGTGGAAATAGGTCCTTCGGCCCACCGAGTCCACGCCGACCACCTGTCACCTGTTCACACTAGTTCTATGTTATCCCACTTTCTCATCCACTCCCTACACACGAGGAACAATTTACAGAGGGCCAATTAACCTACGAACCCACATGTCTTTGGGATGTGGGAGGAAACCGGAGCACCCGGAGGAAACCCACGCAGTCACAGGGAGAACATGCAAACTGCACAGACAGACAGCGTCCGAGGTCAGGATTGAACCCAGGTCTCTGGTGCCGAGTTACAGCAGCTTTGTCAGTTGCACCACTGCGCCGCCGCTCAAAGCTTTGTTTTGCTATGATGGCTCTCAAATGCAGATGACACAACAGACTAGTGAAAGTGATGGTTGCCACGATATAAGGCCTCAGCCTACATGATCACAGTCTATGATCAGACCAGCTGATTGTTGAGGTGTCATAGAGCATGGAAACAGGCCCTTCGGCCCAACTTCCCCAGCTGACCAACATGCCCCATCTACGCTTGTCCCACCAGTCTACACTTGGCCCACATCCATCTAAACCTATCCTATCCATTTACCTGTCCAAATGTTTCTTAAACGTTGTGTTAGTACCTGCTTCATCTACCTCCTCTGGCAGCTTGTTCCATACACCCACCTCCCTGAGTGTAAAAAAGTTGCCACTCAGGTCCCTATTAAATTTTTCCCCCTCACCTTAAACCTATGTCGTCTGGTTCTTGATTCCCCAACTCTGGGTAAAAGACTGTGCAGTCTATTTCTATTTCTATCATGGTCTTGGGAACCTCTATAAGATCACCAGCTCAGCCTCCTGTGCTTTAAGGAAATAAAGCTCACCCTCTCCCTATAGCTCAGGCCCTCGAGCCCTGGCAACATCCTCGTAAATTCTTTCCAGCTTAAGGATCCTTATTGTTTATTGTACATCTGCAGGCAGCATGGTGGGTGCTTTACAGCACCAGAGACCCGGGTTCGATCCTGACTGAGGCCTGCTCTGTACGGAGTTTGTACGTTCTCCCCGTGACCAGGTGGATTTCCTCTGAGATCTTCGGTTTCTTCCCACACTCCAAAGACATATGGGTTTTTTTAGGTTGATCGGCTTGGTATAAGTGTAAATTGTCCCTAGTGCGTGTAGGACAGTGTTAATGTGCGGGGATCGCTGGTCGGCGTGGACTCGGTGGGCCGAAGAGCCTAATTCTGCGCTGTATCTCTAAAATCTCAGCATGGCCATGCATCATCAGCAAAGTGATATATGTGGGACGGGGAGTTGGGGGTGGGAGGGAGCCATGGTAAGGTAAATTCCAGCAAAGTAGAGGAGATATTCATTGGCAATTGGTCCAACTGTTACCACAGCTCCAAAGTCATAATTAAAATTAAATCTCACGCTTGAAGAACAATTACTAATTAGATAAAGTGTAATTGACATAGCGATATGTTAGACAATAAACAATAGGTGCAGGAGTAGGCCATTCAGCCCTTCGAGTCAGCACCACCATTCAATGTGATCATGGCTGATCATTCTCAATCAGTATTCCGTTCCTGCCTTCTCCCCATACCCCCTGACTCGGCTATCTTTAAGAGCTCTATCTAGCTCTCTCTGAGGCAGAGAATTCCACAGATTTACAACTCTCTGACTGAAAAGGTTAATAGGCAATTGTGATCGACAGAATATTTCTGTATTAGTAGGGGTGTCGGGGGTTATGGGGAGAAGGCAGGAGAATGGGGTTGGGAGGGAGAGATACATCAGCCATGATTAAATGGCGGACGAGACTTGATGGGCCAAATGGCCTAATTCTGCTTCTATCACATGAACTTATGAATTAAGTGTGTGTAGCTCAAGGAACATTGCTTAGAGTTGAAGAACAGGGACCCAAACTTTGATTCTGCAATACCTCAAGGAGAGAGTCATCCAGATACCTTGTTCCCAAGAACTGAGTTGGTCACTGACGTTTGACCAGTGTACAGGAGGTAATCAGTGAAACAGGTAATGTGATTCTAAGGATTGTGGTGGAGAAGCTTTAGTCCAAAATACACAATGTCCTCTACCTTTGGTGTGGACATAATTTGGTGATGAGGGATGAGAACGAAGGGTGATCTTCTCGAGGTGTAAAAGATCTTGAGAGGAATAGATCGCGTAAAGCACAGAGTTTTTTACCCAGTGTTGGGGAATTGAGAACCAGAGGACATAGGTTTACGGTAAGCAGGGGAGAGGGAAGGGGGGGGGGGGGGGGGAGGGCAGCTATTTTATGAGGGGCGGCTATTTTACACCAAGGCTAGTAGGTATATGAAATGAGTTGCCGGAGGAGGTGGTTCAATCCAAAACAGTTCAACCAAGCTTTCCAAGCACTGTATCATTTTTATTAATTTTCGGTATTTTTCACTGCCCATTTATTTATGCAAAAAACGAAATGCTATTTATGCCAATTGTTTGTACTTTAAAATGAGCAAAACAAGATTATTGAACTAAAATTGAAAATCACAATCAATTTGCAACTCTGAAAATATAAATGAAATAATAATTCCTTATTAAAACACAACTTCTCTGGACTAAATTCTCAATGATTGTTCTCATCTAGTGAATGTATTAGGTTAAACAGATTGTTCTTATCTAGTGAATGTATTAGGTTAAAATGTTTTAGGTTGGTTCTGCACAACCACTGGTGTGCACTGTGTTGTGAGAATGTCGCCCTCTCATGGCCATATGGTCAATTGCAATGGGAACAATCCTTCCAATATATGGTCACCATTAATGATTTCTCCTCCGCAAAGATATTTTATTTAAGCTTTCTTTTTCTTTTACAAATGTGTGCAAAGTAACTTAACAGCAGCACAATACACCACTTTCGCACAAACAAAATCATAAATTGCTGGAGTAGCTCAACAGGCCAGACCGCATCTTTGGAGGACGTGGGCAGGTGACATTTCGGCTCAGGACACTTTGCTAAATTGATTTTAATAAGGGGGTGAAATGTGGAAAAGAGGTGGGAACGGGACAAAGCCTGGCAAGTGAAAGGTAGATCCAAGTGAGAGGTTGGTTTGATAGGCAGATGGGTGGATAAATGAGTTAATAAGGTGTAAGATAAGGAGAGAAAAGGAGTGAAATGTGAAGCCAGAGCAAGGGATATACTGTAGGTGGAATGGGGAGGGTAAAGACGGTGAAGTGTGCTCAATGGCATTTAAAATTTATGACAAGATATATATATATAGAGATAGTATTTAGGAATGGAAGAAGATAATCCAATTGGTAACCTTCAACAAAACTGGTTAATACATATAAAGAAATCATACAGAATTGTGTCTATGCGTTGATGAATTTTGGAAGTTCTCCCAAATTGTGGTTCCTTCACTTTCTTGTTCAGTTTTGTCATTCCTAACAGTGAGTCCAAGTCTGATTGAAGGCTGATCATGTTAAAGTTGTCAAATCTAGATCAATTGTAATTTAATCCGGAGGTGCTATATTTTATGAAACTTCAATTTCTCTATGAAATTTTGTTTTTAATATCTGTGGGTGATTATCCTAACTTGAAGTCCAGCCCATGTGCTTACTCGTTTTTAAGCCCATGAACAACTTTTGATCCTAGAACTTACTGCTAACTTATGATGTGCTGGCTGTCAAATTGCCGCACGTTCTCTATTGAGGAACTGATCCAAATTAATTATTTGAAGAAACAAGGAACTGCAGATTGTGTAGGAAAATAACTGCTCGAGGCTCAACACCTTCGCTCAGTCCGCCTTAACCAACCTGATCTCCCGGTGGCTCAGCACTTCAACTCCACCTCCCACTCCCAGTCTGACCTTTTTGTCATGGGCCTCCTCCATTGTCATAGTGAGGCCCACTGCAAATTGGAGGAACAGCATCTCATATTTCACTTGGGCAGCTTGCACCCCAGCGGTATGAACATTGATTTCTCTAACTTCAGATAGTTCCTCTATCCCTCTCTGTCCCCTCCCCCTTCCCAGTTCTCCCACTGCAGTCCTGTCTCCAACTGCATCCTTTCTTTGTCCCGCCCCCTCCCCTGACATCAGTCTGAAGAAGGGTCTCGACCCGAAACGTCACCCATTCCTTTCCTCCTGAGATGCTGCGTGACCCGCTGAGGTACTCCAGCGTTCTATGATACCTAGGAACTGCAGATGCTAGTTTACAAAAGGAACAGAGTGCCAGAGTATCTCAATGGGTCAGGTACCAACTCAGTCTGAAGATCTGAAGTCTGAAGGGACCTGACCCATAAAGTCACCTATCCGTGTTCTCCTGAGATGCTGCATCACCAGCTGAGTTAGGGTCATCTTCATAGAGCGTGGAAGCAGGCCCTTCAGCCCAAGTTTCCCACACTGACCCACACCCCCCCATCTACACTAGTCCCACCTGCCTGTGTTTGGCACTTATCGCTCTTTACCTGTCCTATCCATGTACCTGTACAAATGTTTCTTAAACGTTGCGATAATACCTGCCTCAACTACCTACTCCAGATGCTCGTTCCATGCACCCACCACTCTTTGTGTAAAAATGTTACCCCTCAGGTTCCTATTAAATTTTACCACCCTCACGATAATGAGGTCACGAAAGAACGAGTCGACTGGGCTTGAATTCACTGGAATTCAGAAGGATGAGAGATCTTATAGAAACATATAAAAAGATGGAGCTGCCTAAAAGCCAATGTTGGGAAAATGCTGCACATGGGTAATGTCAGTCTGCACTGATCAACTGCAGAGACAGGTCTTAATATTTTCTAAGCACATGCATCTGCTGTCTATGCATCTGGTGGATGTAGACCAAATGTACATGTGCAGCTTCATCACACACACCACCCACTGTTCCTGATGTTTACACCATTTTAGAGGAAACTTTTATAATAATAATAATAATACAACATTTTATTTGTCATATGTAGGTTGGCACAGGGTCGACGGTACAATGAAATGTATTTGACAAGACAATGGGTCACCTCAGCAGTAATATTCCAAGGATAAATAAGATTTTAAAAATGACATTAGTAAGGTAAAAAAACAATTTTAAAAATAGGTAAAAAGACAATATTAAAAATAATCAACATATGATTTGAAATGTGTGTATGAGTTCAGAAGCCTGATGGCCTGATGGTAGAAACTGTTCTTAAGTCTGGTGGTACGCGCAGCCATACTCCTGTATCGTCTGCCTGACGGTAACAAGGAGAACAGCCTGCGTGCTGGGTGGCTGTGGTCCTTGATGATGCTGCGTGCCTTCCGCAGGCACCGCCGGTAGAAAATGTATATATATATACACACACACAAACACACACACATATATCTTTCTTCTGATTTCCTGTAATTATTTGTTTAGCAACCTTTTTTTGTTCTCTCTCTCTCTCTCTCCCTCTCTCTCTCTCTGAAACATCACCCATCCTTTTTCTCCAGAGATGCTGCCTGACCCAGTGATTTACTCCACCACTGTCTCTTTGAATTGGATTCATGCTTCTGTACCACGCCAGGTAGCATTGGTCATTTTAGTGGCTGTCAAGGGTTTTTAACTAATCAATTCACCAATTCAAATTTTCTTGGCGCTAAGTATAAAGTTAAATGTCTTTTCAATTATATTGTGGATACAGTAGACTTCTAATGTTTGCAAATGCTTCTCTGCTTCCATGACTTTTAAAAATAAAACAAAAAGAGATGCAGCTCGTGGAGGTGAAATAAAAATTAACAGAGAAAGCAAAGAACAGTTCATTAAATATGTAGTGTAAGAAAATAACTGCAGATGCTGGTACAAAAGTAGGCATACCTTGAGGTGAAATCGCAGTGGAGCAACAGGTAGTGTAAAAAAATAACTAAAGTAGGCATACCTTGAGGAGAAATCGCAGTGGAGCAACAGGTAGTGTAAGAAAATAACAGAGTGGATCTCTAGTGGAAATACAATACAATACAATATATCTTTATTGTCATTGTACAACGAGATTGGGAATGCGCCTCCCATACGATGCAATAAATTAATGAGCTAGTCAGTATTAATTTAAACAACCCAATGAAACAAATTGGAACAGTTTTAAAACAGAATAAAGTGCAAGTAGATCTGTGCCGGTTCAAATATTCAATCAGCAACATCCAAAGTTTAAAGATCACGAAGCAGCAACTCTTTGTGTCAACTATCAACTTATTCAAGAAGTTGAACAAAAATAATTTGTTTGCAAACATTTTATATAAGAAGAAATCGCAGAGTTGTGAACATTGCCCAGTCTAGCACACAGAATCTGCTTACTAAAATGGCGCTGAAATGTACCCGCGACGGTGTGGAGGGGCCGAGTGGTTCATCTTGTTCCTCTGCCTGGCATCTTGGATATACACTCTGTTCCTCGAGTATCTTTGCTAGAAAGATCACCAACAAAGATACTAGAGGAACAAGATGGACCACTCCGTTGAAATCTCCTGTACTGAAGTGTTGTCCGCAAAGGAGCCATTTTAGTAAGCAAAACCCGCGGCTCGCCACGGCATGCCTCTCGCAGTGTAATCAGTGTTTTGGGGGAGCAATATGTGTGATCATACCAATAAAATGCAGAATATATCTCGTCTATCAATTCACAGATTTGTGTTATTTTTCTTTTTAAATGTTTCTGTCAGTTTCTGCCTACAAAAATGGCGCTGTGACGTAGACGGCGTTTAGGATCGAGTGGTCCATCGTGCTCCTCTAGTATCTCTCGTCACAGGTTGTTCCCCCGTCCCGGCGTGCCGCGCGGCAGCCCCGCGCATGCGCAGCGCAGCGCCCGGTGATGGCTGCTGTCGGCGACCAACAAAAGGTGAGAGAGATGGAGATAGAGATATGGAAAGATGGCGAGGGGGAGAGGGGGAGAGAGAGAGAGACGGGGAGAGAGAGAGAGACAGAGACGGGGAGAGAGAGAGAGAGAGAGAGAGATAGATGGGGAGAGGGGAGAGAGAGAGATAGATGGGGAGAGAGTATAGGGAGATGGGGAGGGGAGAGTGAGGGAAAGGGGGAGAGAGAGAGGGGAGAGAGAGAGGGGAGAGAGAGGAGGGGGAGAGAGAGGAGGGGGAGAGAGAGAGGGGAGAGAGAGGAGGGGGAGAGAGAGGAGGGGGAGAGAGACAGACACACAGACAGACAGTGAGGGAGAGGGGGGGAGAAGAGAGAGGGAGGTAGATAGAGGGAGATGGAAAGAGGGAGGGAGAGGGAGAGATGGAGAGGGAGGGAGATGGAGAGATAGGGAGAGAGAAATGGAAAGGGAGAGGGAGGGAGAGAGGGAGTGATGGAGGAAGGAGTGGGAGAGGGGAGGGAGAAGAAGAGGGAGTGGGAGGGAGAAAGACGGGGAGGTAGAGGGAGTGGGAGGGAGAAAGAAGGGGAGGTAGAGAGAGTGGGAGAGAGAGGGGGAAGAGGGCGAAGGGGGGGGTGGGTGGAGCACCTGGGGAGGGGGATGGAGAGAGTGGAATGCCAGGGGATGGAGGGTACCAGAGGGAGGGAGGGAGGGAGTGGGTGCCGGAGGAGAGGGTGAGAGGGCGTGCTGCATGAGAGAAGGATATGTGGATTGGAAGTGTTTAGAGGGCTAGGGACAAAATGTAATGCCAAATGGACAGGTTTGGCTGGAGGGTCTACTTGCAAGCTGTCTAGCACAATAGATCTAAGTTGGGTTCATCTGGGTGATTTCCACCACTCTGGAAAGTTCCCGACCTGAAACATTATCCATTCATTATCCATAGATGCTGCCTGGCCCGTTGAGTTCTTCCAGCACTCCCGGGTCCTCTTCACCCTGGTTGTTGAGTACAGTTCAATGATTCTTCATATAACTGCCAGAAATAGAGTTGCTAAGTCAGATGTGGGGGATTGAAAAAGTATTATTTTGCCAGTAGAAGGCTGATTCAGATAGTTGATGAGAGTGGCAGTATTGAACTGTGGACCCACTGTCCTTCTGAGTTGGGACGCTGCTTTTAACTTCTCTTGCCTTGTTTTGAATCCACCCCAAGCACACAGAATGAAGATCTTGATCTCTGATGACGGAAATGAAAGTGGGACTCAGAATCCAGCTTCTACAGCTGGGGAAGTATCCGTGCTAAACCACAACATTAATCCATTTACATCGTCAATTTAATGTTGCGAAACATCCCTTCGTACTCCACTGGAATGTTAACAAGCTGAGTCATATAAGAGAACATTAGAGCGGATGTACAAATCTTGGCCAGAGAGGTAAGTGGCTTAATGATAAAAATATAGACACAAATTTCAAAGTGGAATTCTAGAGCTTGGAGCCTTGGTAAATGAGGTAACATGAAGCTGTAATGATCAAGGTATACACACAATGCTGGAGTAACTCAGCGGGACAGGCAGCATCTCAGAAGAGAAGGAATGGGTGACGTTTCGGGACCAAGGGGTCTCGACCCGAAATGTCACCCATTCCTTCTCTCCTGAGATGCTGCCTGTCCCGGCTGAGTTACTCCAGCATTTTGTGTACACCTTTGATTTGTACCAGCATCTGCAGTTATTTTTCTACACAGCTGTAATGATCAAATCGCCAGGCTCCGACTTTGTGGGCATTTCAGAAACGACTGATCATCACTGACAGCGGCGCAGCTGATGAAGCTGCTGCCTCACAGCACGACACACCCGGCTTCAATCCTGACCTCTGGTGCTTTCTGCGTGGGGTTTGCACGTTCTCTCTGTGGCCGCAGGGGTTTCCTCCAGGTGTTCTGGTTTCCTCGAATATCGTAAAGTCCTGTGGGTTCATTGGCCCTCTGTAAATAGCCGCAAGGAGTGAATGCGAAAGTGCGAATACATAGAGCTAATGAGGCTGGTTGATCGATCAACGGTGTGGAATTGGTGGGCCATAGGCCCCTTTTCTGTGCTGTATCTTTTAATTTAATTCAGAATTTTTTTCAGAATTAAAGAACTGGAGAAAAAGCATAAATCCGATGAGTGTGACAGTGGTGAATGCTTAGGGAATCTCAAGCTGCTGATTTCTTATTCTAATGTGGTAATATGTCCTACGCTGCTTAAAAGGAGTGTTATTTTAATTTCAAAGTTATTAAGTAAATGCAGGGGGTGAAGGGATGTGGATCAGGAGATTAGTTTATCTTGGTATCATCTTCGGCACATATACATTTGCAGAAGGTTCTGTTCCTGTCCTGCACTGTTCTAAATTCTGATTTTTACAGTGCCCTCCGTAATGTTTGGGACAAAGACCCATCGTTTATTTATTTGCCTCTGTACTCCACAATTTGAGATTTGTAATAGAAAAAATAACATGTGGTTAAAGTGCACATTGTCAGATTTTATTAAAGGCTATTTTTATACAATTTGGTTTCACCATGTAGAAATTACAGCTGTGTTTATACATAGTCCCCCAATTTCAGGGCACCATAATGTTCGGGACACATGGGTTCACAGGTGTTTGTAATTGCTCAGATGTGTTTAAATGCCTCCTTAATGCAGGTATAAGAGAGTTTCCTCCAGTCTTTCCATCACCTTCGGAAACCTTTATTGCTGTTTATCAACATGAGGACCAATGAACAAGTTGTGCCAATGAAAGTCAAAAAGCCATTATGAGACTGAGAAACAAGAATAAAACTGTTAGAGACATCAGCCAAACCTTAGGCTTACCAAAATCAACTGTTTGGAACATCATTAAGAAGAAAGAGAGCACTGGTGAGCTTACTAATCGCAAAGGGACTGGCAGGCCAAGGAAGATCTCCACAGCTGATGACAGAAGAATTCTCTCTATAATAAAGAAAAATCCCCAAACACCTGTCTGACAGATCAGCAACACTCTTCATGAGTCAGATGTGGATTTGTCAATGACCGCTGTCCGCAGAAGACTTCATGAATAGAAATACAGAGGCCACACTGCAAGATGCAAACCACTGGTTAGCTGCAAAAATAGGATGGCCAGGTTACAGTTTGTCAGGAAGTACTTAAAAGAGCAACCACAGTTCTGGAAAAAAGATCTTTTGACAGATGAGACGAAGATTAACTTATATCAGAGTGATGGCAAGAGCAAAGTGTGGAGGAGAGAAGGAACTGCCCAAGATCCAAAGCATACCACCTCATCTGTGAAACACGGTGGTGGGGGTGTTATGGCTTGGGCATGTATGGCTGCTGAAGGTACTGGCTCGCTTATCTTCATTAATGATACAACTGCTGATGGTAGTAGCATAATGAGTTCTGAAGTGTATAGACACATCCTATCTACTCAAGTTCAAACAAATGCCTCAAAACTCATTGGCCAGCGGTTCATTCGACAGCAAGTCAATGATCCCAAACATACTGCTAAAGCAACAAAGGAGTTTTTCAAAGCTAAAAAATGGTCAATTCTTGAGTGGCCAAGTCAATCACCCGATCTGAACCCAATTGAGCATGCCTTCTATATGCTGAAGAGAAAACTGAAAGGGACTAGCCCCCAAAACAAGCATAAGCTAAACATGGCTGCAATACAGGCCTGGCAGAGCATCACCAGAGAAGACACCCAGCAACTGGTGATGTCCATGAATCGCAGACTTCAAGCAGTCATTGCATGCAAAGGATATGCAACAAAATACTGAAAATGACTACTTTCATTTACATGACATTGCTGTGTCCCAAACATTATGGTGCCCTGAAATGGGGGGACGATGTATAAACACTGCTGTAGTTTCTACACGGTGAAACCAAAATGTATAAAAATGGCCTTTATTAAAATCTGACAATGTGCACTTTAACCACGTGATTTTTTGTATTACAAATCTCAAATTGTGGAGTACAGAGGCAAATAAATAAATGATGGGTCTTTGTCCCAAACATTATGGAGGGCACTGGAAATTACTTAAATGCACCAGCTAATGCTTTGTTGGTATTGAGATAAGGACATCCTGTTGTGTTGTGTTTGTATATGCGGTGTCGGCATCAGAAATTCTTTCCCCTGACAATGCATTTTGCTGAGGAAATAGAGATTTAAATAATGTCTAATGTTTTGTTAATTGTTTAAAAAAAAAATCTAATCCTCAATTGGTGTTAGATGGACTTATTTCATCATGTGATCTGCATTCCAGCTTTGAATCTATTATTTGAGATGCCAAATATTTATTGCAAGTATTAATTTGAGAGATGAATTTCCGAGCTGAGTTGAGACCAGAATGATGAGCTTGCTTGAATATCGGTCAGACAGTTAGTTGGAATATTACTCTATCAATTAGACCGTATTCTTTCTGGTTTTGATCTTTTGTTGAATCTCTTGTTCCCAATATAATGGCATGTTACTGAAATTACTCTTAAGACGAACTGAATTTGTGTGGGGAAGAGTTGAACGTGTTTATTGTTGTCATGATTTAAAATGTATGTAATGGATGTTGAGTGAAAACAGAATTAGTCGTGATTCTTGTAGCACTTGGTATAGTTGAATAATGTGCCATGCACACTTCTTTATATAAAGAAGCAGCATTTAGATAAGGCAGAAATACTATTGGTATTGGTATTTAGAGATCACATTCACATATATATAACCCTAAATGGACATTTCCCCCCCCTACATCAAAAATCTTCTAACCCACCTCTCTAACTCCAGGTCCCTCAGGTCGGTCGACTTGGGGCTACTCACTATCCCGCGGTCTAGGCTTAAGCTCAGGGGTGACCGCGCTTTTGCGGTTGCAGCTCCTAGACTGTAGAACAGCATCCCTCTCCCCATCAGAACTGCCCCCTCCATCGACTCCTTTAAGTCCAGGCTCAAAACCTATTTCTACTCCCTAGCGTTTGAGGCCCATTGAGGAGGCGCTGTGAACTGTTTTGTATGTGCTGATATGTTCGTGTGCTACTGTATGTTTCATTTTTTTCCTTAGTACCTAAACAGATGTACAGCACTTTGGTCAATGTGGGTTGTTTTTAAATGTGCTATACAAATAAAATTGACTTGACTTGACATCCAATTTTGTGTTTTAATAATGTGAGGAATTGGAACATTATATTAGTCAAAATGTTTATCTAAGTCAGACCTAATTATGAGATTCTTGTTTCCCATAATAGACAGAAAGTGCTGGAGTAACTCAGTGGGTCAGGCATCACCTCTGGAGAAAAAGAATGGGTGATGTTTCAGCACAAACGGATCTCCTGGAAACAATTCCTCGCATCAGTACATAAACAAAAACCCAATGAAAGTAATGTACATGGTCACAGGTTTGGAGGGATATGGACCAAATGCGGGCAGGTAGAACTATTACCTGCGACATGTTGGCCGTTGTGGGCAAGTTGGGCCGAAGGGCCTGTTTCCACGCTGTATGACTGTCTTTAACCATGCATGGAATTTTTAAGCAGTCATAAAAAAGCTGAAGCTTTTCTTAATTCAATATTGTAACTGGACCTTTACATACATGACTATTTTAGTCCAGGATAAATGACCGAATCATTGTAAAAAAGCCAGACCATTCTTTGAAATGCAACGACATATTTAGTTAATACCTGGGCAGTGCTAACATTAAATTAATCAATTTAACATCTTCCGGATGTATTTGTGGTTAGTAATTTGGGGTTCTGACTACAAGTAGTACGAAGCATGAAATACTTTGATATCAAACGTAAATTGTTTGAAAATAATTTGGTTGTGATTATTATCTGTAACCAACACAATTGGAAGTACTGGATGGGTATGGGTTGTGTTTATTGCTAATTCTAGTATTTCTTTGTCTTATATGAAAATATGATATACATCGAGGATCTTGTCACACTTTGGGCAAAACCATACAGTTAAGTTTGTCCAAAGATATGACACAAAAAGCTGGAGTAACTCAGCGGGACAGGCAGCATCTGTGGGGAGAAGGAATGGGTGACGCTTTGGGTCGAGACCTTCAGACCCTTCTGAAGGGTCTTGACCCTAAATGTGAGTCTAAAGAAGGGTCTCGACCCGAAAGGTCACCCATTCCTTCTCTCCAGAGATGCTGCCTTTCCCGCTGAGTTACTCCAGCATTTTGTGTTCATCTTCGGTTTAAACCAGCTTCTGCAGTTCCTTCTTACACAGTTACGTTTGTCCTATTTGTTTAAATCTATTTACTTTTGATTGTAGACATGGATGCATTTTGTCAAAACACAGGAATAGTTTGGTACTGGGGGCAGTGGGTGAGGCATTGAAAACTCCTCTTCTTTGATTCACCCTATTATGGTGGACATGCATTCTTTACTTGCCTTGAAATTGGAGATAACTTTTTTTGTGGTCATAGAGTCATGCCTTTTTCTTTTTAAGGTGCTGCAATTATTAGTTTGTTGTTTTACTATGTGTTAAAATTCAGGTCATAGGACACTGCATTCGCAGCCAGTTTCCATGAGCAGATATGGAAATATCTGATGTGAACTGGATAAAGTTACTTAGAGCATGTTGAACACTGGGTAGTTATTTACTTATTACGATACTGCAAGAGACTATCTGTTGCCAAGTCCACTCTATCTCCCAGCAGCAAGGCTCATCTTCCCTCCATTTAATTCCCCCCGTAACACAGAAATCTATATACTAAAACTCTCGTTTGTTTGTTTGTTCCTGAACTACAGCCAAAACGGTACACGATAGCGTGATAATTTTAGGCCCACCTTACTCACCGTCGTCCCTTTGGTGCTAATGGGAGAAGTTTCATTTAAATTGGTGTTAAATTTTTTAAGTTATTCACATTTTAAAGTTTAAATCTATCTCCTAGGGAGGGAGGGAGGAAAGGGGAGGAGGGAGGATAAGGGGGGCTGAGGGGATGGAGTGGGGAAGTGGGGAGGCGGAGGGGAGGGGGAGGGTAGGGGAGGAGGGAGGGGGAGGAGAGAGGGAGGGGAGGGGAGGGGGGGAGGGGAGGGGGGAGGAGAGGGTGCTGCACCAATGCAGGAGAAGTTTTGGGCCCAACGGGTCCACTTGGTCTAGTTTATTCATAAAAACAGAAAATAGGTGCAGGGGTAGGCCATTCGACCCAGCAGTGCCATTCAATATGAGGCTGATCATCCAGTATCAGTACCCTATTCCTGCTTTCTCCTCATATCCCTTGATTCTGTTATCCCTAAGAGCTATATCCAACTCTCTCTTGAATACATCCAGTGAATTGGCCTCCACTGCCTTCTGTGGCACAGAATTCCACAGATTCACAATTCTCTAGGTGAAAAAGTTTTTCCTCATCTCGGTCCTAAATGTCTTACCCCGTCTCTCTCACGGGGCCATTTTCTTGCCTATGTGAAGGGTAAATTTACAGGAATTGGCTAAACTCCCAGCCTTTGGGACAGAGTTGAAAACCCATGGGGATCACAGGGAGAACATGCAAACTCCACATAAGCAGCACCTGAAGTCAGTATTTGGGTGTGCTCAGGTGATTTGTGCCTTTAAGTGCCCAGGCCAAGTTTCTGATAGCTGCTAATCCACCCAGAAATGATAACTAGCATAATCCCATGTGCACACAATGGCTTTTCTGCGTAAATCATGCACAAGACAGTCCTCAAACAAATGCCATTTCTGGACAACAAATCTATTAGAGCGGCATGATGGCGTAGCGGTAGAGCTACTACCTTACAGCACCAGAGAAGTGGGGTCGATCCTGACAAAGGGTGCTATCTGTACAGTATTTGTACGTTCTGCTTGTGACCACATGGGTTTTCACCGAGATCTTCGATTTCCTCCCACACTCCAAAGACGTACAGGTTTGCAGGTTAATTGGTTTGGTGTAAATGTAAATTATCCCTAGTGTGTGTAAGATAGTGTTGGTGTGCAGGGATCGTTGGTCATCGCGGACCCGGTGAGACGAAGGGCCTGTTTCCGCATTGTATCTCTAAACTAAACTAAACTAAAATAATTATTGTTTTGAACAGTACTGTGGAAACTTGACATTAAGTGCTGACTGGGCAGAATTTTAAAAAAATTGATCAGTATTTGGTATGAAGCAAAGTCATGTTGTAACCTTGTGTAACATATTTTAATAATCTTGCAGGGCTGATGAATGTTGCAGCCATTCTGAGAAGATGGAGTAGTTTGGGGACATCTGATGAATATTACAAGGAAATCTAATGTTGAGAATGTCTACCTATTCCACAATGACAGTCCACTGTATAGCAGCAGACTGAACAGAGTCAATATTCGTCCTCAGCGATTTTAATACACACCATGTCTCAGAATATTGACAGTTCTTATCAAACTGGTTCAAATTTAACTGGTGCGCCGTGCAAAGACGTTTTCTTGGATTTGCAGGCAACAAAATTTGAAAATCTATACTATGGTCCCAGGTTGATTCAAAACATTTCAAGCGTTGCAGACAATCTTGATGTTCCTTTAGGACAATCGTCACCAATTGTACATCTGCGATCACTGCTGCATAACAAGAATCTGTTGAAATACATGAATGATGATCGACTCAAGCAGTCACCTTTCTGTGATTTAGTTATCATGGTGGAAGGAAAGCATTTTTGTGCCCACAAGGTGGTTGTCGCAGTGGGTAGCAGTTATTTCCATGCTTGTTTAAGTAAAAATCCAAACGTGGATAGTATCCAATTGGACCATGTGAGTTACTATGTTTTCCATCATTTGTTAGAATTTTTGTACACCTCTGAATTCTTCATTCAGGATAGCGAAATCCCTTCAATTTTGGAAGCAGCACAGTTTCTGGACATAATAGATGCAGTTAAATTGTTGACCAGTAATGAGAATGTGTCCAGGTCAACCCAAACAGAATCGCTCGCTGAAAACAATCAGTGCTTGGAAGAAAAGGATGCTCACGAACCCACTGCCAAAGTCCAGCATAACAATGTTTGCACCTTCTGCAATAAAAGTTTCTGTTATAAAAAATCCTTAGAGAATCACATAACTAAAGCCCACAATGCCAGCTCCCACAGACAAGAAGACAGTTCTGATGCAGCAAAAACGGAAGTTGCACGAAGCAGGTGGTCAATGCGGACACGCAAATGCCCGGCAAAGTTTGAGAGCAAGAGCGTTGACAACACGGATGTCTCTGAAGATGAATATTCAAGTAAAAGTAGTAGTGACATTGAGAATGACAATGATGACCACGAAGGGACAGAAAGTGAAGATGAAATGGAAGAAGTTGAAGCAAAGCTTGCAGAAATGGAAAGAGAGGAAGAAATTCAAAGGGATGTTGAAAATGATGAAGAAACTGCTGAAGATGATTCCCTAGAT
The DNA here is from genome assembly GCF_053455715.1 of Rhinoraja longicauda. Classification (NCBI taxonomy): domain Eukaryota; kingdom Metazoa; phylum Chordata; class Chondrichthyes; order Rajiformes; family Arhynchobatidae; genus Rhinoraja; species Rhinoraja longicauda. The sequence continues at coordinate 52,642,872 of NC_135963.1, forward strand.
GCTGATGAAATTGAGCAAAATGTTCCCAAAGAATTACCTCCGGTCATTTTACAGACTGGAAGCAAGAAAATACTCCAGTGCCCAAAATGTGATAAAAGTTTTGACCGAATAGGTTGGTAAGATAATTTGCTTTTAGTTAATTTTTGTTGAAGGGTCTCGGCCCAAAACATCACCTGCCCATGTTCTTCAGAGATGCTGCCTGACCCACTGAGTTACCGCAGTACTGTGTGTCATAGTTGATTTTGGTTCCCATTCAGGAGAATCTGACTTATATGGAAACAAAATTAGTATCTAAAATTTAAATTTGGCGAAACCCCACAGCAATCTCAGGTTTAATTATCATATGTAAATATGTGTACAGTAATAGAATCTAACATCTGACATGTAATTTTGAACTTAATTCCATTTCGTCAAAAGGGATCGAAGTGTGTCTAATCGTTACTAAAATACAGATGTATTTTCGATGCATGTTCCAGTCCCTAGTTCGAGTCATAGAACCCTACGGCCCAACTTGCTCATGTCAACCAAGATACTCCATCAACAATAGTTCCACCTGCCTGCGTTTTGCCGACATCCCCCTAAATCGTTCCTATCCGTGCACCTGTTCAAATGTCTTTTAAATGGTGTTATAGACCCTGGCTCCTCTGGCAGTTCGTTCCAAATATCCACCACACTGCGTGATAAAATTGCCCTTGGATTCCGATTGAATTCTTCCCTCTCGCCTTAAAACTATCTCTTGTGGTTCTTGATTCCCCATCTTCGGGTAAATGCCTCTATGCATTTACCGCATCTATTTTCATCATGATCTTCTACCTCTAAGATCACCCCTCATCATCCTTCATTCCATGGAATAAAGTCATAGCATGTCCAACCTCTCAATATAGTTCAGCACCTCAAGTACTGACAACATGCTTGTAAATCTTTGTTATACTCTCTGCAGCTTAACAACGTCCTTCCTGTAGTAGGGTGACCAAAATTGAACATAATACTCGAAATGCCGTCTCACCAACATCTTGTGCAACATCTGTTCCGAATTTGTATGTTTTCCCCGTGACCTGCGTGGGTTTTTGCCGGGACTTCAGGTTTCCTCCCACACTCCAAAGACGTACAGGCTTATGGGCTAATTGGCTTGGTAAAATTGTCCCTAGTTTGTGTAGCATTGAGATAGTGTGCAGGGATTGTTGGTCGACTCGGTGCATTTCTAAACTAAACTGAAGAATAACATCCCAATTTCTATACTCAGTACCCTGTTTGATGAAGGCCAATGCACCGAAAGTCGTCTTGACCACTCTATCTGCATGTGACACCACTTTCAAGGAACTATGTACCTGTTCTCCTACATCCCTCTGCTGTACAACACTCCCCAGGGCCCTGCCATTCACTGTGATTGTCTTGTCCTGGCTTGACCTCACAAAATTCAACTCATTGCACTTATCTACATTAGACCCCATTAATCATTCCTTAGCCCACTTGCACAATTGATCAAGTTCCTGCTGGGATTTTTGATAACCATTTTTGCTATCTACTATACCACCCACTTTAGTCTCATCTGCGAACTTACTAATCATGCCTTCCACATTCTCATCCATATCGTTGATATACAGCACAAATAGCAATGGGCCCAGAACAGACCCCTGAAGCACACCGCTATCACAGGCCTCCAGTCCGATTAAACAACTTTCCACCACTGCTCTCTGCTTCTTTCCATGAAGCTAATTGTCCATCCAGTCAGCTTGCTCCCCCTGGATCCCATGCGATCTAACCTTCCTGAGCAGTCTACCATGTGGAACTTTATCAAATGCCTTGCTGAAGTGCATGTAGACAACATCTACGGCTTTGCCATCGACCTCGCCAAACCTCAAATTTGTGAGGTTAGGCAAGCCTAGTCTGAAGAAGGATCCGGACCTGAAACGTCAGCTGCCCATTCCCTCCACAGATGCTGCCTGACTCTGAGTTCCTCCAGCACGGTGTTTTAAATACTGTTTCTGGTTTGCAGCGAATTACTGCATGTGTTGTGCTTTTTTTGTTTTTTGCGAAGAAATTTCTGCATTCCACAGATTTACAACTCTCTGACTGAAAAGGTTTTTCCTCATCTCTGTTCTAAATGGCCTACCCCTTATTGTTAAACTGTGGCCCCTGGTTCTGGACTCCCCCAACATTGGGAACATGTTTCCTGCCTCTAATGTGTCCAACCCCTTAATAATCGTATATGTTTCAATAAGATCCCCTCTCATCCTTCTAAATTCTAGTGTATATAAGCCTAGTCGCTTCAGTCTTTCAACATACGACAGTCCCGCCATTCCGGGAATTAACCTAGTAAACCTACGCTGCACGCCCTCAATAGCAAGAATATCCTTCCTCAAATATGGAGACCAAAACTACACACAGTACTCCAGGTGCGGTCTCACTAAGGCCCTGTACAACTGTAGAAGGACCTCTTTGCTCCTATACTCAACTCCTCTTGTTATGAAGGCTAAAATTCCATTGGCTTTCTTCACTGCCTGCTGTACCTGCATGCTTCCTTTCAGTGACTGATGCACTAGGACACCCAGATCTTGTTGTACGTCCCCTTTTCCTAACTTGACACCATTCAGATAATAATCTGCCTTCCTATTCTTACCACCAAAGTGGATAACCTCACACTTATCCACATTAAACTGCATCTGCCATGCATCCGCCCACTGGCCAAGTCACCCTGCAACCTCATAGCATTTTCCTCACAGTTCACACTGCCCCCCCCCCCCCCCCCCCACTTTGTGTCATCTGCAAATTTTACTTTTAATCCCTTCATCCAAGTCATTAAAGGTGCTGCCTGACCCGCTGAGATACTCCAGCACTCTGTCTTTTCATTTTAACAGTAAAGCTGCCTGTAAACTCTCTGTAACTTTATTTTGTGCCTTAACTTTTTCTAATCGCATCTTGGATTTTTTCAGGAAAATATGAGTGCCACAAGCGTGTACACACAGGGGAAAAACCTTTTGAATGTGACATTTGTAATCAGCGTTACTCCACCAAATCCAACTTAACTGCTCACAGGAAGAAGCACAATACTCAAGCTGCTTTTCAGAGAAAGGAGCAAAAATGTCCATTTTGCAACAAGCTGCATGCAAGCAAAAAAACATTAGCAAAGCATGTGAAGCGGTATGTAAAACTGTTGCCTGTATCATATTATAATGTTAGTATGTCTTTGTTTTCAGCATACTGTTGGTAGAGGAATTGTATTTAAATTGACAAAGGTGATTGTTCTGTTTTGATCATATCTGTCCTATACTTGCACTACCTATGTAGGTGGCACTGTGGTGCTTGCTGCTGGTAGATCTGCTGCCTCACAGGTCCAGAGACTCTTGGTTTGATCCTGATCTTGTGTGGAGTTTGTATGTTGTCCCTGTGTACCATGAGTCGGAAGGTTTAGAGAGATATGGATGAAATGTGAGTAAATAAAGCTAGCTTAAGTGGGTACTTGGTCAGCAAGGATAAATTGGGTCAAAGGTTCTGTTCCCTTACTCTATCATTTTAGTAAATGTCATCAAAAAGTTCCAGCCCAAAAACCTACGAGAGCTTTCACAGGTGGCAGAACATAAACGTCAACTGTGTTGCTGTAATAACTCTCAATGTCATCTATCAATTTGTGAAATGCAGAGATATTTAAAACTGATATTTAAAAAAGAAAATTAAGCAGCAAAAGTCGGTATAGATAGACCAATCTTAAAAAAAAAAAAAAAAATCGTAACATTTAAAAAGAATTAAATGAACAAATTTTTTTAATTCGGAAATTCCCTTTCCCATTGCTTCATACCCACAACACTAAATTTTCGCAGGAGGCAACTTCCCTGGTGTAAATGTTGGAGAATTTTATCGACTGGGTTTTATAATTTGATTCCATGTGGAGTCGTAACGGTGGTCAAACAGAAAGGTTCTGAGTTCTGGGACTATTGCTATTGATGACGTATTTGCAGAACACCCGATCGTGGTGGATAAACACCAGCAGTTTTTCTTTGCAGCTGGGGGTGTTAGCCTGCAAGATTGGGCCCATCAAGTTTCTTTAGCTTTGCCAAAAAATAAATAGTTATATTTTGCTGATAGGTTTGGAAATAAATAAAAAGACTTTTTCAAAAGAAATGCTGCCTGCATTCTTTTTCCTTGCTAATTTTGTAAGCATTTGGTGAACAAAATTGTCACAAAGTAAAAAATGGAGCTTTAATTTTATAGCAGTAACGAATAACAGAAAATGTGTGTGTCCTGCTGCCTTAAAATTGCCTTGGTGAGGAATGAAGTGTTATTGCAATTGAAGTATAATCTATTTTATAGTTGGTGAAGGGAAGGTCTGAATGTTTTTGATATTATTAATCACACCACTGAGGGGAACTAAAATTTATCAGTGGCTGATGGTGCACAGATTAGACTTTTAAAAATTGTATTGAATTATTTCAGATTTGCTAGAATGCGTTCTCTGTGAAGAGGTTTGCAGCGAATTACTGCATGTGTCGTGCTTTTTTTGTTTTTTGCGAAGAAATGTCTGCATCCCCCTTATGCCAGTATGTAGCTGATTGGCTAAGGGGGCTTATTTTAAGTGAATCTCCATCGTGTTGGATACTTTAGTGCACAGCTGCCCTAATGTGGAAGTTCAGGAAAGAGTCAAGAGTGTTTAATTATCATATGTTTTGAAACAGAATAATGACATTTTTACTTGCAACAGCAGAACATTGAATTCTCTAATTTTCAATAACTAACCTACAAACACCATTCCTTTTCTCCACCCCTCTCCCCCCCTCCCACTTTTTCCCCCTCTCTTCCCTGTCCCCTATCTCGATGCGCACCCATTTCTCATTTTCCTGTTCTCCCATCCCCTTCCACCTCTTTTCCTTACACTAGTTTCAGAATTCATGCCCTTTTTATCCTTATCTTGCACTTTTTGACTTTTCATCTCTGGTGTTTGTCCAACCAGCTGCCAATCAAAAAATCACCTCACCTGTATCCACCTATCACTCGCCGGACTTTGTCCTGCCCCATATATCTTCCAGCTTATTTCTCCCCCCCGCCCCCCCACCACTACAATCAGTCTTAAGAAGGGTCCCGACTCTAAACGTCACCTATCCATGCATGTTCTCCAAAGGTGATCCACATAAAGTAAAAAATGGAGCTTTAATTTTATAGCAGTAACGAATAACAGAAAATGTGTGTGTCCTGCTGCCTTAAAATTGCCTTAGTGAGGAATGAAGTGATATTGCAATTGAAGTATAATCTGTTTTATGGTTGGTGAAGAGAAGGTCTGAACATTTTTGATATTATTAATCACACCACTGAGGGGAACTAAAATTTATCAGTGACTACACGCTGATGGTGCACAGATTAGACTTTTTAAAATTGTATTGAATTATTTCAGATTTGCCAGAATGCGTTCTCTGTGAAGAGGGAAAAATTGTTTGCTTTATTCAAGCATCTTTAATTGTGATTAGTAACGTTACGTCTTGATTTGGGAATATTTACAGGTTCCACCCAGATAATGTCCAGGAGTTTTTTGCTGCCAGAAAAAAGAAGAGTGAAGCATGGCGATGTGATGTAAGTTCTTTTCCATTTCTCCACCCAGACCTCTCCCACAAACTCACTTATCAAAGTAAAATGTGTAAGTGGCAGCTGTCTTTAATCTGCTCTTGCCCTGCCGTTAGATTGCAGTATTTGAAGTTTTGGAACTCTCATGATTTTTGTTTGCTTTTCTTTTGGCCGTAGGTATGTAACAAAACATTCACACGGAGACCTCATCTTGAGGAGCATATGATTCTTCACACACAGGATAAACCATTTAAATGTAGTTATTGTGAGGAGCATTTCAAATCAAGATTTTCAAGGCTTAAACATCAGGAAAAATTTCATCTGGGTATGCAGAAGTCCATATGATTTGGATTTTTACATTTTAACAATGTATGTTATTCCATTCAGAGCTTGTTTTGATTGCATTACTGATCATCAATTATCATCTTGGCTTTTTGGTTCAGTCTGAAAGCAGTTCTTGTTATATACTGCTACAATTTCAGTTTGGTTGTGTGGCATTATTGGTCTGATTTCACTATTTATTTAATGTTGTAAAATAAAGTACTTAAGCTCAACTTAATTCATCGAAATGCCCTCTGCATGTTCTTGGACTTGTAGTCAACTGATATCCATGTGCGATGATGTGTTTACTTGATCAGGTAGGCACAAAATGCTGGAGTAACTCAGCGGGTCAGGCAGCATCTCAGGAGAGAAGGAATGGGTGACGTTTTGGGTTGAGACCCTTCTTCAGACCGATGTCAGGGGAGGGGGCGGAACAAAGATAGGATGGAGTAGGAGACAGGAAGACCAGTGGGAGAACTGGGAAGGGGAGGGGAAAGAGAGGGACAGAGGATCAAATATGCTGCACTATATAGTCATTTGGAATATCACATTAAATCTGCGCAGTGGTTAGAGTGAACAACACATTTATTATTAACTAGAAATGTGAACCAAGAAATACAACATAGGCAAAAGAAAGCTTCATAAAAGCTTTATTATTTTCCACAATATATGAAAGTTGTATGGGTTTTGGAAAGTGGAGTATAGAGTAAAATTAAGCGGACACAAATATAGTTTATTTTGCCAGGTACATTTTATGAATATTACTGTCAGTTTAGTGGAATTGTCAACACGTGATTTGGGTAATTGTGGATTCAAATCCTGCAGTGAATGTGGGCACCTGGTCTGAGCATTACCCGAGTGCAATATTGAGGGAGTGGTACATTGTTGGAGCTCTTTTTTTTCAGAGAGATACTCGGCCAAAATCTTACTTGCCTGTTTTTAAGTCATTGCAAAGGCAGGAAAAAGTATTTTAGTTGTGCTGTTTGTGCTTTAGTTTGATTAATCTTGCTGGAAGTAAATGCAGTTGCACTTGGCCGTATAACAAGAAGTAGCTGCCCTTTTAACGTATTAGTGATGAACTGCTACGAGACGTCGGGGACAAGTGAAGTGAATGATTAAATCTACATTTTTAATGAATGCTAAAAATTCAACAGGGTAGCTCCCTTGAGCTAAATGTGTAAGCTTTTCAATCAGTAAAACAGAAGACAGCATTCAAACGCTTATTTAAAAGAAATACTATCTGCGGCACATAATTCTCTATTAAAATCGAAAGCACCTTGTACTTAAGGTTAACATTTTTTTTAAATCAGACATGCGTAAGAATAGAACGATCTGATTCACATGTTTAACACACCAAAAAGAACACCTTTTAGCTGCTTCATCTTGCAGGATCATTCATTACATTCAATAGTAATTTTAAAGCAAAATAGTCTAATCTTAATTTTAGGTACTTTACAGTCTTGGTTAATGATATTCAGTTATAGTTTTATGCTGCTGCATTGACCTTAAGTGCCATTTTTCACATGCCTTCTGGAAGTTAGTAATGAAATATGTCTCTTCATCTGAACTGTTCTTTCCTTTTTAAATTAAATTTCTCTCCTTTCCTGTTTCTTTCAATGACCTGAATTTTGCAGTCATTGCTGAGGTAACGTCAACTGTTATTGCCCTGGAACGAATCAGTTAGAATCAGCCCAATCTGCCAGAAAATTGGGAATCAAAAAAACATAATTTCAGCTGATAGTTTAAACCATATTGCAGAACAAGTAGTAAATGCTGAGAGATTCAGTTAAACCCAAGATGGCAGGCAAAATATTGTGAATAAGCATTGTTTAAAAAATCACGTAGAGATATTTTGAAGTATTTGGTGGCATTATTAAAATTAGGTTCTTTATAGTAAGCAAGTTTGCTGAGCCTTGGTAAACCAATAGAAGTTCACTTCAACCTCAAGCAACAATGTTACGTCTTTGTACTGAATGTTGCACTCATTGTCCTTTATCTGTGCATTGTGGACTGCTTCATTGTACGCGTGTATACGCTCTTCTTTAACTGGTAACATAAAAGCTTTTCACTGTACTTCGGTACATCTGGCAATAATAAACTAAGCTATGCTCAGTTTTGGTCTCCTAATTTGAGGAAGGACATCCTTGTAATTGAGGCAGTGCAGCGTAGGTTCACGAGATTGATGGCGGGACTGTCGTATGAGGAAAGATTGAAAAGACTAGGCTTGTATTCACTGGAGTTTAGAAGGATGAGAGGGGATCTTATAGAGACGTATAAAATTATAAAAGGACTGGACAAGCTAGATGCAGGAAAAACGTTCCCAATGTTGGGGGAGTCCAGACCCAGGGGTCACAGTCTTAGAATAAAGGGGAGGCCATTTAAAACTGAGGTGAGAAGGAACTTTTTCACCCAGAGAGTTATGAATTTGTGGAATTCTCTGCCACAGAAGGCAGTGGAGGCCAATTCACTGGATGAATTTAAAAGTGAGTTAGATAGAGCTCTAGGGGCCAGCGGAATCAAGGGATATGGGGAGAAAGCAGGCACGGGTTACTGATTGTGGATGATCAGCCATGATCACAATGAATGGCGGTGCTGGCTCGAAGGGCCGAATGGCCTCCACCTATTTTCTATGTTTCTATGTATTTAAACATTGACGGTGAATCAGTATTTAAAATAAATGTTAATTGTTCTTTAACTCAAACACCGTTATAAACATCTTGTAAAATTTATTTATGAAATTTGTGTTGCACTATAAAAATATTGTGTTCAGGACGAGGCATTGCATGCTAGTCTTCGATCTGGGGACCAATTTTTAGTTATCAATTTGATGATTGGAAACTAGTTTTAACTTTTTGGCGCATTGAACTTTGACGGTAACGTAAAGTTTATCACTTTCAGGGCCTTTCCCTTGTGATATTTGCGGTCGGCAGTTTAACGACACAGGGAATCTCAAACGACACATCGAATGCACTCATGGAGGGAAAAGAAAGTGGACTTGTTTTATTTGTGGGAAGTCTGTCAGGGAAAGGTAAAAACAAGATGCAGCAAATCACTTGTGAATTTTAGTATCTGCTATTGAAACTTTTCCTAAATATTTTGTAACTAAATAATTTATGAATCGACTTGAGCACAACGTTTTTTTTTTGTCATCTTGCATGAGACAAAGTTGAATTTTGATGACCTACTCTGCTTTTGGCAATTTGAAAACATTCTCTTATTTGACAAATCCCAGAAATAACGCTCATTTTATTTTATTTTTTAAAAACAGAACCACATTAAAAGAGCATCTTCGGATCCACAGTGGGGAAAAGCCACATCTTTGCAGCATTTGTGGGCAGAGTTTCCGTCATGGTAGTTCGTACAGGTAAGAGCACAAAGACTGTGTTACTTATTGCCTCAAACGGATTCATTTAAGTTATTGTGACCTTTAATTAGTTAAATAGCAAGTTAAATTTTTCACTTTATATGCTTGAGACATCCTGTTCAAACTTTATTTTAGAGAAACAGCGCGGAAACAGGCCCTTCAGCCCACCGAGTCCGCACCAACCAGCAATTTAATTTTCATCCCGTCTTCCCCCACCCCCGTCATACACTAACACTATCCTACACACTGTGGACAGTGTTTACAATTTTACTGAATCAAATTAACCTACAAACCTGTATGTCTTTGGATCGTGGGAGGAAATGGGAGCACCCTGAGAAAACCTACATAGTCACAGGGAGAATGCACAAACTCCGTACGGACAGCACCCACAGTCAGGAATGAACCCCGAGTCTCTGGCGCCGTAAGGGAGCAACTCTACCGCTGTGCCGCAGTGCTGTTGATTTTGTGTTTCAACAGGGAGAGATGCTATTTGAACATCTTTGTAATCTGATGTTTTGTTACTAGATTACATCTCCGAGTACATCATGATGACAAGCGCTATGAATGTGAAGAATGTGGGAAAACCTTTATTCGCCATGACCATCTCGCCAAACATAGAAAAACCCATTCAGGTAAAGTGGCTGGGGAAATTTATCCCTTTGTGGCTCCCCCTGCACCTTTGTAGTTGTTAGCTTGATTTCTGAATGTTTCCAGTTTTTTTTCCTGTAAATTATTAGAATGCTAAATCACTAATGTTACATTTTTCTCACCTTGACAATGTTAAATTTTAAAATGTCTAATTCCTGCACTGCATGATTTCACTTGGAGACATTAGATTCTCAAGCTGCATTAACTTTATGAATATTTTTGTTACTGGACTAATTTCACAAAATTTAAAATATATTGTAATTGTTTTGCGTTTAAGCATTTGGTCATTTTTTTAGAAGAAGTGCAGCTGTAAAAGCTGGAATCTAATTTTATATAATAATCTTTTTATAACTTTTTCTCAAAAGGAGAAAAAGCTCATCAATGTGAAGAATGTGGAAAATGTTTTGGCCGTAGGGACCATCTGAGTGTTCACTACAGAAGTGTTCATTTGGGAGAAAAGGTCTGGCAGAAGTAAGTCAAATATCTGCTTGAGTTGAAATTGCTCAGTTTAAGTAATCACATTTGAAGTTCACGGGGAAAGAAATTTGTGATATTTTAAATTAGATTAAATATTAAGTAATTTTCTTCAAGAAATTCCTTCTATAAGAGACATGCAGCATGGAAAGAAACACTTCAGCTTAACTCGTCCATGCTGATCAAGGAGCCCCACCATTTCTAGTCCATCTAAATCTTTCCACCTGTCCAAGTGGTTTGTAAATGTCGTAATTATACCTGCCTCATCTACCTCCTCTGGTAGCTCGTTCCATGTACCTACCACTATGCACTATGTAGTCGAGCTCATTGAGTGTTGCTGAAACTGCACTCATAGGGTCATAAAGCATTGAAACAGGCCCGATGGCCCAATTTGCCCAGACGGACCCCTAGGAAAGTGAAGAGTATTCCATCGCATTCCTGACGAGCCTTGTGGAAAGTGGACAGAATTTGGGGAGCGAGGAGGTGAGATTCTTGCCTCATGGCCTCTGACCTGCTCTTATAGCCACTTTGTGTGTGTGGCTACTTCAGTTCAGTTTCTAGTCACTGGTCGACTCCAGGATATTAATGGGGACAAATTTATTGATGGCAAGGGCTGAGATAGGGTTTGACAGATAGATTTTTCTGTTGCCTGGACAAAGCCCTTCAACCGAATTAGACTGTAATAATAATAATAATAATGCATTTTATTTATATAGCGCTTTTCATATACTCAAAGATGCTTTACAGAGATTTAGAGAACATAGGGAAATGAATAAATAGATAAATAAGTAAATATGTAAACGAACAGAGAAAGGAGACAGAAGGTGAGGTGACCTTCAGTGGTTGAAGGCAGTACTGAACAGATGAGACTTCAGCGATGTTTTGAATGTGGTGAGTGTGGAGGAGTCTCTAACGGTTTGGGGTAGTGAGTTCCATAGGGTGGGAGCAGCGATGGAGAAAGCCCTGTCCCCCCAGGATCTGAGTTTGGTCCGGATGTGGGGGGATAGGAGATTGGCAGCAGCAGAGCGGAGGGTGCAGGTGGGAGTGTGCCTGTGGAGGAGGTCGGTCAGGTAGGATGGGGCCAGGTTATGGAGTGCTTTGTAGGTTATGAGGAGGATTTTGTACTGGATTCTCTGGGGGATGGGGAGCCAGTGGAGTTTGTAAAGGACGGGGGTGATATGGTCACGGATCGGGGTGCGGGTGAGTAGACGGGCAGCGGAGTTTTGAATGTATTGAAGTTTACTGATGATTTTTGAGGGTGCGCCATAGAGGAGGCTGTTGCAGTAGTCCAGACGGGTGGTGATGAAGGCGTGGATGAGGGTTTCTGCAGCTGTGGAGGAGAGGGATGGACGGAGACGGGCAATGTTTTTGAGGTGGAAGAAGGCTGTCTTTGTGATGTGTTTGATGTGTTTGTCGAAGGAGAGGGTTTGATCAAAGATGATTCCAAGATTCCGGATGTGAGGGGAGGTGGATACTGGGAGACCATCAATGTTGAGAATGAAGTTTTGGGTGGATTTGGTGAGCGTTTTTGGACCAATGATGATGATTTCAGATTTGTTGCAATTGAGTTTGAGGAAATTTGATTGAAGCCAAGATTTTATTTCAGTGATGCAGTTTGTCAGTGTAGGGTGTGTGGTGGGGGAGATTGACTTGGTGGAGATGAGGAGCTGGATATCATCGGCGAAGCAGTGGAAGTTGAGACCATGACGGCGGATTAATTGACCAAGGGGGAACAGGTAGAGGATGAAGAGGAGGGGGCCAAGGACTGAGCCTTGGGGGACACCTTGTGGGAGGGGAGCGGTGGGGGATTTACAGTTGTTAATGGAGATGAACTGGTGTCTGTCAGAGAGGTAAGATTTGAACCAGGATAGGGCTGTGCCGGTGATGTTAAGGGAGGTTTCAAGTCGGGTGAGGAGAATGGAGTGATTTATGGTGTCAAAGGCGGCGCTGAGGTCAAGTAGGATGAGGATGTTGAGGTTGCCAGCGTCGGAGGAGAGGAGAATGTCGTTTGTGATTTTGAGGAGCGCAGTTTCAGTACAGTGGTTTGAGCGGAATCCGGATTGGAAAGTTTCATAGAGGTTATTGGTAGAGAGGTGGTATTTGAGTTGGGAAGCTACAGCACGTTCCAAAACTTTGGACAGAAAGGGTAGGTTGGAGATTGGTCTGAAGTTGTTTGGGGTGTCAGGGTTTAGACAAGGTTTTTTCAGAATGGGGGTGACAGCAGCGATTTTGAGGGATGGCGGGACAATGCCAGTGGACAGGGAGGAGTTTATTGTTGCAGTGATAAGTGGAGAGAGAGCAGGAAGGCAGGCCTTGACAAAGCTGGAGGGGATGGGGTCCAGAGAGCAGGTGGCAGTTTTTATTCCTGTGAAGAGGTCAGAGAGGTCGGTGGTGGAGATTGGGGAGAACTGAGGCAGGGGCTGACAAGATAAGGGGGGGCAGGTGGTTTGAGGGGGAGCAGGTGCGTTGGTGGTTAAGGTGCTGTAGATGTTGTCTATTTTGCTTTGGAAGAATGAAAGGAAAGTGGTGCATTTGTCAACTGTGAATGATTGGGAGATGGTGTCCAGAGGGCTGAGGAGTTTGTTTATTGTAGAGAAGAGTGTTTTTGGGTTTCCGGAGCCAGAGTGAATTATTTGAGAGTAGTAGGTGGAGTGGGGGCGGGAGAGGGCATCGTTGTAGTGCTGCAGGTGGTCTTTGTAGGCTTGGGAGTGAATTGTGAGACCTGTTTTGTTGCGGAGTCTTTCAAGTTGGCGGGCATGAGTTTTCATCACGCGGAGTTCAGGGGTAAACCAGGGAGCAGAGTGGGTGAAGGAAACTGTTTTGGTTGTACCAGCCTGAACAAGTCACTGCAGTAGAGTTTGCACATTGTAGCCATGTGCTGGCGGCAATTACTGGCTGTGAGACTAACTAGATTGATTGAAAAATGCAGCATGGAAACAGATCCTTCAGCCCACCGTGTCCACGCTGGCCATCGACCACCCGTTCACACCAGTCCTATGTTGGCCCACTCCCTCCACAGTAGGGGTAATTTACAGAGGCCAATTAACCTACAGAACCGCACGTCTTTGGTACGTGGGAGGAAGCTGGAGCACCTGGAGGAAACCCACGCAGTCACAGGGAGAACGTGGAAATCCCACGCACACAACATTTGGGTTGAATTAAACCCAGATCTCTGGGTCAAGTCAAGTCAATTTTATTTGTATAGCACATTTAAAAACAACCCACGTTGACCAAAGTGCTGTACATCAGTTCAGGTACTAAGAAACGAACATACAATGGCACACAAACATAACAGCACATACATAAACAGTTCACAGCGCCCCCTCAGAGGGCCTCAAACGCTAGGGAGTAGAAATAGGTTTTGAGCCTGGACTTAAAGGAGTCGATGGAGGGAGCAGCTCTACCCGCTGCACCACTCTGCTGACCAAACTAAGCCAGCCATTGACAGGAAATGGAATCGGCAGTATGATATTGAGTAACAGTCAAAGAAAGTGAATACCCTTAGTTGGATGAAGGGATGACACATTATAAACTAGACATTGGACAAGATATTTAATTAACTGAGTAAATGAAGAATTTGGCAGCAATAGAGTATGTCATTGATCTACACGTGACTGAGCATTCATTGGATGGGGCTAATAACAAAAGCAGCACTTTATGGGTCAAACACCGAAGAATTGGAAGTCAAAGTGCTGTGTTGCTGTCGTATATGCATTTCTTGAGTGTAGCTGTGGCAATATTCACTGTCTTCTGACAGTGGAGGGAGGAGGCAGTGTCCAAGATCACTGCAGTATTGATACAGTTACTTCAATTGCCTTCAATAGTCTCCACTGTCGTAGGTAAATATTAAAATTAGGAGCTATGTGGGTAGAATGTTAACTGAGCTTTGGTGGATGAACAATGACAACAAAAACATCTAACATTTTTCCAAAGACAGTCATGCAGCTTCAGGGTAACTCAGCAGGTCAGGCAGCATCACTGGAGAAAATGGATGGGTGGCGATCTAAGCGTCCCAACCTGAAACGTCATCCTTTTACTCCAGTGATGTTGGCTGACCCGTTGAGTTACTCCAGCACTCTGTCTGTTTATCTTTTGTATAAACCAGCATCTGCAGTTCTTTGATTCTAACATTTTTCCATACCGATTACAGGTACAAAGCCGCTCTTCATCAATGTGAAGTATGCAAAAAAGAATTTAAAGGAAAGTCAAGCTTGGATATGCATTTTAGGACGCATTCAGGTATCCGGATAATACGCTTGTGACAGCTTTCGCAGCTGTGATCTATTTCACTTTGCTCTCTTCCTCCGTCTTATTAATTTCATTAAACTCCCCTTTAATTTCTCTAGTCTGCATTTGAGATTCATAAGTAATCATGTTTTGCATGCAAAGTTTCAATGGTTGTCAAGGTGTTTAAATTATTGGATTTTTATCCAACACGGGGGTATCAAAGGTTATGCAGAGAAGACAGGAGAATGGGGTTGAGAGGGGAGATTTTGATCAGCCATGATCGAATGGCGATGCAGGCTCGACGGGTCGAATGGCCTAATTCTGCTCCTATGTATTATAATCTTATGTTTGTATTATTGATCCAGCGATGCAAGTTCGAATCCTGTTGCAGCATCTGAGGAATCTACATTGAGTAAATTTGCAATTAAATTTACTCAATGTAATTTGGAATTAAAAATCTAGTAACAGTGACCATGAATTTATCTCCATATCCCATAAAGGATTTATTTATAACGGGCAGCACGGTGGTGCAGCTGCAGAGTTGCTGCCTTACGTTGTTTGCAGCGCCAGAGACCCGGGTTCGATGCACAGTGTCTCTTGCCCAGAGTAGGTGAATTGAGGACTAGAGGGCATAGGTTTAAGATGAAGGGGAAAAGATTTAATAGGAATCTGAGGGGTAGTTTTTTCCACACAGTGGTGGTGGTGGGTTCATGGAACAAACTGCTGAGGTGGTAGTTGAGGCAGGGACTATCCCAATGTTTAAAAAGCATTTAGACAGGTACATGGCTAGGACAGCTTTGGAGGGATATGGACCAAACGCAGGCAGGTGGGACTGGTGTAGCTGGGACATGTTGATCAGTGTGGGCAAGTTGGGCCAAAGGACTTGTTTCCACACCGTATCACTCTGACTCTCTTTAAAAAAATGTGTAGATCATGAAAATTTCAAAATAGTAATTCGTTTCCAAGATTGACCCAAGAATAATGAACTTACGGTTGCAATTGGTGCCACCCTTGTTTCCTTGCTTCTATTTTCTACCGATATCTTTGTCAGTCTGAAGAAGGGTCTCGACCCGAAACGTCACCCATTCCTTCTCTCGAGATGCTGCCTGTCCTGCTGAGTTACTCCAGCATTTTGTGTCTACCTTTGATTTAAACCAGCATCTGCAGTTCTTTCCCACAGATCCTTTGTCTTTTAGTTTGTTGGGCCACATTTAACGTATTTGTAATTGGTTGATAAGTATTATAATTTATGTGAAGTGTCTTAATATGTACAACCAAGGATCGTCCATTGGAACATTAACTCTGGATTTACTGAGACACATAATAGTTTGTTTAGTATAGACACCGTAGACTGATGGTAGAAGCTTGATGTAACTTGATTTATTGATGATAAGTAATGGGTTTCCTGGGGAATATGATCACTTGCCAGGTAAAATATGTTTGAATTGAGTAAAACAATAAGGTGTAGATTGTGACAGCAATTTGTTCTTCTCACCATAGTGATGGCTGCCATTTTCTAAATGTGTTGATTGTGTCTTCAAATAGGTCAGTAATGATCAAATTATGTACCTACATCAACGGTGGAGTAATTTCCAAATTGAACGTAAACTCCTATAACACATTTCATATCTGAACTGCCTCCCTGAATTTTCTGGTTTTCAAAAATTCAATGTTGGCTAATCACAAGGCAGATATTCCATAATGTGTTGCCCAAAGTGTGAACCATTTTCCGGACCAAGTCAAATTTACATGAGCTTCCTCTGCCCCTGGACCATTTTCCAGGCAGGCTAGCTAGTGCCTGGTGCAATCTCTGCATTAATTCTTAACTCTCAGCGGAGCATCAGAACACTGGTGCAGGAATCGAGTGCTTGCATGCCTTTTTGAGAACCTCTTCAGTTCTTTTAACCGATTCCAAAACTCTAATTCTGAGAATAGCTGCAAACCTGGAAGCCCCTTTGAGTAATATCACAATTTTACAAAACCAGCTCGGTATACTGAATCTATCCTGTGAGGTATTGTGGTTGATGAAAATGTGTACAGGGATTTCATTTGTCAGCCTTTCAAAAGTCAAGGAGTCAAAAGATTATACATAGTAGAAACCTGCAAAGTACAGCTTTAACTGGTATATCAAGTATTGATATTTCACCTTTGTATCCAAAATTCCCTTAGATCTTAAGCCCCAAATCTTACAATATAGATGGAGAAAATTGCCTATTTGTTTCGGGATACTTGTTTTTGGTTCTAAAAAATGTTGAACTTTGCTTTCATCGGTTCGATAATGATCTTTGTAAGATTACGCATAATTTGTCTTGAATTCTTCTACTTCAACACAATTGGATTGAATTGTTTGGAGTTGATTACGTAGCATTAATCCAGGTACCCCCTAATGCTAAGATCTTGTTTTGAAAATCATAATTCAGAAAAAATTAGTGAGGAATGTATCGTAATCTGCTTCAAGGCTCAAAATAAAACATAGCCAAGGTGTTTTCTTTGCCACAGGTGAAAAGCCCTATAAATGTCAAGTTTGTAACCAAGCATTTCGAATTAAGAAGACTTTAACAAAACACATGGTCATCCATTCAGATGCCCGCCCATTCAACTGTCATCATTGCAATGCAACTTTCAAACGGAAAGACAAACTGAAGTATCATATGGATCATGTTCATGGCACTAAGTCAATAGAACAGCCAATTGTGGCTGCTTGTGAAGTGAAAATGGTATCGCAGGAGTTGTTATATGCACAGGATGGAAAAATGTACCAAACGGAAGCTAAATCATATTTGCATCAAAATAAGGACTATTCAACAGAGAACAAAACAGCGATTCAGAACCTTCATGGAGATGTGACACTTGTACCAGTACAGATAGGTGCTGCTACTGTACAGTCTGATGCTCCAACACATACTGCAACTTTGGGTTCACAACCTCACAGCCTCCTTCACCCCCAACAACCATCTCAGCAGACTGATTTTCAACGAGCCACAGACCTTGCATTTCTGGAGAAGTATACCCTTACGCCACAACCTGCCAATATTGTGCATCCAGTTCGTGATGATCAAATGTTAGATGCCAGAGAGCCGTCATATCTTGGAACTTTACTTGGACTTGACACAGGTACACCTGTGCAAAGTATTTCTAATGTAGAACATTAAATCCAATGAACAGCACACTGTGGAATTTTCTTATGCAGGAAAGTGAAACTTTTAATTCAAAATTTGATATAAATTGTGTATCATGTCGATCAATTGGTATGATTTGCTCCCATCATCCATGTTTTTGTACTGTGGGAATGTTTATAATTATGAATTTTAAAACAATGGATCTGTCATTTTATATTTACCTACGTTCAGTCTATCATCCAAATGCAAGGCTTGCCTATTCCATATACATTGTGTTTTAGCTCCAGTTGTAAGATGACTATTTTAAACTATTAAAACCCAAAGATGAATGTTATAGATTAATATTAAAGCAATCATATTTATTATAATACCTTCATGTTTATTGGGGGATGAAAAAAGATTTGGGTTGTTTCTTCCCTTTTACTCACATGGTTATCCTCTATGTGAAATTAAATTGACCATGCAACCTGAAATCTCTGGATGTCTAATTCTTTAGAAGCATTTCAGTAAGAAACTAGGTTTCCTAAATTTAGACCCAAGACAACCAGTATCATATACATGCTTTAATTCTGACTGGTAGAAATATTTTGACATCAAATTCAGTCACATCACGATATATTCTTTTTGGTTCTATTGAATGAGAAGTTGAAATCAGCCCCTTATCCTGGAAATGAATTTATGATAGTGAAACATACACCAATTGAAATCTAAGGTAGACGCAAAAAGCTGGAGTAACTCAGCGGGTCAGACAGTATCTCTGCAGAAAAGGAATAGGTGACGTTTCGGGTCGAGACCCTCAGTCTGAAGAAGGGTCTTGACCCGAAACATCATCTATTTTCTCCAGATGTGCTGTCTGACCCGCTGAGTTTCTCCAGGTTTTTGTGTCTATCTTCGATTTAAACCGGCATCTGCAGTTCCTTCCTACACCAATTGAAATCTTATGTTTTCTACCATGCCAAACCATTAGATAGCAAGAAATGTAGCTACGTGAAATATTAGTGTTCCATAATGATCTATAACTTGCGGCTTTAGGCAAATTTTCTCTGCAACTAATTGTGAAGATTTCCCAGGCTCAGTACCGCACCTAAATCCTTTGAGCCACACAACATTGAAACGGGACCTTAGCCCGTCCCATTTTATTTTCTCGACATTCCCATCAAGCTTCCCTTGGATTCTACCCCTTCTCTATCCACCAGAAGCAATTTCACAGTGGGTGGCTGACAAGCCACTCTATGTCTCTGGGATGTGTGAGGAATCTGGTGCATGTGGAGGTATCTTGTGCAGACAGACTGTGCGAACTCTGCACATGCAACACTAGAGGGCCCAAGTGAGCCTGGATGGAGTTGCAGCTCAACCAGCTGCACTGAGACATGAAGTCAGGTCTTGGAGAATGATTCTTAATATAAAACATGCCTTCTGTGTTTCAAATCATTTCCTCTTCCTTACTCCTTTTGAATTGTGATGGGTTGGTGGTGGGGAGCAATTTTAAATTTATTTTTATTTTGTAAATCCTTCTCACTCTTTTACTCTCACAAGAAGGCAGGAGAATGGGGTTAATAGGGGAACATAGATCAGCCATGATTGAATGGCAGAGTATACTTGATGTGCTGAATGGCCTAATTCTGCTCCTATGACTTGTGAACTTCTACAGTGGCAGCTGAATATGTTTTCTTGAACCATCAGGTTCTTGAACTGACCACATGACTCTAATCCCAAAAAGGACACAAAGTGCAGGACTAATTTAGCATCCCTGGAGAACATGGATAGGTGACGTCAGGACTGAAGACACTGAAGAACGGTCCCTACCTGAAACGTCACCTGTCCATGTTCTCTCGAGATGCTTCCTGACCCACTGAGTTATTCCAGTACTGCCTTTTTTTGAAAACTAGCATCTGCAGTTCTCGTGTCTGCAACTCTAATCCAACCACGACTACGGATAATCACCTGCATTACCAGGGGTTTGTTTTCTAATTGCGCATTTTAACATGAATGCCTTTTTCACAAAGATACGAGTTGCTGCCTGACCCACTGAGTTACTTCAGCACCTTGTGTCTATTTTTGGTCTAAACCAGTATCTGCAGTTCTTTATTACATATTGCCTCTTCTCACCCACAGTCTTTTTCTTTTTACTGTCTTGCAGAATTTGTATTTAATTTGTTATTGTGTGTTTGAGTCTATGTGCCTGTGATGGTGATGCAAGCAAGATTTACTTCATTGTACTTGTGCATTCATACATATACCTCAACATCCTCATCCTACTTGACCTCAGCGCCGCCTTTGACACCATAAATCACTCCATTCTCCTCACCCGACTTGAAACCTCCTTTAACATCACCGGCACAGCCCTATCCTGGATCAAATCTTACCTCTCTGACGCACCAGTTCATCTCCATTAACAACTGTAAATCCCCCACCGCTCCCCTCCCCCAAGGTGTCCCCCAAGGCTCAGTCCTTGGCCCCCTCCTCTTCATCCTCTACCCGTTCCCCCTTGGTCAATTAATCCGCCGTTATGGTCTCAACTTCCACTGCTTCGCCGATGATATCCAGCTCCTCATCTCCACCAAGTCAATCTCCACCACCACACACTACACTGACAAACTGCATCACTGAAATAAAATCTTGGCTTCAATCAAATTTCCTCAAACTCAACTGCAACAAATCTGAAATCATCATCATTGGTCCAAAAACGCTCACCAAATCCACCCAAAACTTCATCCTCAATATTGATGGTCTCCCAGTATCCACCTCCCCTCACATCCGGAATCTTGGAATCATCTTTGATCAAACCCTCTCCTTCGACAAACACATCAAACACATCACAAAGACAGCCTTCTTCCACCTCAAAAACATCGCCCGTCTCCGCCCATCCCTCTCCTCCACAGCTGCAGAAACCCTCATCCACGCCTTCATCACCTCCCGTCGGGACTACTGCAACAGCCTCCTCTATGGCTCACCCTCAAAAATCATCAGTAAACTTCAATACATTCAAAACTCCGCTGCCCGTCTACTCACCCACTCCCCGATCCGTGAACATATCACCCCCGTCCTTTACAAGCTCCACTGGCTCCCCATCCCCCAGAGAATCCAGTACAAAATCCTCCTCATGACCTACAAAGCCCTCCATAACCTGGCCCCATCCTACCTGACTGACCTCCTCCACAGGCACACTCCCACCTGCACCCTCTGCTCTGCTGCTGCCAACCTCCTGCCCTGTCCCCCCATCCGGACCAAACTCAGATCCTGGGGGACAGGGCTTTCTCCATCGCTGCTCCCGCCCTCTGGAACTCACTACCCCAAACCGTCAGAGACTCCTCCTCACTCACCACATTCAAAACATCACTGAAGTCTCACCTGTTCAGCACTGCCTTCAACCACTGACCGTCACCTCACCTTCTGTCTCCTTTTTCTGTTCGTTTACATATTTATCTATTTATTTTCTTCTCTATGTTCTAGTAATCCGTGTAAAGCGTCTTTGAGTGTTTGAAAAGCGCTATATAAATGTAATGCATTATTATTATATTTATTATATATTAATTATAATATT
Source organism: Rhinoraja longicauda (assembly GCF_053455715.1). Lineage (NCBI taxonomy): Eukaryota > Metazoa > Chordata > Chondrichthyes > Rajiformes > Arhynchobatidae > Rhinoraja > Rhinoraja longicauda. Next base: position 52,664,119 of record NC_135963.1, read on the forward strand.
GTGTATAATATTAAACCACCAGGGGGCGCCGCACGATGGCTGCCTCGCCTACAGTCTCCGTCCTTTTTTTCAAAATCTTTTTGTTATTTTTGATAAGTTTTAAAAGTTTGTGTAAATGTTCTCTGGTTTGTTTTATGTGGGGGTAGGAGAGGGGGTCGGGGGAAACTTTTTTTCAATCTCTTACCTTGCCGGAGATGCGATTGTTTTCCGGATCGTATCTCTGGTCGCTCTGCAGCCTAACATCACGGAGCTGGAGGCCTTGCCTGGGACTGACCTTGAGTCCCCGCGGGGGCGTGGACTTATCATCTGAGCCTGCGATCCCTTGCCTGGGATCGACGCTCCAATGCAGCCTGCGGACTTTAACATCAGGAGCTCGCAGTCTCGGGTTGAGACCGGTCGGGAGCTCCAAAAGCTGCACGAGGTTCGACTGGTCCCAACCCGGGGTAGATCGCCGGCGCGGGGGAACTGAGATCCCTCCTCCCCCACCGATGAAGGAGCTTGTTCGCCCCGACGAGGAAGGCTCGCCGCCGGCTACGGGAGTCAAGATCATCCCGTCAACAGAAGGTTAGAGCCCCCGACCGCTGGAGGACAATGAAGGGAGAGATTGAACTTTTTTTGCACCTTCTATCACAGTGAGGAATGTGGAGGAGTCACTGTGGTGGATGTTCATGTTAAAATGTATTTTGTGTGCTGTTGCTTTTTATTATGACTGTATGGCAAATGAAATTCCTCATATGTTGCAAAACATACTTCGCTAATATTTTATTGTGATTGTGATTTATAAACGGTGTCATTTATGCACAAAAACACAGCTAATTGTTTACTTAATAAAAAAATCGTGTCAAATTTCACCCCACTGAAGAGCCATCAATCAACCAAAAAAGATATGCAGTTATATAAGACATTGGTGAGGCTGCATTTACAGTATTGTGTTCAGTTCTGGACACCATGTTATAGGAAAGATGTCAGGCTGGAAAGGGTACAGAGAAGATTTACGAGGTATCAGAGATGTCCTCATTCTTTAGGATTCCCCTCTTCCATTATAGATGAGGCTCTCACCAGGGCCTCCTCTATATCCCGCAGCTCCACTCTTGCTCCCCCTCCCCCCATTCGTAACAAGGATAGAGTCCCCCTTGTCCTCACCTTCCACCCCATCAGCCAGCGTATACAACAAATTATCCTCCAACATTTCCGTCACCTTCAACAGGATCCCTACTGGCCACATCTTCCCATCCCCGCCCCTTTCTGCTTTCGGCAGAGACCGTTCCCTCCATAACTCCCTGGCCCACTCGTCCCTTCCTACCCAAAACACCCCCTTCCAAGGCACTTTCCCCTGCAACCGCAGGGGATGCAACATCTATCCCCTTACCTCCCCCTCCTCGACTCCATCCAAGGACCCAGACAGTCTTTCCAGGTGAGGCAGAGGTTCACCTGCACCTCCTCCAACCTCATCTATTATATTCGCTGTTCCAGATGTCAACTTCTCTACATCGGCGCGACCAAACGCAGGCTCGGCGATCGATTCGCTCAACACCTTCGCTCAGTCTGCCTTAACCTACCTAATCTCCCGGTGGCTCAGCACTTCAACTCCCCCTCCCAATCCCAGTCTGACCTTTCTGTCATGGGCCTTCTTCAGTGTCATAGTGAGGCCCACCGCAAATTGGAGGAACAGCACCTATTTCGCTTGGGCAGCTTACACCCCAGTGGTATGAACATTGACTTCTCTAACTTTAGATAGCTCCTCTGTCCCTCTCTTCCCCTCCCCCTTCCCAGTTCTCCCACTGTTTTCTTGTCTCCAACTACATCCTTTCTTTATCCCGCCCCCCCCTGACATCAGTCTGAAGAAGGGTCTCGACCCGAAACGTCACCCATTCCTTCCTGACCCGCTGAGTTACTCCAGCATTTTGTGATACCTTCGAGAAGATTTACGATGTTGCCAGGACTCGAGGGTCTAAGCTATAGGGAGTGGTTGAGTAGGCTGGAACACTATTCCTTGGAGCGCAGGAGGATGAAGTGTGATCTTATAGAGGTGTATAAAATCATGAGGAATAGATTGGGTAAATGCACAAAGTCTCCTGCTCAGAGACGGGGAATCGAGGACCAGAGGACGGAGGTTTAAGGGGAAGGGGAAAAGATTTAATAGCAATCTGAGGGGTAACTTTTTCCACACAAAGGGCGGTGGGTGTATGGAACGAGCTGCCGGAGGAGGTAGTTGAGGCAGCGACTATTGGAATGTTTAAGAAACAGTTAGCCAAGTACATGGATGGAAGATAGACACAAAAAGCTAGAGTGACTCCGGGACAGGCAGCATCTCTGGAGAGAAGGAATGCGTGACGTTTTGGGTCGAGACCCTTCTTCAGACTGGTTAGGGATAAGGGAAATGAGATATCGACGGTGAAGAGGAGAGATAAAGTGCAATGAATGAAAGATATGGAAAAAAGTAACGATGATAAAGGAAACAGGCCATCGTTATCTGTTTGTAGGGTGAAAATGAGAAGCTAGTGCGACTTGGGTGGGGGAGGGATGGAGAGAGAGGGAATGTCGGGGCTATCTAAAGTGAGAGAAATCAATATTCATACCATTGGGCTGTAAGCTGCCCAAGCGAAATATGAGATGCTGTTCCTCCAATTTCCATTTAGCCTCACTGACAATGGAGGAGACCGAGGACAGAAAGGTCTGTGTAGGAATGGGAAGAATTAAAGTGTCCAGCAACCGGGAGATCATGTAGGTTCAGGCGGACTGAGAGAAGGTGTTCCGCGAAACGATCACCCGGTTTGCGTTTGGTCTCGCCGATGTATAAGACTCCACATCTTGAACAACGGATACAGTAGATGAGATTGGAGGAGGTGCAAGTGAACCTCTGCCTCACCTGAACGGACTATCGTGGTCCCTGGACAGAGTCGACGGAGGAGGTATAGGGACAGGTGTTGCATCTTCTGCGGTTGCAGGGGAAGGTACCTGGGGAGGGGGTGTTTTGGGTGGGAAGGGATGAATTAACCAGGGAGTTGCAGAAGGAACGGTCTCTGCGGAAGGTGGAAAGGGGTGGAGATGGGAAAATGTGGCCTGTGGTGGGATCCCATTGGAGGTGGCGGGAATTTCAGAGGATTACATGTTGAATGCAACGGCTGATGGGGTGGATGGTAAGGACTAGGGGGACTCGGGGGAGCAAGGGAAGAGCTGCGGGTACCGAGGAGACACGAGTGAGTGCCTCATCTATGATGGGTGAGGGGAACCCCCATTCCTTAAAGGATGAGGACATCTCGGATGTTCTAGTATGGAACACCTCATCTTGGGCGCAGATGCGGCGTAGACGGAGGAATTGGGAGCAGGGGATATAGTCTTTGCAGGAAGCAGGGTGGGAAGAAGTGTAGTCGGGATAGTTGTGGGAAAATATCCCACAACTACAGCATCTCCAGCTTTTTGTGTCTGCGTCTGCAGTTCCTTCCTACTTCCTAGGTAGATGGATAGGACAGGTTTAGGGGGATACTAGACTAAGTGGACACGTTGAGCCCCCCCTCCCCCCTCCATCTCCCTCAACCTCCTTATCCTCCCTCCTTCCCCCCTCCCTCCCTAGGAGATAGGAGGGACAATTAAACTTTAAAATGTGAATGACTTCAAAAATATAACGCCGATTTCAATGAAACTTCTTCCATTAGCACCAAAGGGACGACGGTGAGTAAGGTGGGCCTAAAATTGTCGCGCTATCGTGTACCGTTTTGGCTGTAGTTCAGGAACAAACAAACAAACAACGAGAGTTTTAGTATATAGATGGATGGACCTGACGCAGGCAGGTGGGGACGAGTGTGGATGTTGGCCGGTGTGGGCAATTTGGGCTGAAGGGTCTGTTTCCATACTGTTTTGACTTTACAAAGCAGCAAATACATTGCCGTTTATGGGCGGGCGGACACAACCCCCTCCACCGTTCCCGCTGCGCTGCGCTGCGCTGCGCTACGGCCGTTGTGCGCTCCGGCTCCGCCGCATTCAAACCCAGCGCACCCGCGCCGCTTTCGAACCAAAACATTCCGCCGGCGCCGCCTGCCATTGGTCCGCGGGAGCGACGGTTGGGGCGGGGGTCTGTGTCGGAGCTCCAGCGTCTGATTGGCCGCGGCGGCGGCGGGCTGGAGCTGTGGGATGAGAGGCGGCCCGTCATTGGTCACGGCGGCGGAGGGCTGGAGCTCCGGATGAGAGGCGGCTTATGAGTGGCCGGACTCTGCTGGCAGGCGGCGGCCTGTGATTGGGCGCGGCGGAGACGGTGGGCGGGCGCTGTGCCTGTGATTGGCAGGTGGTGGTGGTGGTGGTGGTGGCGAGAGGCTCTGCTGGAGGGACGGCGGTTGCTCTGCCAGTCTCACGGCAACAGCGACTATGGCTGCGCTGCTCCGGACCAGGGTCCTGGAGCCCGAGCCGGGCTCAGCTCCACACCGCCAGCTGTCCGACCCCATCCCCGTGCTGACGCTCACCCACTTTGCCCGCGTACCCCTCGTCTCCTTCGGCACGGTGCGGACGGGCCGGTCGAGGATCGAGCGCCTGGCCGTGGACAACCCCGACACCTCGCCGCTCCGGGTCACCATCAAGCCGCTCCCCGACGGCAAAGGCTTCGAGCTCAGCCCGATGGACTTCGTGGTGCAGGTAAATGACCGGTGTCGTGGATGTGGGGTGAGGGAGCGTCCCTGGGTGGGTGTGTGGGGTGAGGGAGCGTCCCCGAGTGTGTGGGGTGAGGGAGCGTCCCCGAGTGTGTGGGGTGAGGGAGCGTCCCCGGGTGGGTGTGTGGGGTGAGGGAGCGTCCCCGGGTGGGCGTGTCGTGAGGGAGCGTCCCCGGGTGTGTGGAGTGAGGGAGCGTCCCCGGGTGTGTGGGGTGAGGGAGCGTCCCCAGGTGTGTGGGGTGAGGGAGCGTCCCCGGGTGGGCGTGTCGTGAGGGAGCGTCCCCGGGTGTGTGAAGTGAGGGAGCGTCTCCGAGTGTGTGGGGTGAGGGAGCGTCCCTGGGTGGGTGTCTGGGGTGAGGGAGTGTCCCCGAGTGGGTGTGTGGGGTGAGGGAGCGTCTCCGGGTGTGTGGGGTGAGGGAGCGTCCCTGGGTGGGTGTCTGGGGTGAGGGAGTGTCCCCGAGTGGGTGTGTGGGGTGAGGGAGCGACCCCGGGTGTGTGGGGTGAGGGAGCGTCCCCGGGTGGGCGTGTCGTGAGGGAGCGTCCCCGGGTGTGTGGAGTGAGGGAGCGTCCCCAGGTGTGTGGAGTGAGGGAGCGTCCCCGGGTGTGTGGGGTGAGGGAGCGTCCCCGGGTGTGTGGGGTGAGGGAGCGTCCCCGGGTGTGTGGGGTGAGGGAGCGTCCCCGGGTGGGTGTGTGGAGTGAGGGAGCGTCCCCAGGTGGGTGTGTGGAGTGAGGGAGCGTCCCCGGGTGGGTGTGTGGAGTGAGGGAGCGTCCCCGGGTGGGTGTGTGGAGTGAGGGAGCGTCCCCGGGTGGGTGTGTGGAGTGAGGGAGCGTCCCCAGGTGTGTGGGGTGAGGGAGCGTCCCCGGGTGTGTGGGGTGAGGGAGCGTCCCCAGGTGGGTGTGTGGAGTGAGGGAGCGTCCCCAGGTGTGTGGGGTGAGGGAGCGTCCCCAGGTGTGTGGGGTGAGGGAGCGTCCCCGGGTGTGTGGGGTGAGGGAGCGTCCCCGGGTGGGTGTGTGGAGTGAGGGAGCGTCCCCGGGTGGGTGTGTGGAGTGAGGGAGCGTCCCCGGGTGGGTGTGTGGAGTGAGGGAGCGTCCCCAGGTGTGTGGGGTGAGGGAGCGTCCCCGGGTGAGTGGGGTGAGGGAGCGTCCCCGGGTGGGCGTGTGTGGTGAGGGAGCATCCCCGGGTGGGCATGTGGGGTGAGGGAGTGTCGGTGGGCGAGGCTGTGCCCTTGGGTGTGTGAGAGAGTGTGGGACGAGATGTTCGAGATGGGACAAAATGTAGCAGCCAAACATCTGGAGGACAAGTGGGTGAAGGAAAAGATACCTTGTTTTTGGCCAGTCACAATTGCTGATAAGTTAATGGCTGGGCAATTAAGGATGTGGGTGAATGAGGAGCATGCGGTGTGGGGGGGGGGGGGTTACCACTGAGCACAAGGTTCTCAGCCCAAAATGTCATCTGTTCACAGATGTTACTGACGGAGACTCCTACACCTGGATGTGCACTGAAAATTTAAGCATCTGTTGTGTCTTGTGTCTCTGTCACCCTCCATAGACGGAGCCTGTCTCTTTGCAACCGTGTCAGTTTCCTCCCACTGCTGAGTTTCAGTTCAGATTTCCTATCCATGCTGTCAAGTCTCAATGTTTCCACATCATTATGCCTCTGTCCAGATTTCAAGTTGCTTGTTGAGTTCCTCATTGGGATAAGCCACTGTCACTCGTTTGTATCCCGTTCACCGCTCATCTTCGTGTTTGATAGTCTATGTTGCTTAACTGACTCCTTGATTGTGAAGATTTTTTTCTTGTGGTCTCACGCTGTCTCTTTGAGTAACGGATCTAAAATCCCTCGAGCTTTCTCCACTGTACTTCTCAAGATGAATGGTAGAGTTGAAGATTGTTGAGGAATGTTTTGGGTTTGGTTGCGCCTGGAGATGAATATTTTCTTAAGATAGCTCATTCTTAAGGGTAGAGTCTGGATAGAATTACTGTAAATAGGCACAAAAAGCTGGAGTAGCTCAGCTGGAGGCAGCATCTCTGGAGAAAAGGAATAAGTAAAGTTTTGAGTCGAGATCCTTCTTCAGACATTAGGTACTGCAAGTATGTGGGTATTCACATCATCTGAGCAGGGCCAACCTTTCCCTTGAGCTGAAAGTAACATGAAGTAAACCACATGGTGCTTTGAGTCTTTGACAATTAACAAGATTGTGACAGATCTGTCACTCCATTTGCCATTCCAATCTCTATCATGTTAAAGGCAAGTGTTGTGGGTGTAAGGGAGCACCACCAACTATAGGTTCGCCCCCAAGTCTCACACCTGCCCAACAAGATACCTTGCCATCTAAAGAAGGATCCCAACCCAGAGTCTTATCACAGATTCCCTTCACGGATGTTCCTCAGCACTTCATGTTTTGCTCAAATCCAGCATCTGCATTTCCTTGTGTTTCTAAGATATATTGCCATTCCTTCTTTAGTGTCATTGGATTTATGCATTATGCATTACTATTGTGGGTGCAGAAATTACAGTTGTTGTCTCTCAAATGTCTCAATTTTGCAAGAAAGTAATTAAAATAAAAAGTAATTCTACCTTATTTCACAGCCAGCAGAAAGATATTATCTTTCCATAACTTGGACACCAGGAGAAGCAGGAGGAGTCCGGGAGACGGTGACAATCTGTGTTGGTTGTATGAAACTACGTTGCATTCTTTTGGGCAAGGCAGAAGACCCACCCAAAAAAAAGGTTTTTTTAAATTTTATAGTCTACATTGGACATGTTGCATTCTTTAGCATCTTTAGTTTTATTATAACCAGAATGCAATGGAATGAGGTTTTGTATTGATTTGAAACACATATACTTTCCAAAAAGTTTTGAAATTTTGACTTTTTGATGTATTAGAGTATACATATGCAGACATGTGAATCTTTCGCGTTTCTGCGGTTTTCCGTGTTTTTAAAATCCATTTCCCGCACTTTTTGCGCGATTTCCACGTTTTTCACTTTGCCAAAATCGTGTTTACCAACGGAGAAATTGGATCGGGGACAAAAAGGAAAAGGAACGATATATAGACTTGTAATGTAAGAAAATAACTGCAAATGCTGGTACAAATCAAAGGTATTTATTCACAAAATGCTGGAGTAACTCAGCAGGTCAGGCAACATCTCAGGAGAGAAAGAATGGGCGACGTTTCGGGTCGAGACCCTTCTTCGGACTCAGACTTGTAATGAACACTGGGGTTCCACGAGAGGTCGCTTGGGGTTCCTGAGAAATCCCCTTGCCCTGGAAGTCTCCCCGAAAATGTGGCGTCTAGGCTGGGCAATTCAGTTAATCTCGACCTCATCAGGACTTCCATGGCCAATTTGTCAATTCGGCCGCTAGAGGTCGCTAGGGGATCCACGAGAAATCCCCCTGCCCTGGAAGTCTCCCCGAAAATGTGGCACCAAGGCTGGGCAAGGCTGTCAATCTCGACCTCATCAGAACTTCCACGGCCGATCGGTGGGTTGAATTTGCAACCTACGGCTGGGACTCTGGAACTCCAGCACAGCTGGAGCCAGCAAATCTATCCCCATAGCCGGCGTCCTTGGCCGGCTCGATAGTGCCAGAAAATCATGGGCAAATATTAAATTTAAGTGCAAGATTATATAACTAAATTAATTAAGACAGGGTTAAAATATAAAACAGCAGAAACGCCAATGACCACCTTTTTGGGCTGATTATCAATTAATGTGCGAATTTACTTCAAAATGTTATTAGTATACAGTGGCATATTCAAATTATTTTGTAATGTCCATTTTACTTTGAAACGCACTAAAAGAGGCTTGAAACTAGTGATTTTGTGTGTAAATTTTCCAATTTTGTGACCCCCGCTGTACGCCTCGTGCAAGCTCGGCTCTTTTCCTCTTTTTTTTTTAACCTCACTCACATGCCTGCATATGCAGGCAGACCAGACTTCAAAAAAGTGTTTTCTGCCACCATCTGGATGATACATAAATGGGCAACGGCAATAATGGTAAAAATCGACTTAGTCTCAGTGTGAGGCAGCAGGGCATGGAAGAGTTTTGGGTTTCAGAATCAATATTCTGGAAAACTTAAATTGTTTTCCCTGGAGAATCAGAGGGTGACAGGAGGCATAATAAATGTATATAACATTGAGAGGAATAGATAGGGTAGTCGGTCAGCTTCCTTTCCAGGGTGGATATGTCAAAGACTAGAAGGCGTAGATTTAAGGTGAGGGAGGGAAAGTTTAAAATAAATTTGCAGATCAATATTTTTATACAGCGGTAGTTGCCTGGAATGCTCTGGAAGCCGTGGAAACCATGGAAGCAGAAATAATAGCAGTGTTTAAGAGGCATTTAGACAAACAAACTAATATGTAGGGAATAGAGGGATCCAGCCCATAGGCAGGCAGATGGGATTACTTAGCATCACGGTCTGTGTGGGTGCAGTGGACTGAAGGGCCTGTTCCTGTGATGTGCTACTCAATGTACTGTTTTTACGTTATCTCTAAAAATGGTGCTAAAAGTTTGATTATAATGCTGATACATTTATTTATACAATGAATACTTGTAAGTAATGAAATGTGTCTGAGTAAAATAGTTTGAAGCTTTATATTCTTGCTTGCAGAGAAGCATATGGGAATCAATTAAAGGCAAGAAGGTTTCGGAAAGTACTATTCGGTTGAAACAGAAAAGAAATTCTTCAATAGCCAGCAAGACAATAATCATATCACAGAAAAACGTTGATATGACAATGGGCCGACCTCTAAGTCCTCTTCAAGCATGCGAAAACTTTGGACCAGTTGGCAACCCTGCAGACACTTTAGAGTATGACAATCATGAGATAATGCATCTCTCACCAATACTCACGCCATGCCAAATAAAAGAACTTGAAAATTATACTCCACAGTCACTTACAAGATTTGCTACCTGCCCTGTCCGTAAAAGTAAAGAGCTATCATCACCAATGGTTGGGAAGCTGAGTTCTGTGGAAATACCGGATGAATTGTGTGCATCTGAGATTGTGAATTCTCGGCTGAATTTGAAGTGTCAATCAGCAAAATTATTTTCTACTAAAACACCCAAAAAAAATGTTTGCACTTCTGCTCCTCAAACTCCTGTTAATAAACGGCGGATTTTAAGCCCTGATTCTTTTGTAAATAACAGTTATATATCTGGTGAAGATGCTGAACCAGTTGTTGAGTCATCAGTCCTGTCGCCAGATCAATTTCTGAAGGATGCAAGGATGTCAATGGATCAGCCTTGGTTAAGTCAAGATAAGTCTGTCGAAGCCTCCTCCATTGACAATTTGAAATCTGGAAATTCTTTACTGCAGGAAAGTAGTCCATGGCTTATGTTAAAGTCTGAATCACCCGTTCTAGATGTAGAAGAACTGAAACCTGAGTTAGGATTAACCTTTTTTGTTAATTCTAAAACTCCTGATCTCCCTCGGAATTCACAGGTATGTGGACACCAGATCACTGCTCAAACCAAGATGCTCCCTGCCTTCACAACTACAGATATGACAAGTACATTTGGTGTTCACTCTGAGTTGGAAAACAAAGTTCAATTTTCATGTGATAATTTTGTGGAAGTCAACTCTCATTTTCAATCAAGGTCTGTTATTGGTGTTGAGAGTAAAACTGACAACAAAAACCCTAAAATTGCCAACAGGTCATCCCTTCGAGGCAGAAAAAGAAAAAGTTCAGAATATTTGTCAAATAATGGATATGAGAAGGATATTGATACCAATAAAAAAAAGTCTAAGTGTGTTGGACAATCTAGTAGTAAGACAAATGTAAAAAATACTTTTTCAAAATACACGAACGGGGAAGGAAAACGGATCCAGAAAAGAAAATCTGGTATGAATTTAAAGTATTTTTTTATTTAGAGATTATGAGAATATATAATTATGGGAACGGATTATAACAAATAAAACTACAATATATATATAATTCTGTCACATTTGAGCATAAAATGAAGAAGGTGATGTTTGAAACTAAGAGAGGAGCAGATTACCAACATGTTTGGTAATCTCATACAAATTTTTGTTTATTGCATCCCAGCACAAAACAGTACATGAATTGAATTTTGGAGCCCAGTACGGCATTTATGAACAATCGAATCTTAAAGCTTTTGTGACCAGAAGCACTCTGTATATTTAATGTAAATGCACTCGTTTGCAGCTGTACAAATGATGCTTCAGTGTTTAAATGTGGTGAATTTATTTTTGTAGAGTCATAAAGATTGGTGCGTGCAGAACTGTTTGAGTGCGAAATACTCACTGGTGGCCATTATTCTTTAGTTTAATTTAGAAATCTTGTTGCTCACCAATACAAGGTTAATGGCCACTGAAAAAGCCAAATTAAACACAGCCTATTCTGTTGAATGTGTGATATTTCAAAACAGTATTGTACAAATCATAAGAACATAAGTGATAGAAGCAGAATTAAGCTGTTCGGCCCATCAAGTCTACTCCGCCATTCAATTATGGCTGATCTATCTCTCCCAACACCATTCTCTTGCCTTCTCACCATAACCTCTGACACCCGTACTAATCAAGAATCACTGCATAATCAGACCACATTTTAGTTATGCCCAATTGGCCAAGTCCATGGGTTACAGTAGGAGGCCTTGCATTAGGTCTTGTAAACATGACCTTGGTTATAAGATGCAATTTATGATTAAAATGAAATACAAATATGAAAGTACTACATTATATTGGCTATGATGTACATTCCAAAGTAAAATTCATTGAAGTAACAATGGAAATCAAACATTTATCCCATCTATATTATCTAGTGCATCAACATCTAGTGCATCAACATCTAGTGCATTGTCAGTCAAGTTCATACCTGTATAAATGATTACAAGTAACATTTACAGTGCCCTCCATAATGTTTGGGACGAAGACCCATCATTTATTTATTTGCTTCTATACTCCACAATTTGAGATTTCTAATAGAAAAAATCACGTGGTTAAAGTGCACATTGTCAGATTTTATTAAAGGGTATTTTTATACATTTTGGTTTCACCATGTAGAAATTACAGCTGTGTTTATACATAGTCCCCCCATTTCAGGGCACCATAATGTTTGGGACACATGGCTTCACAGGTGTTTGTAATTGCTTGGGTGTGTTTAAATGCCTTGTTAATGCAGGTATAAGAGAGCTCCCAGCACCTAGTCTTTCCTCCAGTCTTTCCATCACCTTTGTGAACTTTTATTGCTGTTTATCAACATGAGGACCAAAGTTGTGTCAATGAAAGTCAAATAAGCCATTATGAGACCGAGAAACAAGAATAAAACTGAGACATCAGCCAAACCTTAGGCACACCAAAATCAACTGGTTGGAACATTATTAAGAAGAGAGCACTGGTATGCTTACTAATCGCAAAGGGACTGGCAGGCCGAGGAAGACCTGACCTCCACAGCTGATGGCAGACGAATTCTCTATAATAAAGAAAAATCCCCAAACACCTGTCCGACAGATCAGAAACACTCTTCATGAGTCAGGTGTGGATTTGTCAATGACCACTGTCCGCAGAAGACTTCATGAACAAAAATACAGAGGCCACACTGCAAGATGCAAACCATTGGTTAGCTGCAAAAATAGGATGGCCAGGTTACAGTTTGCCAAGAAGTACTTAAAAGAAGTACACAGTTCTGGTAAAAGATCTTGTGGACAGATGAAACGAAGATTAACTTGTATCAGAGTGATGGCAAGAGCAAAGTATGAACTGGCCAAGATCCAAAGCATACCACCTCATCTGTGAAACACAGTGGTGGGGGTGTTATGGGTTGGGCATGTATGGCTGCTGAAGGTACTGGCTCACTTATTTTCATTGATGATACAACTGCTGATGGTAGTAGCATAATGAATTCTGAAGTGTATGGACACATCCTATCTGCTCAAGTTCAAACAAATGCCTCAAAACTCATTGGTAGGCGGTTCATTGTACAGCAAGAAAATGATCCCAAATATACTGTTAAAGCAACAAAGAGTTTTTCAAAGCTAAAAAATGGTCAATTCTTGAGTGGCCAAGTCAATCACCCGATCTGAACCCAATTGAGCATGCCTTTTATATGCTGAAGAGAAAACTAAAGGGGACTAGCCCCCAAAACAAGCTTAAGGTAAAGGTGGCTGCAATACAGACATGGCAGAGCATCACCAGAGAAAACACCCAGTAACTGGTGATGTGCATGAATCGCAGACTTCAAGCAGTCATTGCATGCAAAGGATATGCAACCTAATACTAAACATTAGGTTTAGATTGCTTTCATTTACATGACATTGCTGTGTCCCAAACATTATGGTGCCCTGAAATGGGGGGGGGGGGAACTATGTATAAACACTGCTGTAGTTTCTACATGGTGAAACCAAAATGTATATAAATGGACTTTATTAAAATCTGACAATGTGCACTTTAACCACATGTGATTTTTTTCTATTACAACTCTCAAATTGTGGAGTGCAAAGGCAAATAAATAAATGAAGGGTCTTTGTCCCAAATATTATGGAGGGCACTGTATATAGTGTGTATAATCTTTGTTAAAAATAAAGACGTGTCAGTTAATTCACATTGTAGTAGGATATATTGTTACATAATCAATTTTTCTGAACTCTACAGTTTCTCAAGTCAAGTCTTTCACTGCTCCAGTGAACCGTGGCAAACTTATGCCTGGTGTTGCACAGTCACAATTAACTTTTAGAAAATTGATTAAGACTGGTAAGTAAATAGTTTTTGCAGCATGTTTAAATATTTGATCCTTGTAAAATATTTTAACTCAAGCTTTTTTTTCATTCTGAATGTTGGTGGAGAATATGCTGTGTCCGTCAAATTTATTTTTATAAATTAATAATCAAAAGATTCGTGTTTTTAAAATGGTCATTATACCTGGGAATAATCTAGAAATGTTATGTTTCATGTTAAACTAGGAAATTTGATTTCTGACCTCCGGCAAGCGGTAGGTGATGGTGAAATAACTGGTTAAATGAGTACATGTTGTTGCTGCAAGCTGGTGTCCATATCAAGTAGTATAAGAAAATAACTGCAGATGCTGGTACAAATCGATTTATTCACAAAATGCTGGAGTAACTCAGCAGGTCAGGCAGCATCTCGGGAGAGAAGGAATGGGTGACGTTTCGGGTCGAGACCCTTCTTCAGACTGATGTCGGGGGTGGGACAAAGGAAGGATATAGGTGGAGACAGGAAGATAGAGGGAGATCTGGGAAGGAGGAGGGGAAGGGAGGGACAGAGGAGCTATCTGAAGTTGGAGAAGTCGACGTTCATACCACCGGGCCGCAAACTGCCCAGGCGAAATATGAGGTGCTGCTCCTCCAATTTCCGGCGGGCCTCACTATGGCCCTGGAGGAGGCCCATGACAGAGAGGTCAGACTGGGAATGGGAGGGGGAGTTAAAGTGCTGGGCCACCGGGAGACCAGATCTCCCGGTGGCCCAGCACTTTAACTCCCCCTCCCATTCCCAGAGCATTTATCTAAGGTACTGTCCAGTGGAAACATTAAATAATTTGCACTGAGGAACAGCTTAAATACAGGGTGATTTATTTACTGCTGACTGGAAATCATGGCATTTTGACTAGTCATATGATGGACTTTGACTCAGGCTTTTGGCTACATGTATTGATTCCATTAGAATACATGCTTCATATATTTTTTCATAAGCGTCAGCCATAACTACAACAAGTAAAGCACCTGAGTAATGAAGAAACATCCCCACACTCTGGGGGTTATCTTTTACAATGTCATTGGCAAATGCATACACGAGGTTAAATTATAAATGTGTGTTTTAGGCATAAGTATTGATGTTAATGTTAATTCATTGTTGTTCATAACCATAGGGATTCCTCTGAGATGTGTGATTTCCATACAATATTTTGTTTCATATTTCTGCTGGTAGGCTTTTAAGATGGTTACTTGTATATTCCAGTTATTCCAAGACATCCACTGCCATTTGCTGCAAAAAACATGTTTTATGATGAACGCTGGAAAGAGAAGCAGGAAAGAGGATTCAAGTGGTGGTTAAATTTTATTCTTACTCCTGATGACTTTGCAGTGAACACCGAGTCCTCCAGAGGTGAACTATGATAATGCCATATGCTGCTCTTAGTATGTTCTGTAATATTGTTTCGGGTGCACGTGATGCACTAGTCTGTTTTATAGTTCATGCCTGAGCCAGCGCTGCCGTCGCAGCTGCGGCTTGCCTGCAGTCCGTCTGTCTTTTGTGTTTTTTGTTGTTTTTGTATGAGTTGTAGTTTAAATATGGTGTAGTGTTTGTATGTTATGTTGGGGGGAGGGGGGGGGAGGGAACGGGAATCGTAAAAAATTCTCTCTCCCGAACGGAGACACGAACTTGTTTCTGTGTCATGTCTCCGTTCCCGTTGCGGCCTACCACCGGCCATGCACCTGGGACCACCTGGGGCTCTGGTTCGCAGAGCCCACGGCCCGGACTCACCACCTGCGGCGCTGGCTGCCTTCGGATGCTGCGGGAGCGGCTGCGACTCATCTCCGGAGGCTCCGGCGCGGGCCGCCTGGACGTTGGAAGCCCGCAGGCCCCTGGGTGGGGGCCGACATCGGGAGCAGCGGCAGAGGCAGCGTGTTCGCCCGCCCCGAATCGCGGGGCTTGGGTCGGCCCGCCGTGGACCTTTCACCGTCCGGTGCGGCCTGGAATAGGCCGCGGACCTTTCACCGTCCGGCGCGGCGCTCCAATGTCGGGAGCCCCGACCGCCCCGACGTGGCAACTACAACAGCCTGACCTCGGGAGAAGACGGCAGGGAAGAGAAAAGACATTTTGGCCTTCCATCACAGTGAGAAGGGACTGGAGGAGACTCACTGTGATGGATGTTTCTTTTGTTTGGTGTTAGTGTATGATTGTATGTGTTATTGCATTTTTATTGATTATTCTTATTGGTCTTAATGTTTCAACTGCGGGTAATGTTTCATTTCACTACACATTTATGTGTATGTGACAAATAAATGACTATTGACTATTGACTCTCTTGGCATTTTCTGATTACTGTTGGTTAATTATTGCCATGTATTACCGAGATACAGTGGAGATACTTTTGAGTTCTATCCAGGCAAATCTTACCGTACATGAGTACGTCAAAGTAGTGCGAGAGAGAGAAAGAAACAAAATACAGAATATAGTGTTACTGATCTTGCGAGAATGTAAATTAAAAAATAAATTTCCATTACAGATTTACATTTATTTTTATAATTGTACATTCAACTAAGCTCAATTAAAAATTTAAAAAAAAATCTTCATGGGCATTTAATAGCATGGAAGAAAATTAATGCAATTTTTAATATCCTGTTAATTTGCATATGTTGGCATTATCTTCCAGTGAATACTGCTACATTATTCATGGGTTCTGAGACCCAGCACCACAAAATGAGTGTTTCTTCAGCACCAACTAAAGAAGAAATGTCATTGAGGGCATACTCTGCAAAATGTAGACTCAACCGTCTCCGCCGTGCAGCCTGCAGATTATTTACATCTGAAGGGATGGTCAAAGTTATACAGAAACTGGAAGCAAATATTGAGGCGAATCATCTCCTTGTGCGGAAAGATCGCTGTCTCTGGAAAGACTTGGGTAATCATACAAACCCTTATTATACAATTTTATAGATGCATCCAGAAGGTCGTTATGCTCTGTAATTTATTCTTTGTGCAAAGATCATGCTTTATTAGAATTGGTATGGAACGGGGTACTGATTGCGAATGATCAGCCATGATCACATTGAATGGCGGTGCTGGCTCGAAGGGCCGAATGGCCTCCTCCTGTACCTATTGTCTATTGCCTATCAACCATATTTTGTATATTGGCAGGAGCTGAAGTAGGAAGGCATTCACACCTTTGGACCTGGTTACCAATCAATAAGATCTTGGTCGATCAGTTACCTCTGCTTTTTTTCTTGCACTAATCCAGTAATTTACCTTAATAGCTGAAGGAGCTATGAAATCTATCTTGCACAGACATAGAAAATAGAAGCAGCTGTAGGCCTTTTGTGCCTGCGTCACCATTAACACATTACTGATTCATACCCTGTATTTGCCTTTCCTTATATCACTTGATCTTTTTAGCATTAAGAAATAGATCTACTCTTTCTTGAGTACAGTTAATGTCTTGTTTTCCTCTACAGAATCCTCTTCTACAGAATTCCCCAGGTTCACCTTTTATTTAAAAAGTTCCTTTAAATTGTTTATTTCATATCCCGAGAGTGGGACCTCTGCTTGTGTAATGTTCAGCTACAGAAAAATATTCCCTGAACATGGTGTTTGTAGTTCTATTAAAATGTTTAGAGATTTCTATGAAGTACCTTTTGTTCTTACAAGCTCTAAATCGGTTATTGAATGCCAGTCTTTCCATCTCCATGAATTGATCCGGTAAATCTTTATTGCACTTCCTCCTTGGCAAAAAGATCCTTTGGCTCTCATCTAGCCCCTGTAGCAACTGCAGTAAGACATCCCTGGTCCTGATACAGGTTTGAATTGTTAATAAGGTGTGCAGGAAAAAGAACTGCAGATGCTGTTTTAAATCGAAGGTAGACACAAATTGCTGGAGCAACTCAGAGGGTCAGGCAGCATCTCGGGAGAGAAGGAATGGGTGACATTTTGGGTCGAGACCCTTCTTCAGGTAATCCTACTATCAGAGTATTGTGACAAATAATATCAAAAGCATTAAAGACTGATAAAGAGTAATTATTAAAAGTAGGGAGCGAGCAGAAACTAATTCCAGCATTTATTGGAGCAGAAGCGCCTGTAAGTCAGGCGTAACCTGGGAGCGACCTGTACTTAAATTGCAGTGAAGGCCAATGTGTCATCAGTGCTCTCAATTTTAGTAGCTGGTGTACAAGGACACCCGGGTCTCATTACACCTTACCATTGCCCAATCTGTCATTATTCAGAGGTAAGTAAGTCCTTTTAGAATTAAAATAGGTAACTTTGTATTAACCATGTATACTGTAATGGCCATGAATTTGCTCACTCATCCAGCTTATCTGAATCTCACTGGAGCTGCTTTGCATTTCCCCTCACCTCTAGCTTTGTCATCTATAAATGTGGAAATGTTATGTTAAGTTGTTGCATCAAAAATCATATATGTTGTGCTACCTGAATCCAAGCACTGACCTCTGCAGTGGTCCCCTGATTACTGCCTGTCACCTACAAAAGACCTATTTCTTTCCACTGTTTCTGTCTGTCAATCAGTTCTCAATCCACTCTGGCCTGATGATATTGTCACTCTCCACTCTCAATCCTGATGCCCAATCATTACTGACTGCAGATAAAGAAAGTACTGGAGGAATTCAGTGGGTCAGGCAGCAACGGATTGGCAACGCTTCGGGTCGGGACACTTTTTCAGACTAATCCGGACTCTAAATGTCACCTGTCCATTTTCTCCTCGGATGTTGCCTGACCATTGAGTTCCTCCAGCACTTTCTGTTTTGCTCAAGATTCCAGCATCTGCAATTCCTTGCATCTCTAGCGCTAATCTCATAGCTGGGTTCAATGGAGAGAAAATGGTTTCTTAAGACAATCATTCATGCAAAAAATACTAAATGGATGTGAAGGAAAAAGTAAAATGAGAATTTGCTGTTTTGTAAATATTATTTTCTCCATTATAGGACATCGACAGAAAATCCTCAAATGGCTTTTATCATATAATCCACTGTGGCTACGAATTGGACTGGAGGTGTGTTTTACTAAAAATCAAGTCATGTTTATAATGCTTCTTTATTTAGGTAGACATTACTTTGCCTTAGATGTGGAGTAACAAGAGTAACAATTTCATAATAAAGACAGTTTTGTTTATTTGCAATGAATTTTAGTTTATGTACTTAAATGTCTTCAACTGTTATTTAATTGCAGTGTGTCTTTGGTGAAATGATTCCATTGGAAAGCAACAGTGATATTACTGGATTAGCCAGGTTCATTTTAAATCGCTTGCTTTGGAATTCAGATATAGCTGCAGCACATAGACATCCAACAGTGCCACATTTATATCGTGATGGTAAGAAATTTTCCTTCAAATTTTACTACCAATGTGTGCTACCAACATTTTTGGTTTTATAATGCATTTTTCTATAACACGAGATTTCTTGGGAATACAACTATCGGATTATAGTGAACTTCCCAACAGTTTTTGCAGTGATATCGTTATTTTTTTTAAACGATATATGGCATTGAGATAGGAGTTCATCTTTGGAGTATTTGCTAAGTAATGGATAGTCAATGATCTAGTACCCAATCAATATTGACAGTCAATGAAGAATTTTCACCCCAAATGTTAAAATACTAAGTTATGATCAATGATACATAATTTTCAGTTTAAAATAAAGTCTTTTGAGGGTTGACATTTTACACTTTGGATTTGATATTTTGTAGTTTTAACATGCAGATATTCTTCCTCTGAGAGAAAGGTGAGTTGGAGACTAAATTTAAATGTTCTGGCTTTTGTGCTTTGCTTTTTCTAGAGCACCAGGAAGTTTTGGCACAATTCACCCTGAAGAAATTCCTCCTTCTGGTTTGGTTTCTTGACTGTGCCAAGCAATCCAGATTAATAGATCATGATCCATGTCTTTTCTGCAAAGATGCTGAGTTTAAGGTAAGATGTTTACAGGTAGTATTTTTCGGGATATGTCATTAAGCTTTTATCGTGGAGTTTATCGTTCTTCATTGCAAAGGTTTAATCATCCCCTTGAATGAAGAACAAATTGGTCTTGATAACAGATAGGTCCTTGAGATACCAGCATGAAATGTAAAACTGCACAGACATTTAATTCTTCAGTTGTTTTAGTGGGACTATTAAATTCTTCAGCAGGACATCTTGAATGATATTTTAGATTCAACTGTTTTCAAATATAGTACAAAATTGAGAAATGACATGATATTATCTTGTGTTTAATAATTTTTCAAAGTTGAGTTTTAAAAATATAGTTCATTTATGAAAATCTATTTTCTGTTAATCAAATGAGGTTTTGGGCTGAAATTTTGAGATAATAGGAAATTTGATATTTATAATAGTGCTGAAAAATTAGTACAATGCTGGAAGCCATTACTAAGTGCACACCAAAGATGGAATTGTGGCGCGTCGAAAAAGGCCTGAAATAAAGGCGAGGGGCCGGGTATTTCGGGAGGTTTGATTTTATTACGGTTGTCAGACCGGTCAAGTCTGCTAGAATGCAATCGCGCCCGAAACCTCGTCCTTTATATCCGTAGCAAAGGGCTGCCCCCCTGGACCGACTACCATTCCCATGCAGAGGGGTCGGTAGTGGTATGGCCCGACCCTTGAGAGCCGCCACAGGACCCCCCCCCAGAACCGGAGGCACGAAACGCACTGGTGGAAGCACAACCCGACCAGACCGCGTACGAAAGTCGGCCGACAGAGGGGCACAGTTGGAGGGACAGGTGGTGGGACCCGCAAAGGGGGGTGACCTCGTGGCCGAGGCTGGGCAACCCGCACAGGTTGGTCGATGTCCAAGTGGGCCGGCTTCAAGCGGTCAATTGACATGGCCTCCGGCCGGCCCCCCATGTCCAAGACAAAGGTTTTCTGCCCGTGCTCCAGCACCCGGTACGGGCCCTCATAAGGCCTCTGGAGTGGCGTCAGGTGGGCGTCACAGAGCAGGAACACATAGGCGCAGTCCCGGAGGGCCGATGGCACGTAAGGGCGGAATGTACCATGGCGGGATGACGGCACCGGTGCGAGCTTGCCAACTCGCTCTTGAAGGCGCTATAGGGTGGATGAGGGCGGTTCCTCTCGCCCTGGCAACGAGGGCACGAACTCCCCAGGCACCGTGGGGAGGTCCACCACCGTGAGGAGGTGGGTGATGCCCTGGGACGGCGGAAGAGGGCCCACAATGTCCACGTGCAGGTGGTCGAAATGCCGGCGGGGTAGACCGATCTCCTGGAGTGGCGCCCGGATGTGGCGTTGGATCTTCGCCGTCTGGCACGGAATGCAGGTGCGGGCCCAGTGGCCAACCTGCTTGCGCAGACCATGCCACATGAACCGCGCAGCTACCAGTGC